>NC_059328.1:98095000-98416250 GCF_018350155.1 Leopardus geoffroyi
TCGGAGCCTCCATTTTCGCTCCCTCCCCCCACTTTAGTCACCACCACCACCACCACGCGCGGCTGCCTGGCCTCGACTCTTCCTTTCAGCTCTGCGGCCTGACGTGAGGCTTAGACAGTTAAACGGGGGCCAGGTGGAAAGCCGGGGTAGAGACTCAGGGTGAAACCTTCCCTGCCCAGAGCTCTAGGAGTGCCCACCTTGACTCAGAAGTCTCTCCTGTTAGTCTTGGTCTTCTCATCCGCACCTAGCCTGGCTTCTTACTACCCCCAGTTGGACCCTGAGGTCGTACTCACCCCAACAGCTCAGCGCCCCCTCTCCAGCGCCGCCATAAGCAGCACGGCCCGGTACGTAGGAATAAATCTCGCTTCTCTCGCGAGAGTTGCGGGCTCTAAGCGCGTGCACGGGAAGCGAGGGGGAGCGTATTCCTAATACGCTTGCGCATGAGGTCTGAATGACGCCAACTAGTGCGCTGCGCTTAACCACAACCAAGATGGTGCCCACGTTCCCTTACATTCCCTCCCCCTTGAGGTGCGGGAAGCAATCTCCGTGTTTACTGACTCCGCTGGGACGCATGGGGCGGGGTGGCGGGTAACTTTCGGCGTCTCTGATCTTTGCAAACCTGAATATGCTTTAGACAGAGAGACCAGGCTAAACTTTGAGGACGAACAATCTGGAGGGCATATGCAGGAATGTCATATAAAGGATTTCTGTTTTCTCGGACATCATTCAGAAGCCCCAAATCCCAGTTTCTCCTCACAGCGCAAGGCTTTTTTTCTCTTGTCTGCTATAATATACTGGAATTTTCGTTAGTATAGAGTAGGTTTTAGTAAGGTAGTTTGGAAGTTCTACGTGAGACCTTTGTCTCGAAGAAACTGTAGTGCTTGCAACACACGGACAAGAGTGAGCAAGGCAGCATAACCATTAAAAAACAAAAAACAAACAAAAAACTCCTTCAACTGACCTTTTAGTCACCAGAAGATATTCGTATTGTATCTGGTAATCAAAGAGGCTGAATCAGTAACCAAAAGGTTGAAATCAGGGCAAATGATGATTAATCCAACGGGGTATGGGGAAGAAAGAAAATAGTTCATTGTGGCCACAGAAAAGTTCAATGAGTTATCCCTTGTCAAACAATAGGGCAGTACCCTCTGGTGAGAGGAATGCTTTTCCCAGATTCTGTGGCTCTCCCTCTTGACAGTATTGGATAAACAATGACCAGTCACGCTCCTGAGAACTCCCCTACGCTTTATTTTCGCTTTCAAGATACATTTATTCTGCATCTCATATCTGTCATCATTGGGGTGTATACAGTTCTCAAGACAAATGGATATAGTTCTGTCCTCAAGGAACTTTCAGTCTAGCACCATTAAGTAATCACAAAAACAAATTTAAACGTACACAGAGACATAAGTGCAGTGAAGGAAAGATGCACAGAGTTAAGAGTAAATAGCCTCCAATTCTGAGCAAATTATTTTGAATTCTAAGAGGAGGCAGTATTCTAGTTATGATGTTAAAAGATTGTTCTCTGAACTCTGTTGCTATTAGTCCAATTCCATTCCACCTCCAAGCTGCCTTTGTTCTCTTTGATGCCTTCCCATGCTTCCAAGGTAAGATATTTGCTTCATATTTGCTTTCAATGTTTTTATAGCTCACTCTATTGTAATTATTGGTTTATACTACCTAGTGATACTTTACGACAGGACCAATGACATTCATCTTTGCATCCCTAGTTTCTGACAGTACTTGGCATAGACAACTCTCAAAAGCTTGTTGAATGAGTAGCACTGAACAATAGTGTAGGATGTTGTTAGAAATTAGAGTGTTCTGTTGGGGAAGTACAAAACGTTTCATCTATCAAACCAGCTGTTTTGTTTCCTTTGTCCAGTTCTTAAATTGAGATCTCTCCTTCTCAGCAATAGATCTAGTCTGGATATTCTAATCTAATGTTACAGAGAAACTGCCCCGGGCTCTTGCACTAGAAACAAGGTCATGTGAAGCTGGGCTAAAAGTAGAATTAGGTCTAAGAGCACACATTCTCAAATATCACAGTAATGGGAAATGTAAAAAATAATAGTCTCATTAAATTCTATATATACAATCCCTATTAATAAGAAAGAATAAGTCTTGATTTCTACTATTACACATAGTTTCTAAATGCCTTCTTAAATCATACAACCATTCATCCTCATCATTCTGATTATGTCTCAATTGCCTTTAAATTCCTCCATGATCCATAATTAGTATCAATTTACATTAAACACAAAATGCAAATATGCATACACCCAGAAGCATACATTTTAGCATCCAAGGCATTAAAGAAAGTAAAAGATGGAAACATTTGATTTAAATCACTAGCTTATGTGATTTATTCTTTTTACAAGTATTACCCATAACTAGAAGTAGGTTTCATTTTTAGAAGATCACTACATTTTAGGGCAATAATTTTTTTCAGATTAATTTTGAAGTGAAATTAAAAAACTGAAATGTAGTTATCATGTTATGTTTCTTTTTTAAAACCAAAGTTAAAGCAGAAACTTGTGAAGTCACTTGGGAAACCATCTCCTATGCAATGGGGTAGTTATGGATTTTGAGGAGATATTTATTCTATTAAGGAATAAACTGAAACAAAAAAAAATGCATACATTATTTTTTGGTATTTATCATCCCAATTTTTCTTCCCTGAGAAACTTAAATAGATAGTGAAATTGATTATGATTGTGTTTTTTTCTCTCTACAATTATCAATAAGCACATATCTCTCGAATCTATTTGACAATCAAAAGCATCTTTTACACATTTGTAAGTTTGATTTTTACACATTTGAGCAGTGATGGCAACTGTATAGGATGAGATTTTTGTCAGTTCTCTGTGAAATGAGAAATATTAAGTCAATGTAGAGATTTTTTAAAAAATAAGGCTAAACTTATTCAAGATTCTAAGGGCTGTTTTCATTCTGACATGTCTTTCCTATTTAGGGGAGGTAAAGGGAACTTTATTTATTTATTTATTTATTTATTTATTTATTTTTTAATTTTTTAATTAAAAAAAAAATTTTTTTAATGTTTATTTATTTTTGAGACAGACAGAGACAGAGCATGAATGGGGGAGGGTCAGAGAGAGACAGGGAGACACAGAATCTGAAACAGGCTCCAGGCTCTGCGCTGTCAGCACAGAGCCCGACGTGGGGCTCGAACTCACGGACCGCGAGATCACGACCTGAGCTGAAGTCAGATGCTCAACCGACTGAGCCACCCAGGCGCCCCTAAAGGGAACTTTGAAAAAAAAAATTTTTTTTAATGTTTATTTCTGAGACAGAGAGAGACAGAGCATGAGTGGGAGAGGGGCAGAGAGAGAGTGAGGCACAGAATCAGAAGCAGGCTCCAGGCTCTGAGCTATCAGCTCAGAGCCTGACACAGGGCTTGAACCCACAGACTGGGAGATCATGACCTGAGCCGAAGTCGGACGCTCAACTGACTGAGCCACCCAGGCACCCCCGGGGACTTTTATAAAATTTTGCTAATAGTGGATGGTAAAGGTATCCACATTCAAGATTTCAGAACAGAAAAACACAATTTAGAGCAGAAACTTTCATCAGGAATCATGTAAATAAGATTTAATCCTAGAACCCTGCATTCCAAAACTTTTTATTCATTAACAAGCCTCTAACAGTTAAAATGCATTATGTAAATAAGAATGATATAAGGATAACAACATGTAATAAAATATTAGAATTTAAATAAGAATAATGCAAAAACTTTGTATAATGCTTCCCTTTTTTTTTTTTTTTTTCAAGTTTTGAAAGAGAGAGGGAGAGAAAGAGAGAGAGAGGGAATGAGCGGGGGATGGCAGACAGAGGATCCCAAGTGGGCTCTGCCCTGACAGTAGAGAGCTCAATGCAGGGTTCAAACTCACAAACCGTGAGATCATGACCTAAGCCTAGGTCAGTCGCTCAACTGACTGACCCACCAGGTGCCCCTATGCTTCCCTTTAAAGTGTCAACACTGCACATAAGAGAAGAATTATATGCTAAGCTGCTGCATTAAAAGTAGTCACCATAACACTTTAGCTCTGGGAATCAGCCAGAGGGAAGGGTGGAGCAAAAGAATATTGTTAATTAAACTTAATTTAGATCCTAATGAAACCAACTGTACTCAGAATAAAATCCAAATTCTTTTACCATGGCCTACAAGGCCCTAACTGACCTAGTTCCCACTAAATCTCTAACCTCTGGTTCACTGTGATTCAATTCCATTGCTATTTTGGTTTTTCCCACATTGCAGATTTGTTTCTACTCAGAACTTGCATTTACTGTTGCTGCTGTCTGGAATGCTGTTTCCCCAAATTATCACTTTGTGGCACTTTCTCATCAGTAACTTGTTAGCTTAAATGTTACTGCCTCACAAAGATCTTCTCTAAAGTAAAAGTACCCACTATCACCATCGCTCTCCATAGTATTAGCTTGTTTTATTGTCTTCATAATATGTATTGCTGTCCAAAATTAACACATTTATGAATTTAGTTGTTTATTCCCCTTCTTTCTAAACAATAGTCCAAGTTTCAGTTCTCTGGTTCATCACTACATCCCCTAAATCTAGGACAGGGACTGACATAACAGTAAGTACTTAATAATATTCATCGAATGGATGAATTATCCATTTCACTAATTCTAAGACATTATTGATTATACCATACATCATTATTTGTGCATCAGCAAGAAGAAAATATGTTGCCATTTTCACTCTGACATAATACAGTCATTGGTTACAATTTTTATATTTGTTAATGGAGTTCCTTTAAAGTTATTTAGACCTGGTTTAGGTCTAATTAGATAAAACTTTAAAAACATTTTCATCATGTGTCACTCTCGTGTGTATATAAAGTGAAAAAAAAAATAAGCAAAGTAAATTGGTGGTCTTCCTAAAACTTCTTCACAAAACCTAACTTCTGAATCTTTCTTTGTAGTAATAAATTTGACTGTATTTTAAAAATTCCATTCACCAAGAGACAGCATTAAAAACTTTAAAAAATCAAGAAACTAGAATATATATGTTTGCAACATGTAAAAATGATAATGTATTAGTATCATAAATATATATTAAATTAATACCTATAAATAGGAAAAAGTGAAAGAAAAGAAATGGGGGAATGACTTGAATGTCTACATTAAAAAAAAACGTTAAGGGCGCCTGGGTGGCTCAGTCGGTTGAGCGTCTGACTTCGGCTCAGGTCATGATCTTGCAGTTTATGAGTCTGAGCCCCGCGTTGGGCTCTGTGCTGACAGCTCGGAGCCTGGAGCCTGTTTCAGATTCTGTGTCTCCCTCTCTCTGCCCCTTCCTCACTCATGCTCTGCCTCTCTCTGTCTTTCAAAAATGAATAAATGTTAAAACAAACAAACGAACAACTGTATAGGTACGGGGTGCCTGCGTGGCTCAGTTGGTTGAGTGTCTGACTCTAGATTTCTGCTCTGGTCATGATCCCAAGGTCACAGGATTGAGCCCCGCATCGAGCTCTGCATTGAATATGGAGCCTGCTTAAGGTTCATCTGTCTCCCTCACCCCTACCGGTGTGTGCGAGCTCTGTCTCTCTCTCTTTCTCTAAAATTAAAAAAAAGAGAACTGTTAGGCAAATAATCATTTGATATTATGCTCAGCCTCATTAGTAATCCAGGGAATACATATTTGTTTTGAGATAGTTTTAGACTTACAAAAGAATTACAAAAACTATATAGGAGGTTCCCATAAACACTTCACCCACTTTTCCATTATGTTAAGCTTACTTAGCCATAGGACAATTTTCGAAACGAGGAAATTAACCTTGACACAATATTAACTAAACTACAAAATTAATTCAGGTTTCATGAGTTCTTTCCCTGGTATCCATTTTCTCTTCCACAATCAAATCCAGGATCACACCCTGCATTTAGTTGTTGTCTCCTTACTCTCCTCCATTCTGTGACAGTTCCTTGCCTTTCGTGACCTGGACACTTTGGAACATTGATCAGTTATTTTGTAAACATCCCTCAACTTGTTTTTGTCTGATGCTTCCCTGGGTTAGATTGAGGTGATGCATTATTTGAAAGAATGTTATGGAGGTGATGTACCTTTCTCATTGCATTATACCAGGGGGCATAAGATGTTGAAATTTATTATTAGTGATGTTTACCTTAATCAGTTGGTTAAAGTGGTGTCTGCCAGGATTATTCATAGTAAAATTGTTATTTTTCCATTATAATTACTAAATGTTTTGGGGGAGATACTTTGGGACTTGATTGAATTGTCCTCTCAAAATTATATCTACTCAGAATCTCAGAACATGGCCTTGTTTGGAAATAGGGTCTCTGCAGATGTAATCAAGTTACAATGAAGTCATACTGAATTATAGCAACAACTAATCAAATGACTACTGTTCTTAGAAGAGGGATATTTGGATACAGACACAGACATACAGGGAGAAAATCATGTGAAGATTGAGGTAGAAATTGCAGTGCTGTATCTAGAAGTCAAGGAATGCCAAGAGTTGCAGGAGCTAGAAAAAGGGCATGGAACATACTCTCCCTTAGAGCTTCCAGAAAGAAACAACCTTGTCAACACCTTAATTTCAGACTTCTAGCCATCAGAACTGTGACAGAATACATTTCTGTTGTTTTAAGCTATCCGGTTTGTAGTAATTTGTTATGGTAACTCTAGGAAACTAATAGAAGCTAAGCAAATACCTTTTTCTGTTTAAACTTTAGTTCACTAGGGGCACTTGGGTGGCTCAGTCAGTTGAGCTGTTAGCACAGAACTCACTTTGGGTCTTTGTCCTCCTCTCTCTTTGCCCCTCCTCCACTCATGTGTGCTCTCTCAAAAATAAATAAACGTTAAAAAAAAAAAAAAAACCACTTTAGTTCACTGATTACAGCATACATTGATGAATCTTACTGAATCTCTTTTTGGCTCATAGATGTGCAGGTTTTTCCACACAGGATTATTCTTAGGCCACCAAAAATACTGGTAACACAGGATTTCCTAAGAGTGCTTCATTGTGGTGTCCAGAATTTTATTTCAAGCTAGCAAAAGCTGTGTGGCAGGCAGAACTGTGAGATGGCTACCAAGAATCCCACCACCTGGTGGTGTACATGCTGTGTATAGTCCCCTGCCCTTGAGCATGGGCTAGACCTGTGGATATTAGAGGATACCTCATATCTCCTTTATGGCAAAGAGATTACTGCAGGTGTAAGTAAGATCTCCAATCAGTTGGGTTAATCAAGAGGGGGTTATTCTGGTTGGGCCTAACGTAAGCTCTTAAAAGGGAGTCTAGAGATGGGAGACAAGGAAGGTTGGAGAGTGATCTCCTTTTGGCCTTGAAGTCCCGGGAGTTTTACACCTGTATAGAAATGAATTTTGCCAACAACGATGTGAGCTTGGGAGGGGGCCCAGAGCCTCAGATGAGATGCCTAGCCTATGCTGACACCTTGACTTCAGCCTTGTGACATCATTAGATGGGAACCTAGTTAAACCCTGCATGGACTGCTGACCTACAGAACTGTAAGAGAAGAAAATGGGCATTGTTTTAAGGTGGGAAATTTGTGGTCATCTGTTATATAGCAGTAAAGAACGAATATAGCCATACTCCCAAGTTCTTATGCTGGCACTCTCTTGATCTTACCAGAAGGTTCACATGAATGGAAAGTTCACAGAAAACAGCTAAACCCCTACTCCCTTCTCAAATAGTGCTTAAAATAGTTTCTTGACCAAAATAGCAAGAGCTTACCTTTGTCCAGTCATGCCACCAGGAACACAGCCAATTATGCTTATGCTTACAGTCAACTACACCACAAACCCCTACATGTGTAAGACATATCCCAATTACAGGGATGTTAACATATGAAATAAAAATCAAGCTTAGGATCGATAACATATAGAAATCCACTTCCATCAATTCCTCTTGTATTTTTAGGCTAGATGAAATGTTGAGTAAATTGCAGTTCATTCAGCTCTGAAGGTTCTGCCTCCTCTTTAGCATTCTTTGTGGGTGACAAAAGAAAAAGCATCATCTGCTTTCCATTATATTAGGAGATAATAGTCCTTAATTCCCCCTAAAAGTTGCTGAGACACCTGCAAGTGAAATACTGAAAAATGTGCAATATAACTGCTTATTGTGAAATGTATCTAATATAAAGGTGGATGGAGAATTAAAATTCAGGAAGTCAGATATTAGCAAGGATTTACAAAATGCATAATTGTAGTATTATGTATGTATCTCAATACATTATATGATCACACAACGAAATAGTGAACATCAGTGGAAATAAATGACAGCTATGTACAAAACTATTTTTAGAAACATGTTCAGTTGAAAATATCAAATCCCTATAGACTATGTAAAATATGGTACCATTTTTATAGAAATCAAAATGGGACAAAACTAAAAAATGTCACTTTAGGGATGCATACATATTTTAGATCTTTTTGCATGTGGTAGAACTATCAAAAAGAGGGAGTAGGGAGATGGTGAGAATAGGAAAGGAGCTTAGATAAATGCAAAGTATGGGTGATGTTCTAATTCTTAAGTTAGGTGATGAATGATTATGTTTGATAGCTTATCTGCATGTTACGTATCCTTTTCTAAGTGTCAAATATTAAAACGTAAGTGCAAAATTGTGTATAAAGTATTGGCAAAATTTGTATTTGCGCAGTTGTTTTTTAGACTATGCTTATTTGATCAGCATTCTTTTTTTTTTTTTTTTTTTCAACGTTTATTTATTTTTGGGACAGAGAGAGACAGAGCATGAACGGGGGAGGGGCAGAGAGAGAGGGAGACACAGAATCGGAAACAGGCTCCAGGCTCTGAGCCATCAGCCCAGAGCCCGACGCGGGGCTCGAACTCACGGACCGCGAGATCGTGACCTGGCTGAAGTCGGACGCTTAACCGACTGCGCCACCCAGGCGCCCCAAGATCAGCATTCTTAATTAGAGGCAAGTCAGGTTAATTTTAACAAAAAGTGATTTTATTAAAAGGCAATCCTCAGGATCTCTATGACAGGCAGAAAACCAAAATGAGAGGCTACAGAGCCTCTAATCACTTCAGATAATTGCTTCATTGAAGATCTCACTGTGTGGCAGAGACACTGCAGCCGCACCATTGACTTTGCTGACACTGGATACTGAAATGTTGTCACTAAAGCCGCTTGGGCTGTTCCTCTGTGGAACTGGACATAGTAGCCAGTGTTGTAGGCCTTTACTCAAAAGGAATTCTGCATAGTTCCCTGCTTCTTTGTATGCCTAACTTTAAAGTTTAAAGCAGATATATCTTCCTTAGCTGCAAAAGAGGCTGGGAAAACATCTGACACTTAAATTTCTTAGGAGGGAGGAAGGCCTCTGCCTCATTAGGTGAGGGACTCCCTAACAGGATAGGAATGATATTGGGCAGCCAGGAAAGAAATGACAGTTGTCTGCCACAGCCACTCTTGGCCACTCAACACCAACACCTTCAACCTTCACTTATTAAGAATGATTCAGAGTAAAAGGACTTGTCAGACCTTGTTAGTTGCTTTCTCAATACTCTTTCCTCCTTGCTAATGGAATACCAACTTTATCTGAGGCAGCTATGTACACAGCCTCCTTTGAAGATAGAAGTTACCATTTAAAGAGGCAGGCAAATTAAGACAAGGGGAAATCTGTCTGGAATTTCGGGGAAAGCTTTGCTTTCCTTTGTAAAAGAGGATACACAGAGCTGGCACAGGCCATTTCCCTTTATTTTCCTGCCTTCAGTATGGACATGGAATCTGGCACAGCACCGACCTTGCAACCACAAGAAAAGAGCATGAAGGATGAAAAATGGCATGCTCAGGAGGCGGATTTGAAAGACAGCACTGCACTCTTTGTATGTAGGTAAGACCACCAATTAAACATTGTTTAATCGTATGCACACATGGTCTCAGCTGCACCACTCTAGAAAAGAGAGGACAATTACATCTCATGAGTTAAGACTCCATTTATTGAATTCCTATTTTCTAATATATGGGCTGTGGTGTTTCTTTTGCACTATTAGTAAAAATAGATTTTGCCAATCAAGAACCACTTGAACTCTGACCCGTATTTGGCATTTAAAGGCATCCTAACTTAGTGGTTAAGAGTATGTTTAAGGGTCTCTCTAGGTTGGAATCTTGGTTCCAGTTTAGACAGATAGCATAACCTCCTTGTGCCTGAGTGTATGTAAAATGAGGTATAGTTGAAATGGAGATTATAGAATAACTAGAAAGCACCAAGCTTTCTCCTCCTCATAGAGCCTTCTCTGTATCCTATACATTCTCATATTGGATTTATCACTGCCCTGTAATTATATGTATACTTGTCTCCTCTACCAAATTTTTCTTCAAAAACAGTGTCAACGCCTTTCCCTCACCTTTTTTCTATTCGTAACTCCAAATGAAGTGCCTGGTACATAGCAGATTAGACATTCTCAAACTAGTATCCTTAGAAGTTATCTGGGATGATTATAAAATACAAATTCCTGGATCCCATTCTTAAGTTTCTATTTCAGTAGTCAGCAAACAACTTTGGGGAACACGGAATGGACCTTCAATGTTTGAATCAAATTATGTGAAAATTATCAATATAAGTCAAGGTAAAAGGTATTAAGGTAAGATCAGTAATATTTAAGCATTTTTCAAGGTACTTCTAAACTCAGTTTTTGTAATTTGATTTGTAATCATATAATTTTGGATTTCTAAATCATGAGGAAATCTCTAAAACTATTTTATTTATTCACTTATTTGTTCGTTTAGTTAGTTGAGAGAGAGAGAGAGAGAGCCAGCACATGAGCCGGGTAGAGAGGGCAGAGGGAGAGAGAAGAGAGAATCTCAGGCAGGGTCAAGCTCAGCATGGAGCCCGATGTGGGGCTCGATCCAACAAACCTGGGATCATGACCTGAGCTGGAATCATGCTCAACCGACTGAGCCATGGAAGTACCCTTCTAAAACCATTTTAGATACAACTATTTGTAGACTTATACATCTGACTACATTATGCTAATTATAAAATATTTATGAAAAGCCCTGTCTACTTGACATGTTGCTATTATGTGAAAAATAGACCTTTGTATTTCCTGATAATTAGACTCACTGCGGAATAAAATTAACTGTTATTCTCAAAATGAAGTTTTTATTAGAAACATTTATATTAACACTAGCCAGAATTACATTATGTAGGGTGCTGAGAGCTCTTCAGACTCAGACTTCAAGCTTTTGATTTGCCAGGGTGAAAAGTTAACATAGACATTTATCCTGATATCTAAGATGTAAAGTACTTTATAAACACCTTTAAAGGAACATAAGGCAGATAAAGAGACACCATGTCATATTTTAATGGGCCATTTGATGGCCCTGTATAGTCCACTGCCTCCTGAGTGGAACTGTGGGACACACAGTGGCACTTAGGGTATATACTTCAAGCCAAATGGCTGGACTAAAGGTTTACTTACTCTTGGAAAACAAGATAAAAATGCCTACACTGGGGGTGGTAGTATTTTTCAAATTCTGTATAGGACTTTGAATAGAAATTTGACAAATTCTAAAATACCTGATTATTAAAGACCACCACTATAGGCAAAGTCATTTCAGTATTACTGGGATCAGATGCTTTTAGGATATCTTAGTTAAGTTTTATTGTTTTAATTGGAACTAATTCTTTATGGCCGTATGAAAGTTTACATCACACAAAGCACAAACAAAAAACTTTTTTTAATACTGGGTCTCTCCTATGCAGTATGGTGCTTAGTACTACTGGAAAATGTGGACAGGTTTAGGATTTGTTATTTCAATTGTTTTTAGGCAAACCTAATCTGACAGTATAACATGAAGTAATTTGTAAATTTCACATGTGACTAAATTGAGATGGGAGAACGAGTTGATGAGTGAGCCTAGTTGACTACTCAGCATTTGAATCTCAACACTGCTTTGTTGTCTGCACAACACGATGAATGTAATAACTCTCATTAGGTGATAAACCTTTGCTTCCTTGTGAAAAGTGGATCTAAAAAGAAAGCCAACTGCCAGTACTAATAATGAAAGACATCCAAGTAAGTGATGGTACTCAACTATAAAAAGAAGTTCTATGTATAGTAAAGAGAATGTTGTACATTAAAAACCATGATGTGAATAAACCTATTGTATGCTCTTCAACTGGGTGAATCACCCAAGTTGAAGATTTTCTATGAGGACAATATTGAAAAATTGACTATTAATATCAAATAGAATAAATAAAAGCTACCTTTAGGACTTAACTAAGAGTACATGTGTATATGCACATACACGGGACAAATTTCTCAGGATTCTTTGAACAATACAATGACTTTACTATCACTAGAAAAATGGTGGACTTATTTTCAAGTATGTTTCTTGGGGACTAGCAGTAGGTTCTCTCAAATTAAGAGTAAAGACACCAGGTCATAAAGTGCCAACTCTTAGCACCAGAGAGACTTAAAACTTCATAGGAGGTGAATGACGTTACAAATCAGAGAATCTACTAATCTAGTTCTATGGAATTGTATTACTTTTCTCAACTGGAAAAAAAATCTAGGTGTATGCCAAGTAGATTTAAAAAGCTAATCTCTTTTAAAAATTTTTTAGAATTGTAATTTACAATCCTATATAAAATAAAATTGCTGGCTTATAATAAAAGGCTCTAAGTTTCAGAGATATGAACAAACAAAAAGGAACTGGTAACACAGTTTATATAAATCAAGGTCCCAGAACTTAAAATTAAAAGTAGTCTCTCAGAAAGGAATGGTGAAACTCAGTGTGTATTTTCACGAACACACCCAAAAACTGTTTTGTGGACAGCCAATCTGATTTCGAATTTCTGAACTGCCACCTGATACCTTTAATCAACACTAAATCAAGTCTGAGGCAAGACATTACATGGACAATACTCAAATAGAAAGATAATAACTTCCTTCCTTGACAATCTCCAGCTGTCATTCAGAAGTGGAGTTATTTGATGGCTTGGGAAGCAGTGTCCATTGAGTTTTCCTTCCTGACCTGAAGAGATTCACTGCTGATGGACAATAATTCTCGAAGTTCCTTATTTTCAAGCTGGAAAAAAAAAGGTATGTTTATTTCAGTATTTTGATTGTCAGACTGTATCAGAATACATTATTTTGGGCCAGGAACAGAAAGCATATTAATTTTAAACATTTGAAAGAAACAAAATAACTGAAAATTTCCTAAAATACTAATTATTAATCATTTAATATACATTTACTGAGTAATTTATATAAACCACATGTTAGGATTACAAGGAAAAAAAAACCAAAGTCTCTCTCCACCTGAGGTATTTGGTGCTTGTTGTACTTTTTGTGGTTCCCACTAGTTTTACTACTATTTCTTCTACCTTTTAAATTCCTAATAATATTTTTACTGTGCTCAGTCTTTTCTCCTGAATGTGCTACAGTTTTGGAGGAAGGAAGAAAAGGAGAAGAAACTACTCATGGGTCCACAGCCAGGTACCAGTGGGTGTCCTACATATATCATCTCACAGCAACATGTAGCACAGGTACCGTTCCCTACATCCACGTTCTCTAGAAGACGAGGACACTGTGGCTCACCAAAGTCCAAAAACTTGTCCAAACGCAGACAACGGGGATGTGATACTGCTAGGGTTTCAATCTGATGTTGGTGTCCTTTCCAATTAAAATACTGAGTAAAATTTGTTCCACATTTCCTTAGGGCTATTTCCATATTTGAGGTACATCAGGGATAGTATAGACAAGGTTGTTCTACTGTTTTAACTAACTCCTAATTCCTACTTGAGACCTTGTCTCTCCCTTTGATTTCCAGCTAGGGCAGCTTGCACTCTGTATCCTCATTCTCTCTGTAGGAAATTCTAGGAAACCATAGCATTTTTAGGCTTCATCAAGAGTCTGTGTCCATGGTCATTAAATCGTCTAACATATAAAGTGCTTCCCTTAGTACTGTGCATCTCTCCTAGCATGTACAAACCATTTCATATCATGTAAGTACTAGTCTTATTCCTTTCAGTAGACTCTGTGCAGGGATCCTCTCTTTCTCTCTGATATTTCTCAAAGGGGCCATGACAGCATCTTGTAATAAGCAACATTCAAATCATTTACTGTTATGTGTTTTCTTAATAATTTTATGGGATTCTAATACCTCCAGGTCTTTTTTTTTCCCTTGGTAAATTAATGCTATTATAATAAAAATATTACATGAAAAGAGCCTTTAAAAAATCAAAACTGTAAGGCTTATAAAATAAATAGCATGCCCTTGGCTTTGTTCCCCAAGGGCAACTACTTTTAAAACTTTTATCTATTTCTTTTGGTACTTACTTCCATAGTTAATAAATGAATAATTAATAGTAATTATTATGCCTGTACTGCTATATATGTATTTTTAATGTTTATTTTTGAAAGAGAGAGTGTGAGTGGGAGAGGGGCAGAGAGGGAGACACAGAATCTGAAGCAGGCTCCAGGCTCTGAGCTGTGAGCATAGAGCCCAATGTGGGGCTCGAACTCATGAACCGTGAGGTCATGACCTGAGCCGAAGTTGGATGCTTAACCAACTGAGCCACCCAGGTGCCCCTGTACTGCTATTTCTTGATGATCAATTTAAGACATTATCTGACTTCCTTTTATAGCAGAGGAGGGATTTTAGCTCACATGTAATCTGTCTCTTCTACTCTCTCTACCCTCTCAATATGATAATATCTCAATTTCTAGCCAATACATAGTTGGCATTTTCATTGTTTGCTGCTAATTGTATTTACTTTCTTGGAGAGGATGTAGAACAGGAATTTTAATTTTAAATCATGAACACACAGAAAACATCAATACACTGCCTAGGATAGCAATGGCATACCTTCTGGACTCTAAGAAAACTCCCTGAATATTGTGACCCTATAATAGCAACAATCTTACCTCTAATTGGGCTAGTTTTTCCTGAATCTTACAAAATTGGTCATCATCCACCTGAACTGCTTTCCTCATCACTTCTCCCATTTCACAGATTCTGTCAATCTGACTCTCAATTTCCTGTAAAGATTAAGATTAAGAAAAGACAAAGGTGAAAAGTTATCTTTTCTACAGATGTTCACGAGAACATATGCATTATGAGTTAAAAAATTCCTTTAATCTATGCTATAGAAGTTACACAGGAGTTTCATCACAATCTGAGTCTGAAGAGGCAAAGACATAATCAAGTTATTTTGTGGTATTCACAAATAAATAATTTGTTTTCAAAAGATTGATTCTAGTCTAACCAACCACTGGCCATTGAACAACATCTCTAAGTGGCTGTTTAACTTAAATTTGAGTATATTTATTGGCAGGAAGCTCACCGCATTCCAAGGTACCTTATTCTATCATTGGACATATCTCTTCGCAAGTTTTTCATGTGAGTTAAAGTGTTCTTTTTTTTTTCTTTTTTAAATGTTTATTTTTGAGAGAGAGTGAGTGAGGTGAAGAGAGAGAGGGGGACAAGATCCAAAGTGGGCTCTGCGCTGTCAGCACAGAGCCTGGCGCAGGGCTTGAACCCATGAACCGTGACATCATGACTTGAGCTGAAGTCCAATGCTAAACCAACTGAGCCACCCAGGCGCCCCAAACTAAACTGTCTCTTTTAAGGTTCAAGTTTTTTCTTCCAGATAACAGAAAATCGTTTATTTTTCTCTTCTAGATGAGAGCTATTCACATATTTAAAATATTCCTGCTCCCTAAGACTTTTGTTAAGTCAGTAAAATGCTTTCAAAGGAATCTAAGATGCAACTTATCTTTCATAAATTCCCTGGAGCAAATAGGTGCCCATCTTTTAATCCCGTTTTAAATGATATAGTACATGTGAATGTACAATGACAACTATGAAGCACTCTACAAACATAAGCACAATTACTAGGTCTCCCAAATTAAATCATAAGCAACCAAACTATAGAAACTACGCCATGTATTTTTTTAAAACCATACTTCTGACAACATAGTATGATGCTATGTAGTTCAGTTTAATAAAGGTTTACTGACTGCCTGCTATGTGCCAGGTACTATGTTAGGGATAAAAGAAGAATTCATGCTCCTTACAATCAAGGAGCTTATAGTTTAGTGAAAGTACAATAATAACCAACCAAATATTGGGGCGCCGGGGTGGCTCAGTGGGTTGAGCGTCCAACTTCGGCTCAGGTCATGATCTTGTGATTTGTGAGTTCGAGCCCCGCATTGGGCTCTGTGCTGACAGCTTGGAGCCTGGAGCCTGCTTTGGATTCTGTCTCTCTCTCTCTCTCTCTCTCTCTCTCTGACCCTCCCCTGCTCACTCTGTGTCTCTGTCTCTCAAAAAATAAATAAAACATTTAAAAAAATTTAATAAGCAACCAAATATTTACTGAGCACCTTCAGCACTACCTGGCATTATGTTTGGTCAAGGAACTAAGCATCCATTAATCTTGAAAAGAGATCTTGGTGAGGAAGGGAAGAACCTTAATCCCACTCAGAGAAAAGCACCTGAACAGTCCCTTACCCCCTTCTTTCTATTCATATCCTTACAAAGGTATAGGGAAATCAAAGCAAATATGATAAACATGAAAGGAAAACAAGCTTACTTTTCTTCAAAAACAAGCAAACAATTTAAAACAATTCAAGATTTCAATCCTGTTCATTTAGAACTTATTCATCAAAATTTCTTACTGCAGAGTGAGACTGGTGAGCTTTCAGGACTGGTTCAGCATCCACGGCCTTTTTAGCAACCATTAATTGTAACATCTGTTTCCGGTACTTGCTCATGATGAGTTCCAAAGCATCCTGGTGTTCCTCCAAGGAAACCCATAGCTCTATAAGAAAATAAATAAATAAAATCACTTGGCAGTGATGTCTGAGAGAGAGCTCTCAAAGCCAAAGCTCTTAAAGTTGGAATTTTATGACAGTCCGTGAGATATTGTGAATGCAAAGTTATAACTCAGTGTTTAAGTCCACAAAACTCAACAGTTAAGGTCTATCTGAAAAATAACTTTCTATGTAGAGGCAGCATAGTCTGGTAGAAACAACATGGGATGTAGAACCAGAAGACATGGGTTTCGGTTCAATTCTGTGAGTTACTAGCTTACTGCTACTCCTATGCAAATCATTTAACCTCTCTGAGCCTATTAACTGCATTGTAATATTAAATACTGGTTTATCTACCTCAAAATGAAGATATGAGAATATAATGTGATGATATATGTGAAAGCTCTCTGTAAACTGACAAATAACTTCATACTATCATTGATAATTTACTCATTAAACCTGAGAATATATACCCTGAGGATAAAATTCATTTCTTCCACCTTGCACAAGAACATTTAAAAAACTTCTTCAATCTTAGTGTTTATGTCAATAAACAAAAAATTTAAGCTCTTGAGGATATTAACTCTTTTCTTATGCAAATATCCATATGGGGATACACAAATAAGCCATGCAATAATTCAACTCTACTAAGCACCCCCTTTGGTAAGCAGCCTATAAATACAAAATCAGTCAGATGACCTTAAAAAGGGTAACGTAAACTTTATTGTTACTGGGCCAGCAAGGGATAACGCTTTTTCAAAGTACTAATCCGGAGATATATATAAGATGTGAAGTTAGTTTGGCAAGAACTTTTGAAACATTATTGGATATTAGAAAATAATAACTACAGAAAAAGACCTGACTAACCTCTGTTTTCCTGCTGCAAGTCTCTAATCTGTGTGTTCTCTTGGGACAGCAGAATGTGAGGTTTGAATTTGGACATGTCCTTTATATCGGGTGCATCTTCTTGATACTGGACAAACAGAGACAGACTAAGCGCGCCGTTACCAGGAAAACAGCCGCGGATGCAACCGAAGAAGTTGGGGTCGGGGCTCCAGGGCAGCATTCTCAGCCCCGACCCCGCAGAAAGGTGTCACCGCCACCCTCTGAGAGCAGGCATAAATTTAAAGCCGGGTTCCCACCGTGCTATGCCCTCCACCCCTCCCGGTGCACAGAACCCGCGGGCACGGCCCCCTACCCTCTGCCCGACCTGGTCCGGAAGCGCCGTCCCCGCCTCCCTCATAGCGGCCACCCGCCGGTGCAGCGCGGCGGACTGATCCACTAGCGACTCTGCGGCCGCGTCGTGCTCCCGCAGCCGCTCCAGCAGCGTCTTGGCGTCTGTCAGGATCTTCTCGATGGTGCAGCTCATAGCGGCCCAGGACCACGGTCCCCCGCCCTGCTCACCTACACGAACCTTCCCCGAACCTGTCTCAGCGTTACAGACGTCACTTCCGGTATGTTTAAAAGGCGCCTGGGCAGCCGCCATATGCGCCTGCGCAGTGGCGGCCCAGTCCCCCGGTGACCCAGTTTAACCAGCATCCTCGCCGTGCGGCCCCGCCTTGCGCGGAGCCCCAGGCCTGGCCTGGCCCCGCCTGGCCCCGCCTCTGGCTTCTGGCTCTGATGGCCAGGTAGTCTCTGGTCCATGTCTTTTTTCCCAGTGGGTTCTGACTGATGTGGATTGCTGTTCAGTCATCTTTTTTTTTTTTTTTAATTGGTGCTTGGTTTCTTTTTAAAATTAATTCTTAAAAATTGTGGTAAAATACACATAAAATGTAGCATATTAAGCATTTTCATGTTTGTTTATTTTGGGAGATAGCTAGAGCAAGTCGGAGAGGAGCAGAGAGAGGGAGGGAGAGACAGAGAGAGAGAGAGAATCCCAAGCAGGCTCCACGCTGTCAGCACAGTGCCGGATACTGGGCTCCATCCCACCAATGGTGAGATCGTGACCTGAGCCAATATAAAGAGTTGGACGCTTAACCCAGTGAACCTTTTTTAAGTGTATACTCTAGTACTGTTTAAGTGCATTGCCTTCCTTATGCAACCATCACCACCATCCATTTCCAGAACTCTTCATCTTGCAAAATGGAAACAATATGTCCATTAAGTACTAACTCCCTATTCTGCAGTCCTCTCAGCCCTTGGTAACCATTAATCTACTTTTTGTCTGTATGAATTTGACTACTTTAGATACCTCAAGTACAGTAAGTGGAATTATACAAATCTTATCTGTTTTGTGACTAGCTTATTTCACTTAACGTGTCCTCAGGGTTTATCTATGCATTTCAGAATTTACTTCCTTTTTAGGGCTGAATGATAGTTCATCAAATGTATGTGCCATATTTTGCCTATCCATTCATCCACTGAGGGACACTTCCACCTTTTGGCCACTGTGAACAGGGATGTATGCTTATCTGTTTGAGTCCCAGCTTTCAATTCTTTTAGGTATTTACTAGAAGTGGAATTGCTGGCTCATATAATAATAATTCTGCCTTAGATTTTTTGAGGAAAGATCATACTGTTTTTCACAGTGGCTGTACCATTTTACATTTTTAACAACATTGCATAAGGATTCCAATTTCTCCACATTCTTGCCCACACTTGGTGCTTTCTTTCTTTCTTTCTTTTTTTTTTTTTTTGATAGCCATCTTCATGGGTATGAGATGCAGTCATTATTATTTTCTGCTTGCCTATTTTTCCTTTCTAATTCAATTAACAAATAATAAATTTAACCAGAATGGCACTGACTTCCATACTATTTGTTATATTGGTTTATAAGAGTTTACCATATCAAGCTTGTATGCCAATCTTTGTTCTTTTTCATTCATTACTTTAATAAATATTTTTGGTGAGACTACTTTGGTTCAGGCACTGTTTAGTGTCTGAGAATGCTTCAGAAAATGACACAAGGTCTCTGCCCTTAGGGAGTTTATATTCTAATGGGAGAAAGAGTTCATACTCTTATGAATAATTGAAGTTCATGACAGCATAAGGAGGCTGGTAAAACAGGCAAGTGCCTCAGAGAAATAGTGACAGGTTAGAGAAGCAGCAGGGAAAGAACTATGCTTTTTACTTTTGTATTTCAACACATGGCACAATGGAGACATTCAATGATTGTCAAGAGGGTGATGGGGAACAAGTTAAACAAAGATAACAAATCAGGACCACTGACCGACAGAATAAAGAATAATGTAGAGCCACAGATACAAAGAGGTTTCGTTCATTCATTAAAACAAAACAAAATACCCTCCCTAAGTGATCTCTTTCACTTATTTACCTTTGACTTCTATTCAGGGATGATGGTTCTCAAATTAATCTCTGTAGCCCCAATCTTTTCCATGAACCTAGAATATATTTGTATTTGCAGAGGGAGAAGATCAAAACCCGGTCTCATTATTGATGTTTATATACCTGCTCTTCCCCGTTTCAGTAAAGAGCATATTCATATATCCATTTGCCCAAAAGAGCATCCTGAAAGTTGTCCTTTATCCTTCCTATTTATTCTTTACACTTAATTAGTTATCAAAGCAATCTATCTCCTTTATGCCATTAGGACATATTTCCTTCTTTTTATTCTCACTGCTACTGGGTAGTTGGGCCATCATCCTTTGTCACCCAGATGCAGCAACAGTCTCCCAACTGGTCTTCTCCCTACCTCAAGTCTTCTTCTCTAATAGTTCTCCCTTAAGGACACCACAAGCCATGCTGCCCTTTCCATGGTGGCAATTATTCTTCTATGCCCCACCCATGTTAGGGCTGAAAACTAGACTGTCATTGTAATTCCCCAATGACACTGCCAAACCATTACTTTTACTTGGTTGTGTAATTACAACCTCTACTTTATTTGAAGTTTACATCGTGCAGCTGAAGAATCTTCTGTCCCTCCTTATTGTTGTCAGTTACTGACTACCTTGGATAGTCCCCTTTATTCGTAGGAATAAGGAATTGGCTTACAGTCTTTTTGATTACTTCATTGGTTTGCTCTCATCTTGGGTGACATTCATATCTATGTGGACAATTTATATAATGTCTTCCTTGGCCTTTTCATTTCAAGAGACATTGAATTTATTTTGGGCATCCATGACCACACCCTTGATCATTCACTAAGAATTTTTCCTCATCGGGAATTTAAACTTTCAGGGGCACCTGGGTGGTTCAGTGGGTTGAATATCTGACATTGGCTTAGGTCATGACCTTACAGTTCCTGAGTTCAAACCCTGCATGGGGCTTCTCGCTGCTGTTGGTGCATAGCCTGCTTTGGATACTCTGTCGCCCTCACTCTCTGCCCTTCGCCCACTTGTGCTCTCTCTTCCTCTCTCTTAAAAATAAACATTTAGGGGCGCCTGGGTGGCTCGGTCGGTTAAGCGTCTGACTTCGGCTCAGGTCATGATCTCACGGTCCGTGAGTTCGAGCCCCGCGTCGGGCTCTGTGCTGACAGCTCAGAGCCTGGAGCCTGTTTCCGATTCTGTGTCTCCCTCTCTCTCTGCCCCTCCCCTGTTCATGCTCTGTCTCTCTCTGTCTCAAAAATAAATAAATGTTAAAAAAAAAAATAAACATTTAAAAAAAGGATTTTAAACTTTCATATCTAATCATTTGACTGCAACCTTTATTTTAATCTGTCTAGTTCTTGCGGCCTTTTCTCCCACTACTGTCTTTTTGACCTCATCCAGCTCTTTCATTTCTGAATATGTCATAATCTCTCTACCTATCAGATTATTTTGTTATGCTCTAATTTTCTTTCCCTGAATAGACAGGGAACTTATGATAGCCAATGTGAACCACAGTCTCTCTAGTACCCTTAATTTCTGTGCATATAATTAATAATAATCAATAATATATTTAATATATACTAAGCCATATTATTATATAATATGTTACATGTTATGTATAATTATCATACATTAATTATTAATTACACATGTGTATATTTATATATCTTTTTTTTCTTTTAAGTAGGCTTCATGCCCAACGTGGAGCCCAAGATGGGGCTTAAACACAGGGCTCAGGTCAGGACCTGAGCTGAGATTGAGATTTGGATGCTTAAGCGACTGAGCCACCCAGGTGCCTCTGTGCACTTTTTTAAAAAGCCAAATGCAAACAGTAAACTCCAACCCTTGACCAATACTATGATTCTAGTAGTGGTTAAAACAGGATACAGGGTTTTTGTTGCCATTTTTGCTTTTATTTTTATGAACAAGTGTTGAGCATGTTTATAGCCTTCATATGGGAAGGATCCAATGGAGGAAGAGTTAAAAGAGAGGAGGGGGACGTATGAAGGAGGAAGAACCAGAAGAAAAGGGACATAGTAACTATTTAATAAATTTTTTCAGGAGTTACTATCTCCACAGTCAGAGCCACTGCTGCTGCCATCCTATCTCAATCTCCTATGCCAAGATCTTGGAGAAGACCTTCAAGTGGCTCTGCACCTTGCAACAAAGAATAAAAGATGCCAAATTTACCCAAGAGCAGTATCCTACCCAAATCCCAGTGATAATAGAACCAAGAAAGGGTGAGAAGCAGTTTCCTATCCTGGATAAAACTGAGTTCTTTGCACCTGATCACATCAAAATGAGTGAACTCATCAAAATAATTAGCAGGCTCTTACAATTCAATGCTAATCAAGTCTTCTTCCTGGTTGTGAATGGACACAGCATGGTGAGTGGATCCGTGCCAATTTATGAGGTGTATGAAAGTGAGAAGCATGAAAATGGTTTCTGGTATATGGTATATGCCTCTAGGAGACATTTGGAATGAAATTGTTGGTCTAAGATTAGAAAACTGGGTCTATTTTATTTTGCTCCTTTGTCCTCCATATGGTAAGTTTTGAGCTCTCATACCTATTTTTTTTCATGTTGTTGCTAACTAATGGCTTTCTAGGACTTGGTCTTGAAAAACCACAGACCTTCATAATTATGGTAAAAGAAATCTCAATAAGATAAGGAAAAATGTTTAGTCTTCTAGAAAGTCAGAAAAGCAGATACTCATTTTGTATCATAAAACTTCTTGTAAATGTTAATTCTAATTAAGAGACACCCTTACTTTAGAGATTGTTGCTATGGTCTGTGAAAATAACCTTTAACATCTAAGAAGTCTGTAATTCTGATTTGCTGTTTTACTTAATAATATGTCCAAGCCCTAACTCCCTGTACCGGTGACTGTGACCTTCCTTGGAAAGAGATCTTTCCCCAAATGATATGTCTCCCCAAAAGATATGTCCAAGCCTTAACTTCCTATACCTGTGAATATGACCTTACTTGGAAAGAGATCTTTGCATTTGTAATTAAAAAAAGGATCTCAAAATGAGATCATCCTGGATTAGGATGAACCCTAAATCCAATGACAGTCGACCTTAGAAGTGGCAGAAAAGGGGTACCTGGCTGGCTTAGTCAGTAAAGCATGCGACTCTTGATGTCAGGGTTGTGGGTTTGAGTGTTGGGTGTAGAGATTACCTAAAAGATAAAATCTTAAAAAAAAAAAAAAAAGAGTGACAGAAAAGAAGAAGACACACAGAGTCAAAAAGAGGAGAAGGTCATGTGACGGAAGTAGAAATTGGAATGGTGTGTTGACAAGCCAAGGAATGCCAAGGTTTGCCTACAGCCACCGGAAGTTAGGGAAAAGGCATGGAATAGATTTCCTCAGAGCCTCCAAAGGGTATCAACCCTGCTGACACCTTGACTTCAGACTTCTGGCTTCCACACATCTGAGAGAATAAACTTATGTTGTATTAAGCCACCCGGGGGTAATTTATTATGATAGCCCTACAAAACTGATACACACATATAGTTGTTTTGTGTGCGTGCGTGCGTGTGTGTGTGTGTGTGTGTGTGTTTTAACAGAATGAGAAGAACATCATTGGTGATCACTGGCGATGTTCTTCTGATTCCGTTTAAAAAAAACCCACAAAAAACAAAACAACTATATGTGTGTATCAGTTTTGTAGGGCTGTCATAATAAATTACCACTGGGTGGCTTAACAACATAAGTTTATTCTCTCACATGTGTGGAAGCCAGAAGTCTGAAGTCAAGGTGTCAGCAGGGTTGATACCCTTTGGAGGCTCTGAGGAAATCTATTCCATGCCTTTCCATAAATTCACCCTTCTTCTCCTTCATGTATGGAGATTAAAAACAAAGAAACAAAAACTGTGATGGGTATATTTCTTAAGTAAACAAAAAGCCTATTCTTATTTAAATTAACGAGGGAATCCAAAAAACAGGCATTTGGGGTATTATCACAATGTTGGGAGAACAGCAAGATGGGTGGTCCTAGTTATGAAACCCAAACTACCTCTTGTTGGATTAGACTCTGCTGAATCTGCTTGCCTGGCAGAGTGGGAAGGCAGGTGAATGCAGCCCCAAAGTCCTATTAACAATGGTGGAGTCAGTGCAGACCAAAGGGTGGCTGACTATGCTTTTAATTGCTTATTTTTGAAAAACACTTCTGTGTATAATCCAGTGTTTATCATCTAATGTGCTCCAAATCTCTCACAAGTGTGCTGACCAATTCTGATCAATTTGTAAAACTATATGCAATAGGGTCACAAATTTACTTTTATTACACAGATATGTGCACAAACTGTAGCTTATTTTCTGTAATCTGCAATTTCTTGTGAACCCCCATGTCCACCTTATTAGGTAAAATAGGGCAAAAACCCCAACCCTAGCTTTTAGTTGAGTCTGATAAACTTAGTCTAATTAAGTAATTTAACAGCTTCTTTAGGTAAATCATATTCTTATGTGTGATTGTTTTTCAGATTTCATCCCCCTTCCCCCACTTCGACCCATGATGGAGTATGGGTATTTGGAGGTGTTGGGCAAAGAGTGTCCCCTGCAAACCCCAGCCTTTGGAGGTGTGGTTGGTCTGTGGTTGGTCTGGTTCCATCCCTCCGAAAGCTTGGTCTTTCCTCTCTAGACTCGGGACCTAGTAGTCCTCCCTGACCCATATGCAGCAGTGGGGAGGGGTTTATACATCTAATACCTCCTTAAGGCCATACCTCTCAATAGGTTCCTGTATGAGGCAGTATTTGGAATCCTTAGTTATAGGACCACCTGGGTACCTCCTGATGTTGCAGTGAATTCCTCTGGTAAGTTTCCTAGCCAGTTTCTCAGCTACTGCTCTCATTTCCTTAGAGGCCAGTGGGAACATCTGGGTGTCTTCCATGTTGTGATCACCATTTCTCTTTCTCTTTTTTAATATTTTGAGAGAGAGAGAGAGAGAGAGAGAGCGCAGTGGAGGGCCAGAGAGAGAGGGAGACACAGAATCTGAAGCAGGCTCCAGGTTCTGAGCTGTCAGCACAGAGCCCCATGTGGGGCTTGAACCCACGGACCGTGAAATCATGACCTGAGCCTAAGTCAGATGCTTAACCGACTGAGCCACCCAGGTGCCCCACCATTTCTCTTCTTTATATCAGCAATGGTTGTTGTGGGGCCAGCAAGGAGTCCTCCTCTTTAACTAACGAGATACAGATTATCAAACTCTTTGTTTAAAAGAAATCTGCCTAAGTCGGGGGTGGGGGTGGACAGGTTAAATGGGCGATAGGTATTAAAGAGGGCACTTGTGATAAGCACTGCGTGTTGTATGTAAGTGATGAATCACAAAATTCTACACCTGCAAGTAATATTGCACTGTATGTTAACTAACTGGAATTTAAATTAAAACTTGAAAAAAAAAAAAAAGAAAACTTGCATTTAGAAGGTTAGGTTCTGGAATTTTAACTAATTAATTTTAATTTAATTTAAATTAGTATTATATGAGAGAGCAGACCCGATGAGTTCAAATTTTACTAGAAGAAATAATAATGGGTATGGAATGGAATGCTTTATATCTGCATAGAATTTCAAATGGGAAGCAGGACAAAACATTCTTCTATTTTGGACTTTAACCTGGGACTTCACAGAAGAAAGGTCAGGACCTGTATGTGTCTGTGTCTTCCCACAATCTTCTGATTTTTCCCACAGTCCACCCTGACAGAAAGGGCAAGATCTTTTTTTTCTACTTCCTCTCAGGCCTGGACACTCTCAAAGTATCCCCTCCCTCCTTTTTGGAACTGTAAAGTGAAAGGAAAGAGAGGCCAGTTGATTAATAAGAAAGCAAATGAGGTATTATTTCTAAATGCAATATATGTTATGAAGTTATGGAGTTATTTGTCAGCAGAAACACTGAGTTAGGTGAGATATGAATCACTGTATAATATAGAGTATCAACCTGGGTTAAGAGGCAAAGTTGGCTCCAAAGCCTACTGAATGTTCCGTAAAACATGAATGAGATTGTAAATAGTTCACTCTGTAACACGGGCCCACCTAAATGGGTAGGCACTGTGTTCTGATTCAAAAGATTTATCACCCTTACCCTCATCCTTGACTGATCAGTGTGTCCCTAAATTATGGAAACATATAACCAACAGTGACAGATCCCCTTCCATCGTATGGAGAGCCACATCACAGAAGATGCTTGGAATTTGAAGATTTAGCATTCGTGACCTTTGAGTATTCTCAAAAGATCGTGACAGTCCATGAAGTATGGTGATTTTTCTCCTACAAGCTAGTGTGTAGGGTCTCTGCTTAGCTAGTGAGTTGGTTTAAGCAACAACTTAACTCTGCACTGGCACCATTTTATTGTTGCATATGTGGTTTTGTATTCATTTTGTGGGGAAAATTATATGCTGCAGTCATCTTTTCAAATTTGCAGTATCAGAAAAGTCTCAGGCTTTTTCACTCAGGAATGTTAAGAGTCTATAAGAAACTGTTATGCCTTTGTAAGGAAGACTGTGTTGGTTGAGGCAAAGCTGTGAAGTGGTAAGAAGATAGTCAAGTTGTCTTCAAAACTACTTTGAAGGAAATGGGAATCCTGAGATGATGAAGTCTGACCACCTTGGTTTGCATCAACTCAGAGAAAAATGAAAATGCTTAGCCTATGCCAGATAAAATGGGCAATTTTATCAAAGTTTTGCTTTTCACATCATGCATACAGCCAGAACTGGGGAACGTAGGTTTGTTTATAAGCTTTGACAAAAAGCCGTGCAGGTTCCCTGAGAACCCTTGAAAACTCTGCAGCTTTCAGCCCTAGCTGAAAAATATATTAGACTGTTTTTGTTTCCCCCTTGAATTTTGAAAGAAATGGTTCTAATCAAAAGGCCCATATTCTAGATTCCTGATTGATGTAGTCATCTCCACTGTTTTAAAGAGTTATCTCCAGAGATTTACTAACAACTTACCTGTGGCCCTCAGACTTATTATGACTCTGGTAATCATGTCAGATTCCTTTGTGTTTGTCCACATGTCTGTCCATTGCCAATCACCTTAGGACCAATTTGCCAAACAGATTATATCAACAGAATTCTGGAAGACAAATTCCACTACCATATCTACTCTAGATAACACTGCTGGTCCTCCTACCTCACCACTGCAGAACTGCAAACAATACTTTAATATACTTTTTACCAAAGCCCACAATTCCAGTACTCTCCCACAATTTCCCACACTGTTGAACCACAACCTTCCAGGACATCTACATTATACAAAGCAGAGTGCTTCAGTATGCACAACAGAGAGTGGCCTACAGGAGAGGCAGTCTTGTGGAAGTCCCTGTCTAATTCTCTTGCTATGCTTGTGCAATCTGTTCCTATCAAAATCTGGAAGACGACTTTTTGGGTCCATTCAAAGCCACAGAGATAACCAACTCCATTGAATTCTACCTCTCATTATGCTATTCTGTGATATTTTTTCCTATTACCATTCTGTACTGTGCCTCAGGAGGCCTATATCCTGCCCCCCTTCTCCTGACATGGGAAGCCAAAGTTTACAGAAGAGAATACTGGTTTTATAGAACCATAAACATCTCTGACACCTGGTCTAATGGAAGGGATTAGATCCAGAAGAGCTGTCATTGGAACCAAACTCCTACTTCAACAAGGATAATAGCAATACTGATGTTTAATAAGTGCTTACTATGTGCCAGTCACTGTTCTAAGGACTTTATATTAATTACTTAATCCTCACGATTATCCTATGTGTTAGATTTTTTTTCTTTTTTCTTTATTTTTTTTTAAGGCTAGTTGAGTGAAGCAGTGGGAGTAGAGAAGGAACAAAGAAATCTGTAACTGGTTATGATCAATTAATTATAAACACCACTGCACTCGGACCAGCCCCATGTATTAGATACTTTTATTTCCTACTTCATGCATGAAAGAGCTTTAGTATTATCTGTCAAGCTCAAACTTTTATGATAAGTCAGGTTTTGGTTATACAATCCCATAATTCCTTACTAAAAATCTTGGGTCCCATGTATTCTGAGATTCAGAAAATTTAAGATTTTACGGAGGCACTGAGATCTATAATATTGATATTATAGAACACCCTTGGCAGGGTCTGGGGAAGTACTCAAAATTAAACAGATTTCTGCAGCAAATAAATGCATATTGATTTAACATGGGTATTAAAGATTATATATAACCTCACTCAGCAATAACCCAAGTCATGTTTTTTGTTTTACTTTTTAATACTAGCTTTATTGAGATATCATGTATGATGAATTTCACCCTTTAAAAGCATACAATTTGGTGGTTTTTAGTAGATTTTAGAAGTTGTGTATTGATCAACACTAATTCTAGGACATTCATTACCTGAAAAGAAATTCCATAACCATTAGCAGTCACTTCCCATTTCCCTCTCACCCTAGTCCTTGGCAACCTCTAATCAATTTTCTGTCTCTAATGATTTGCCTATTCTGAGTATTTCATATTAAACAGAATCATAGAATATATATCTTTTGTGTCTGACTTCTTTCACTTAGCATAATGTTTTAAGGTTTGTCTATATTGTGGTGTGTATGAGAACCTTATTCCTTTTTATGACTGAGTAATGTTCCATACAATGGAACAATATATCACATTTTATTTACCTCTTTATCTGTTGATGGATATTTGGATTGCTTTTTGGCTGTTATGAATAATGCTACTATGAACATCTGTGTACAAGTTTTTGTGGGAACATATGCTTTTGATTTTTATGGTTAAATACCCTGGAGTGGAATTGCTTGGTCATAAGGTAACTCTACATTTAGCTTTTTGAGGGACTGCCAAACTATTTTCCAAAGCAGCCACACATCATTTTACATTGTCAGTTTCTTCTCATCTTTGCCAACACTTATTATCCTTCCTTTCGTTGTTGTTGTTAGAGCCATACTAGTGGGGCGAAATGGTATCTCACTGTGTTTTTGATTTGCACTTCCCTCATGGCTAACGATGTTGCGTATCTTTTCATATGCTTAATGGCCCTTGATATATCTCCTTTGGAGAAGTGTCTATACAAACACATTGATCATGTTTAAGTTGGATTTTTTGTCTTTTTGCTGAGTCATAAGAATTCTTTGTATATTCTGGTTTAAGTCCCTAATCAAATATATGATTTGCAAATATTTTCCTCTATTTTGTGCTTGCCTTTTTACTTTCTTTATGGTAGTTTTTGAAGTACAAATGTTTTTTAATTTTGATGGAATGTAAATTACCTGTTTTTAATTTGTTTTTTTATGTTGTAGCTGTAATAGCTAAGAAACTACTGCATAATGCAAGGTCATGAAAATTTACTTTTGTTTCATGTAAGAGTTTTATATTTTCAAGTTCTTACATGTAGGTCTCTTATCTATTTTGAGTTAATATTTGTATAGTGGGAGGTAGCCAGCTTTGCTGCCAAATGAGTTATGAAAACAAGCTTTCAAATTTCAGAGATTTTTGGATTTTGTAAGAATATTTAAGGGATTATAGGCCCTTATGATCCTGCCCCCTGACCACAGGTGGTCGAAGTAGGCATGGACAAGTCACATGAACTGGAAAGAATGTCATTTTAAGGACAGTAGCCAGGCTCTATATTGTATGATGGAGCTTGGAGTTGTTCTGTAAGCATTTTGGTGACCTCTTTCAGTGTTGGGGATGTTGAATAATGAGTAATACTACTTACTGTATGGGGATGATCCTGACCCGGTGAAACAAAACAAATTAATATGCTTAATTTCGAGATGATTAAAGTTTGGCTTAACAGTATGAATTATGTGCATCTTTTACACATAATTGCATCTTTTACAGAACAGGCTGCCTACAGTTAATTGTTTTCTTTATCATTCCAGAATTAGGCTGCTTTATGACAGAATATAATCATTACTTTTATTTGGGAGTGTGTATGTCTTTGTTACGAATGTTTGTTTGTAAGAAATTGGGAGAACAGACCACAAGAGGAACATGAAGATCTGAAATCTTTTCAGTGTAACCTGGAGGAAAGTATGGGAAAAGGAGCTGGACTGGATCTGACACGGTGGCAGCTGGGTGAGACAGTCAGTGAGCCACATGTGATCCCTGTTAAGGCTGAGTAAGTCAGACTTTGGAAACTCTAAACTATTGTGGCTTCCTGCGGCCAGGGTCCATATCATATTTTGTGTGGTGGGAAATAGGAGATCTTTCCTGAATACCACACTTGTTCCCACCGTCGGTCATCCTTGAGAAGGAGATGAGGCTCCTAAGTAGAGAAGGCCAGCCTTTTACTCTGGCTGGGTCTGGGAAAGAGCAGGAAAGCCCACGGCCTGGGAAGGAAAGGATAAAAAGCGTTGAGAGGACCCCGAACTTTGGGAGGAGAACTGTCATTCTATACCACTGTGGCCAACTGAAGGTCACTGGTAGGGAACCCTCTGTGGTAAAGTATTGCCGGTAGATACAAGGGCAATGATGACTAAAATTTTGTTTTAAATAATCATCTTTTCCTGTGTTGTAGTTTCTTTTATCTTTTATTTTTTTTATTAATTTTTAAATATTTATTTATCTTTGAAAGCTAGAGAGACACAGAGTGTGAGCAGGGGAGAGGCAGAGAGAGAGAGAGGGAGACACAGAATCAGAAGCAGGCTCCAGGCTCTGAGCGGTCAGCACAGAACCCAGGAACCATGAGATCATGACCCGAATTGAAGTCGGATGCTTAACCAGCTGAGCCACCCAGGCGCCCCTATGTTAGAACCTTTTAGAGAGCAGAGATTTGTGGGAAGTCCTAGATTTTTAAGTCTTGACAGAGTAGGTCTGAAGGTGGGAAGTGAGAAGCTTTCCCTGGTGCCACACCTTTGTCAGCCTGGCAAATGTGAAAATGTTAGCCGTAGTCAGGCTAGTACTGTTTGTGGCTATGTATTGAACTTCATTTCCTCTCCAGTCTGTTTCCATCTGACCCTAATTCTTGGCTTCACCTCTTATTTACAGTTCTGCTCCTGCTCATTAGACTGGCATCAGTATTTGGTATTCCCTGTTGGACTTTTGGCCTTTCCTCAAGGATGTGTCTGACAGCCACTTTAGTATTTCAAGTCTCAAAATCAAGCTTTGTTTGGGGGTGATGAAAATGCTCTAAAATTAGATTTGTCGTGACGGTTGCACAAGTCTATAAACATACTAAAAATCACTGAAATGTACACTTTAAATGTATGAATTTTATGGTATATGAATACTGAATATGGTTGTGAATGAAACTGTTAAAAAGTCAAGATCACTGGCCAGTGCACAATAAACATAATAGTAGCTTATATTTTTAGTGTTGACTATGGGAAACAAAATGGTCTCAAGGCTTTATTCATATTTTCCCCCACAACTGTATGAGGTAGGTATTATCACTGTCCCTACTCTTACAGAGAAGGAACACTTGGTTTTCTCTCAGCCTTATAGCTTATATGTGCCAGAGTCCAGATAAGAATTGGGAGTCTGGCCTTAGGATTAGTATTCTTGGCCACTATGCTATAGTGCAGTGTTTGGTCAGGGTGGGGAGTTAAGTATGTCTGTTTTTCTTCTTTGAAAAAGGAGGTAAAATTAGGTACCTAGAATGGTAGTGGGAGTGGTCATTGAATGCTTGGAATAAAGTACTGAAGTGACTCAGAAGGCGGATCATTTATTTCTTGTTCCATAATAAACTACCCGCAAACTTAATGGCTTAAAACAATAACTATTTTGTTCATGAGTCTGCAGGGTAGTCCCTGTGGTCTGGGTCAGGCTGGCGGATTCTGGTTTGTGATTGCTTGGCTGGCAGGAGGCTAGATGGGAAAATATTTAAGTTGACTTTCTTAGTCATTTTAAATTGGCTTAAGGTATAATATATAATATTGTCAATTGAAGCATAGTGGAAGTTCACTTTTCCAAATCTTGCTTAACAGTTATTCTTAATTATCTAGGAGAAAGAGAATACAATGTATTATATTCTTTAGTATTTTAAGTATTTCAAGTCTCAAAATCAAGCTTTGTTTGGGGGTGATGAAAATGCTCTACAATTAGATTGTGGTAATGGTTGCACAACTCTGTGAACATACTAAAAATTGGGGTATTTCGGTTGTAAATAACATGATTGAGGCTGTTCACTTAGATTACTTATGTTAGTGTTCTTTTGAGACTTCAGTCTAATCTCTCATTTAGAGACTATCAAGATATTTTACTATCCTGTGTTTCAATTATTGAAGGAACACTCCTTCAATGTATCTTGGATAATCAAGTCTCCTTTGAAGCTCTAGCATCTCATAGAAGAGGAATTCATTTTAGGGTCAGGTCCCTCTGACTCTAAGTCAGTAGCCTTAAATGTCTTTATCATATTTGACTTTATTGATCTAGCTAAAATGTGGGGGACTATTTTCTCGGCCATTTGAGAATTTTCTGCCTCAAGCTTCTGCCTCCAGCTACTCCTTTATGCCCATTTCTACAGTCTTCTCCCTGATGGATAGTTCCATGTCCCAGTAGATGAGAACTAAAATGTAGTCTTACGTTTATGTCATAATACTGTCCTGTTGGACCACTCAGCTTAGTTTGTCTGTTCTACTGATGGTCTTGTATGAGATGGGCCATGTTCAAGAACAAGCCAAGAAGTTCCAACAGGGTGCTCCCAGGAAGTGAGGATTATGGTTTTTATTTCAGGCCTCTTCCTTTTCTCTGGTCACAAGGCCATACATATTGTGGTCAGTGTTTTGTTTGTTTGTTTTGTTTTACTTTTTTAAAAAAAATTTGAGTGGAGTTGACACGATGTTACATTAGTTTCTGGTGTACAACATAGTGATTCAACCTCTCTATATATTATGCTATGCTGTGATCAGCGTTTTTCTTTTTTTTCTTTTTATTTTAAGATTTTATTTTTAAGTGATCTCTACACCCAACATGGGGCTCAAACTTACAACCCCAAGAGCAAGAGTCATATGCTCCACTGACTGAGCCAGCCAGGCGCCCCTCTGTGATTGGCATTTTGAGGAGAATAGGCCAGTTTATCTCTTGTCTTCACCTACTCCTCCTGAACCACTGTATGGGCTTTGAGTATACCTAGTTGAATATACCTAGGTTTAATCTGGATAAACACCTACCAGCTGTGTAACCCTGGGAAAGCCATTTAAATTTTCTGAGCCTCGGTTCCTTCATCTATAAAATGAGGATTACATGAGTACTTGTGTAACATGGTGGCTGTAGAGGCAATATATACAAAGAACCAAGTACAGTGCCTGGTCCATAAATAGTCGGTGCTAGTCTGGGATGATTTCAGGGTTAAATAGCACAGAAGATTGAGCTGTGGAACTAGTCAGTTTATTGAGAAATGACTCCTAAGGAAAACAGTCCTAAGGTGAGGCAGAAGTAGAAAAACTGACCCTAGGGCTGGAAGCACACATCTTGCCATGATACTCTTCAGTCATTACTGCAGATCTCAGCTTACCCTGGACAGTTATCTAGCCAGATTCCTGGGGAAGTTTCTTTGCAAAGGTGCCAAATAGCAACTTTGCCTCTTTACGGCAGCTTATCAGTTGAAGACTGCTGGAGTCTGATGCTTTGGACAGCCCAAGTACCAAAATCCACTAAACCTGTCTTTGAAAAGCTAGTGTGAACAAAGGGAATAAGTGTATTGCTTACAAGATGTGCAGGTATGTAAACAAACAAACAAACAAACAAACAAAACCCTGGGGAATTGCATCTCAACAACAACTTAGAATGATTATATGCATTATTCCAAATATATATTCTTTCCTTTTAGGAGTTGTAAACTCAAAGACCAGGAGGGGCCAGACAAGAATTGTAAGTGAGTTAATTGAGCTTAGTGCTAGTAACAGGAAGTGGAGTGCCTTGGGGTCAAAGTGAATTCAAGAGAGCTTGTTCTCCACCCCCCCCCCCCCCCCCCCCCCCCCCCGCCGATAATCACAGAGGATGTTTCTTGACCAATTCCCTTTCTGACACTAGTTTCACCAGTCATAAGTGATTAGAATTATGTTAACACTAAAACAACTATTTATACTGTCTCTTCCTTCTAATGCCTTGCTTTCTATCACATTTATTCTTTTAGGTTAAAGGGAATAGATCAGTTGTTCACTCCAATTTTTAGCGTTTGACTTCAGTTTGATAAAATACTGAAACGCGGGTACTGAGTGAAAAATGAGGTTGCTGAAGGTTAATGTTTTAATGCTTTTAATATCTAGTAGTGCCACTTCTGCATCTTGTCAAAATGAGACAAGTTCCATTCTGGTAGGACTCAGAAGAGCTGCTAACAAAGAATTACTTGATTTAGTTAAAAACAAGAAAGGGCAACTCTTCCCCTGTATGCAGCTATCATCCAGAGCAACTATCCTCCTCCTTAATCTAAAAAAAATACCCATTCTAACTCTGACATTAATGTAAAGAGAACTGTCAAGTAGTCATAAACACTACATTAAAAATGTGAAAAATTTTTTATTCTTACAATTAGAGCCTGAGCTGATCTGTCAGTGCTGCATCACACAAAACAGACTGGCAATGCCAAAAAACAATCCTCAGAAATCATGTGCATTTCTATAACATTATGCCAAACATAATATGAAGGAACAAGGGGAAGTATAATGGGAAAAATGTTAGAGTGTTTAATTCTATATTTTAATGTGCATTTATAAAACATATCTGACAGTCTAAAACCAATGGTGAAATTTCCAGGTAAAAAGTGTTAGTATCATAAGTGGTGACTGAAATTCTCCCTGATATCATTCAGTTCTTTAATTCATATAAAGGAGATTCACTTGTCGATTTAAATCAGATGGTGTGTGTGTGTGTGTGTGTGTGTGTGTGTGTGTGTGTGTTTCCTCTCAGAATACGGACCCTTAGCAGGTGCCTATGTACCTTTGCCACTTTGGAGAAAAATGAATATTTTTTCCTAGATTGTCCCTGATATTATGGGAAAATTCTGGGAAATTTTATTTTCTAAATTCTCCAGATAGGAAAATTGTAACTGGAACATTAGATAAATTTTCTGCTCTTGAAATTGGGGTTGTAACAAGATTTAATTTTTTTCATTGGTTGTTGTATTAATATAATTTTTAAAATGTGTAATATTCTGTAAAATCCAAATGAAGAAAGTTCTAAAATATTATTTAATGCTAATTAGAAGTCATACATTTTTGGAGCCATTTCTTCGTAAGTCAGAGCTAATCAATAAGATTTCAAAAATACATTGTCACAAATAAGTAGAAATGCCCATGGTATTATCTGCACATTCCTGAATTCTGAAAGGTCTGTACTATATTAATACACTAGAAACAACTTAAAAATGAAAAAGAAAATATTTTTAGAAAAGTTTAAACTTTGGGTTCAGCAAGCATTTATTGAGCATCTCTTATGCACAAGTCACTGTATTAAGCGCCAGGGAGATAAAAACGAACATGGTGTTTGCTCATAAGGTATACATGACTAATTGGTTAAATAAATATGAATGAAAACAATTAAGGCCCAGGGAGATAAAGTGCTAACAGATGCATAAACTGTTAACTACTAGTGCTCAGTTTTCCTCCTGCAAAATGAGGATAAATAAATGCTGAGTTCAAAAGTGAAGGTGTAAGATAATGGGCTCCTTAACTGAGTATTTTGACTTTCTCGAATGCCAGAAGCATTACTTTATTACGTCTTCGCTTTCAATTTCTGGACAGTTAGCTCAATTGGTTAGCATAGCCGTCATTCATCCTTCATTCATCCATTTGTTTATTCATCCACTCGAGAAATACTGAGCACGCATTCTGAGCCAGGCCCTGAGATGGGCACCGGGAACACAATAGGGAGGCAGATAGCTACAGACCAACATTCTAATAGAATAGTAATGAAAAAAGATCAGGGATTAAATCACCCGATGTGCTTTTTCCTGCTCCGTTGCTACTGTTGATCTTTTAGCTAGCAAAGTACAATTGTGTACTAGAAAAGAAGCTCAAAGAACATGCTCAGTTGGTGATCTACCACTTGCATCATTTATATATATATAGAGTTTGCATCTCATCATTATCCCTTGTATTCTGAATTAACATTTTAATTTTTGCCTTATTTTTCTAAATTAGTAATATTCTAAATTCTATAAAATATGAAGCCTTGGAGAGAAAGGATTACAATAGTGGAGCCTATTTTCCTAGAAATCATTTAAAACTTTGTGGCATTCTCATTAAATGCCAGTGGAGCAGTCTTTTAGAATACTTAAATCTAATTTTGTTTTTGGATATACAAACCATAATTTTGCTTGTGTGGTCTCATAAATATATCTTGAACTAAGAAATATGTCTTCAACTATCTCCCATGCTCCTTTTCAGTCACCTAAAAATCAAGTAAATAGAAAATAAAGTCTCTAAAGGTGGCTTGATTAAATAGGAATCTGATTTTTATAAGTAATAGACATAAATAAGCAGCTGAAAACTCAGAGCTTTTCATAACAGCGGATAAAAAGTATTGTTAAAATAATTCCTCTTGGATAAAAGAATTCAGATACTATGCCAAGAGAAAATCTGTAGGTCCTGAAGGATTCTTTCATAATAAATGGAAAACAACAACAAAATAACTAGAATACTTTATAATTAGTTGCAGTAGCTTTCAAAGAGCTGTTACTTTGCCCAGATCCTATTCTTTGTTTAAATTTTGTTTGACAAGCATTTTATAAATGATTATAGGAGGTGGTTTCTGTTTCATTAATGAAGCTGATAATGGTTAATTACTAAAGTGGAGTAAACAGTTCAAAACCAGATCAAGAATGAAAAGCCAATTATGTAGAAATGATCCAGCTGTACTAAATATGATTTCCTTTTACTATTAAGAACCTCAAAAATATTTTAAAACCCTTAAGAAAAAAAACAACCAAACCACCTATGTTGTAACTTTATTTCTTACTGTTTGGTTTAGTATTGAAAGCCATATCTAGTTTGGTTTTCAAATTCAGTGAAACAGCTCCAAAACACAAAATGGAATTCACTTGATCTTAACATGAAATGAAAATCAGTACAACTGGAGACATTCTTATTGATTGCTTAATATGAACTCTTAAGTATAGAGCCAAATTTAGAATCCAGCTTTTCTGTTTCTAAGTTGAGATTCACGAAACATAAAATCAACCATTTAAAAAGTGAACATTTCGGTGGTATTTAGTATATTCACAGTGTTGTACACTTACTACCTCTGTTTTAGTTCCAGAACATGTTCATTTACCCCAAAAGGAAAGCCCATACCCATTTAAGCTACTACTTTCCATTTATCCCATCCCCACCTCCTGGCAAACACCGGTGTGCATCCTGTCTTTATGATTTACCTATTCTGGATATTTCATATAAGTGGAATCATACAATATGTGACCTTTTGTATCTACTTACTTTTACTTAACAACATTTTTGAGATTTATCAACATTGTACCATATGTCAGGACTCATTTCTTTTTATGGCTTAATTAATATTTCATTGTCTGTTTATGCCACAATTTGTTCATCCATTTGTCTGTTGGTGGACATTTGTAGTGTTTCCCATCTTTTGGCTAAAGTGAATAGTGCTGCTATGAATATGTATTTGAGTACCTGTTTTTAATTCTTTTGGGTATATATTTAGGAGTAGAATTGTTTGGTCATATGCTAATTCTATGTTTAACTTTTTGAGTTATCAATAAACTGTTTTTCATAATACTGAACTATTTTACATTCCCATTAGCAGTGTACTAAAGGTCCAATTTCTGCACATACTCGCCAACACTTATTTACTATTTTTTTAAATTATAGCTATCCTAGGGAGTATGAAGTGGTACTTCATTATGGTTTTGATTTGCATTTACCTAGTGGCTAATGATGTTCATCTTTTCATGTGTTTGTTGGCTATTTGTAGGTCTTCTTTAAAGAAATGTGTAATCAAGTCCCTTGTGCATTTTAATTTAATTTAATTTATTAAAATTTTTTTTTCAATGTTTATTTTTTTGGGGACAGAGAGAGACAGAGCATGAAAGGGGGAGGGGCAGAGAGAGGGAGACACAGAATCGGAAACAGGCTCCAGGCTCTGAGCCATTAGCCCAGAGCCCGACGCGGGGCTCAAACTCACGGACCGCGAGATCGTGACCTGGCTGAAGTCGGACGCTTAACCGACTGTGCCACCCAGGCGCCCCAATTTAATTTATTTAAAAGTAGGCTTCATGCCCAGTGTGGAGCCCAATGCAGGGCTTGAACTCACGACCCTGAGATCAAGACATGATCTGAGATCAGGGGTCAGATGCTTAACTGACTGAGCCACACGGGCGCCCCCATTATACATTTTTAAATTGGACTTTTTAAATCTTTCTGTGGTTGAGTTGTGAGAATTCTTGATATATTCTGGATACTACATATATGGCTTGCAAATATTTTCTCCCGTTCTGTAGATTTTCTTTTCACCTTTTTGATAATGTTCTTTTATGCATAAAAGTTTTTAGTTTTGATGAAGTCCAATTTATCTATTTATATCTTCTTTTGTAACTCATACTTTTGATGCCCTATCTAAGAAACCATTCCTGAATCCAGGATCATGTCAATTTACCCCTATGTTTTCTTCTAAGAGTTTTATGGTTTTAGCTCATATTTAAGTCATTAAACCATTTTGAGTTAATTTTTTTATATGATGTGATATATCATATATATGGATATATATATATATATATATGGATATATATATTTCCAAAAATATCCACTTTTGCACATGGATATTTAGTTGTCCCAGCACGATTTGTTGAAGGGACTATTCTTTCCCCATTGGATGGTTTTGGCATCTTTGTCAAAAATGAATTAGCCATAGATGAATAAATTAGAGACTGGATTTTAAATTACTGCAAAACCAACTAGTCATTTTTATCTTACTACAGAGATTCTAAAAAATTTGATCCAAGGCTAGCGGGGGTGTTTAAGGATTTTCCTGATGTTATACATTCTGGTCTCTTAGTTTAGTTCCTATAATAAGAAATGGTAGTGAGGAAGCATTTTACAGTGGAAAGAACAGGCTTTGTACACTGTCTAGGCTTTGAATCCCATGTCTGCATTTACTTGTCATCGATCTTAGGCAAATAACATTATCCGCTTCTTTAGGACAGTGTCTAAACATTTCTTCGCTGAATTTATTATAATGGTGTTCATTATTGGTAAGCTGCCCAACACTACAGTCATGCTTCTGAACTTTGTTCTTTTCCTGCAGTGACAACTGTGTGAGAAAGAGGCTCCACTGGGTCTTTTTTCCATGACAAGGTGTACTGTAGAAGAAAGAAGCTTGGTGTATACTTTTCTGTTGTATATTCTGTTCTCCCTCCACCTTCCACTTAAGTGGTGTAAACTCATAAAAGCCAACTGTGCGCATTTTTTCCTGAGTCTGAATCCTATAACATCACATTGGTGGCTTGATATTGGCCATGGTGGGAGTATATGCACCAGTGAAATAATCAACCACCACAAATCAAGTTTGTGTTTTTCCAGCAAGCTGGCTTACTAGCTTACCACCACTTCCACTTCTCTCTTACCTTACTAATTGTTAATAATTCTTTAAAATTCAGTTTAAGTGAAATCTCACTCTGGAAGTCTTCACTCACCTCTCTAAGTCAAGTGTAACTCCTCTGCTTTCCTAGAAACCAGCGGATAACTTAATTGCCTTTTCAATGGCTTCTTAAGGATCAAATTCAGTATCAGTCAGGATTTAATCAAAGAAGCAGAACCAGGAATTTTAAGGGATTTACTGCAAGGAATTAGCTGAAGCATTTGTGAAGGGTGGCTAAGTAAGTCCAAAGTCCATAGGCAAGACAGGACAGGAAGAGAAGATCACAAGTAGGCTGGAACCCATGGGCATGAGCTGTTTGGAGTCCTCTTTATTCCCTTGACTCGCTGCATCATTAATCTCTCCCCTCTTCACTGCGATCACTCCTGTCACCTGACAAAGATCGTCTCCTTGGCGTTAAAAACAACAACAGCCAAAAAAAAAAAAAAAAAAAAAAAAGCAACCAAAAACCTCTGGACCTTAAATCCCAATCTAGGTACCATCCCACTTCTCTGCTCCTCCATACAGCTAAACTTCTAGCCAAATGAAGAATGTTTCCATCTGTTGTGTTTTGCTGCCTCTCCCTCCAATTCACTTTTTTAAAAAGTCATCAACTTTTATTATAATTCCATGTATTTTACAGGAATAAGAATGTGGCCAACAGGTCAGAGGCATAGGAAAAAATGTTTAAAACTGCAGGTTTGTTCATGTTGCTCTACTGACATCTGGAACAGGCTCTCCGTCACATCGGGCACAGCAGCTGCGCTTGTCTGATGCCTCCTTCTGATGCCAGATGCGGCCCTGGGCACACTTGGCACTGCCCACCAGGCAGCAAGAGCAGCAGTTCTACTTCCTGCAGTGCATTTGCACTCTGCATGTGCAGAAGCCACTGGTGGAGCAGGGGCAGTTGGGTCCGTTTCCGGCTGAGGTGGGGACAGAGGTCCAAAGCAGGTGACACAGGGAGACACGCTGCAGGCATAGTTCGGGTTCCCTCTTCAGTCTCCTATGTAATCTGGTTTTGTTCTCATCACACCACTAAAACTGTTGTGGTCAGGGTCGTCATAGCGGGCACTTTTGATCGACTTAACCCTTCATTCCCAACTCCCTTTTCCCTTGTCTACTTTCTCCGTAGAGGCTAGAAAAATTCAACTCTCACCTTCCCAGAGCTTCCCTTGCAGTTCAGGGTGGCTACGTGGCATAGCTCTGACTGATGAGATACAAAAGAATTCTGGGGATGGAAGCTTCTTGGAAAGTTTTTCTATTCTTAATAAAGGGACATACACTGTGGGCTCCACACCTTAGCTTTCCCCCCCTGCCTTGTACACGAGTCCAGAACAGTGACACCCATCTTGCCGCCATCAGAGCATAACAGGCTCTGACATTCAACTGCCAACTAGCACCTGTAGCTGGTGATACCTCCAGACTTTTGGTGGTATGTGTGGGGAAAAAATCCCAGATTCTTATTTGGGTTTAATCTGATTTTTTGTTGTTGTCATTTCTTGACTCTGAAATCAGTTCCTATTAATACAGTCGCCAGCAACTTTCATGCTGCTAAATTCAATAGAACCTTTTCTTTCCTCATCTTATTTAACTTCTCACTAGCATTCCACACTGTTGAGCACTTTCTCCATGAAACATATGTCTCTTTTAACTTCCTTGATGCCTTTTTCTTGTTTTTTCTTTTACCTTTTTAGCTACTCTCTCTATTTTGCAAGTTCTCTGTTGTCAAACCGATACTTAAATATTGGAGTTTGTCAAGGTTGTGTTTTACTACTTTTTTCTTCCTCAGTGATCTTATGTATTTTAATAGCTTTAAATACCATCAGTATCCTGAAAACTTCCACAGTATTACCACCAGCATGGACTTCTCTCAATTCCATCCTCATGTTATCTGCTTGACATTCCAGATGCTTCACAAACATTTTAAACTCAATATGTCCAAAATTGAACTACTACTTTTCCATTTAAAAGTGTATTCCTTCTTTATGTCTATATATCTTAGTAAACTGTAATATAATCCATCAATCAGAAACCTAGGAGTTATCCATGATTCCTTACTGTCCATCATCTTTAATGTGGCAGATACTATGGGTTGGCTCACCTAACACCCATTACAATAAACTCCTCCTTGCTTTTCTTTCCTTTAAAGACTGGAAAATGAAATACTCATTTCCTAGCCTCCCTTGCAGCTGAGTAGCCACGTAGTTTTTTTTTTTTTAACTTTGTTTTTTTTTAAAGTTTATTCATTTTATGAGAGAGAGAGAGAGAGAGAGAGAGAGCAAGAACAAGCAGGGGAGGGGCAGAGAGAGGGAGAGAGAGAATCTCAAGCAGGCTCTGTACTGTCAGCACAGAGCCCAATGTGCGGCTTGATCCCACAAACCATGAGATCATGACCTGAGCCTAAATTGAGACTTGGTTGCTTAACCAACTGAACCACCCAGGCGCCCACCAGTTACATAGTTTTGATCAAGGAAATATGAATGGATCTTTACAGAAGTGCTTAACTTTCTTTTCTTTTTCTTTTAGAGAGAGAGTGAGAGTGTGAGTGGGGGAGAGGGGCAGAGGAAAGGAGAGGGAGTGGGAAAGAGAGAGACGCTTAAGCATGCTCCATGCTCAGCACAGAGACTGATGTAGGGCTTGATCCCATGACCCTAGGATCCTGACCTGAGCCAAAATCAAGAGTCAGACGCCCAGCCTGCTGAGCCATTCAGGCATCCTAGAAGTGCTTAACTTTCTACATAAAGTTTTACTAAAAGAAAATCTTTGCCAATCTCCCTCTGTCTTCCTTACTGGAACTTATCTGTGATACCTGGAGGTACAGCATCCATCTTGTGACCATATGGTTCAAAGCTACATGCTAGCGATGAGAAAGCAATGAATAGAAGTATCCTGAGACACTGATGACATCAATAAAACTACTGTTAAACTGTTAGACTTGTCACATTCAGACTATTGTTATATGGGGGAGAAAAACCCTCCACTTAAGTCATTTTGCGGACTTTTTTTTTTTTTTTTTTTAGGGAGAGAGAGAGCATGCGAACAGGAGGAGGGACAGAGGTGGGGGGGGGGAGCAGAGGGAGAGGGAGAGAGGGAATCTTAAACAGGATCCATGCCCAGCACAGAGCCCCATGCAGGGCTCTCTCTCATGACCCTGAGACCATGACCTGACCTGAAATCAAGAGTCAGACACTTAACTGACTGAGCCACCCAAGTGCCCTGTAGTAGACTTTCTATTAGTTGCATCCAAATGCAATTTCTAACTCTAACCATCCAATCCATCAGCAAATCCTACAGAGTCTACAGCAAAATATATCTCGAATCCACTCACCTATCTCCTGGTTCAGATCACTATCATCATCTAAGCATAGGCTATCATCATCTTTCACCTGGAGTACTGTGATAGTCACCTAACTGGTTACCTCACTACTTTTTAAAGTCTCCTCTAGGGGCGCCTGGGTGGCGCAGTCGGTTAAGCGTCCGACTTCAGCCAGGTCACTATCTCGCGGTCCGTGAGTTCGAGCCCCGCGTCGGGCTCTGGGCTGATGGCTCGGAGCCTGGAGCCTGTTTCCGATTCTGTGTCTCCCTCTCTCTCTGCCCCTCCCCCGTTCATGCTCTGTCTCTCTCTGTCCCAAAAATAAATAAACGTTGAAAAAAAAAAATAAAGTCTCCTCTAATGTATTCCTCTTATAGCATCCAGAGTTATTTAAAAACAATATTCACTCAGTAAGTGAGGAATATAAGAGATTTACCTCAACTTGAGAGTATCTATAAAAAGTTACAGTTAATATCACACAGAATGCTGAAAAACTATATGCTTTCTCAAGATTGGGAGCAAGGGATGGCTGTCTGCTCTCACCACTCTTATTCAGCATAGTACTGGAAGTTCTAGCCATTGCAAAAGGTCAAGAAAACAAATGAAAGGCATACAGATTGGAAAAGAAGAAATAGAACTGTTTCTATTTGCAGATGACACGATTGTCTACATAGAAAATGCCAAGGAGACCCATGTTGGGTGTAGAGATTACTTTAAAATCTTTTTAAATTTTATTTTAGTTTTTAAGTTTATTTATTTATTTTGAGAGAGAGAGAGAGAGAGAGCACAAGCAGGGGCGGGGCAGAGAGAAGGAGAGACAGAATCCTAAGCAGGCCCCACGACATTAGTGCAGAGCCCGATGGGGCTCGAACTCATGAACTGTGAGATCTTGACCTGAGCCAAGATCAAAAGTCAGACGCTTAACCAACTGTACCACCCAGGCACCCCAAAAATAAAATCTTAATTTTTTTATTTATTATTTATTTTTTTTGCATTTTTTTTCAATATATGAAATTTATTGTCAAATTGGTTTCCATGCAATACCCAGTGCTCATCCCAAAAGGTGCCCTCCTCAATACCCATCACCCACCCTCCCCTCCCTCCCACCCCCCATCAACCCTCAGTTTGTTCTCAGTTTTTAAGAGTCGTTTATGCTTTGGCTCTCTCCCACTCTAACCTCTTTTTTTTTTTTTTTTCCTTCCCCTCCCCCATGGGTTTCTGTTAAGTTTCTCAGGATCCACCTAAGTGAAAACATGGTATCTGTTTTTCTCTGTATGGCTTATTTCACTTAGCATAACACTCTCCAGTTCCATCCACGTTGCTACAAAGGGCCATATTTCATTCTTTCTCATTGCCACATAGTACTCCATTGTGTATATAAACCGCAATTTCTTTATCCATTCATCAGTTGATGGACATTTAGGCTCTTTCCATAATTTGGCTATTGTCGAGAGTGCTGCTATAAACATTGGGGTACAAGTGCCCCTATACATCAGTACTCCTGTATCCCTTTGGTAAATTCCTAGCAGTTCTATTGCTGGGTCATAGGGTAAAAATAAAATCTTTAAAAAAAAGGGAGGGGGGCACCTGGCTGGCTTAGTCAGTAGAGCATGCAACTCTTGATTTGATCTTGGGGTTGTAAGTTCAAGCCCCATGTTGGGTTTAGAGATTACTTTTATTTATTTATTCTTCGGTTTTAAAGTTTATTTATTTTGAGAGAGAAAGCAAGGAGGGGGTTGTACAGAGAGAGAGAGAGGGAGAGAGAGAGAACCCCAAGCAGGCTTTGCACTGTCAGTGCAGAGCCAGCTGTGGGGCTTAAACTCATGAACCTCAAAATCATGACCTGAGCCAAAGTTGGGTGCTTAACCAACTGAGCCACCCAGGTGCCCCAGGTGTAGAGATTACTTAAAAATAAAATCTTTTTAGGGGCGCCTGGGTGGCTCAGTGGGTTAAGCGTCCGACTTCAGCTCAGGTCACGATCTCGCGGTCCGTGAGTTCGAGCCCGGCGTCGGGCTCTGGGCTGATGGCTCAGAGCCTGGAGCCTGCTTCCGATTCTGTGTCTCCCTCTCTCTCTGACCCTCCCCCGTTCATGCTCTGTCTCTCTCTGTCCCAAAAATAAAAAATAAAAGGTTAAAAAAAAAAAAGAATCTTTAAAAAATAAAAATAAAATCTTAAAAAAAATTTTTTTTAACGTTTATTTATTTTTGAGACAGAGAGAGACAGAGCATGAACGGGGGAGGGTCAGAGAGAGAGGGAGACACAGAATCGGAAGCAGGCTCCAGGCTCTGAGCCATCAGCCCAGAGCCCGACGCCGGGCTCGAACTCACGGACCGCGAGATCGTGACCTGAGCTGAAGTCGGACGCTTAACCCACTGAGCCACCCAGGCGCCCCAAAAATAAAATCTTTAAAAAAGAAAAAAAAAAAAAAAAAGAAAAGAAAATCCCGAGGAATAACAAAATCACTCCAGAACTAGCAAGTGAGTTCAGCAAGGTTGCAGGATACAAGATCAACACAAGAAATGAAACCATATTTCTATATACCAACAATGAACATGAAGTAACTGAAATTAAAAACAGTACTATTTACAATCACTTTGAAAAAAATGAGATACTTAGGTATATACTTAACAAAACATGTATAGGATATAGATGCTGAAAATTATGATGAAAGAAATCAAAGAAGACCTAAATAAATGAAGAGATGTATTACGTTCATGTTTGGAAAGGCTCAATGTAGTAAGATGTCAGTTCTTCTCAAACTGATCAATAGGTTTAATACAATTTTTGTGAAGAATCCCAGTAAGTTTTTGTTTTGTTTTGTTTTGTTTTGTTTAGAAACAGACAAGCTTATTTTGAAATTTGATTTGTGCGAAAAAGCACAGGTCCCAGAATAACTAAAGCAATCTTACTAAAGAAGGATAAAGTGTGTGTGTGTGGGGGGGATCTCTTCACTCAATATTACAGGCTTACTTGATGGCTATAACAATCAAAATAGCGTGGTGGTGTACTGGTGGAGAGACAGATACACAAATCAATGGAACAGAATAGAGAACCTAGAAATATATCCACACAAATATGTCTAACTGAATTTTCACAAGGTGCAACAGCAATTCACCGATGGAAAGATTGCTTTTTCAACAAATGGTGCTGGATCAATTGAACATCTCTTAGCAAAAAAATGAACCTTAACCTAAACCTCATACCTTTTAAAAATAGTAACTAAAATCGTAGACTTAAATGTGAAACTTAAAATATAAAACTTTAAGGAGCGCCTGGGTGGCTCAGTCAGTTCAGCATCCGACTTGGGCTAAGGTCATGATCTCATGGCCTGTGGGTTCGACCCCCACGACAGGCTCTGTGCTGACAGCTCAGAGCCTGGAGCCTGCTTCGGATTCTGTGTTTCCCTCTCTCTCTGTCCCTCCCCTGCTCACACTCTATCTCTCTCTCAAAGCTAAATAAACGTTAAAAAAAAATTAAAATATAAAACTTGCAAAAAAACACAGGAGAACATCTTTGGGATCTTGGGCTAGGTGAAGAGTTCTTAGACTTAGCACTTAAAGTACAATCCATAAAAGGATAAACCGATAAATTATACTTTATCACAATTAAAAACTTGTTCTGCAAAAGATCCCCTCAGGAGGATGCAAAGACATACCACAAATTGGGAAAAAAAAAGTTTGCAAATCACATATGCAACAAAAGATTAGTAAGTATCTAGAATATATAAAGAGCCCTCAAAACAGTAAAGCAAAACAAAACAAAACCTCAGTCCAATTAGAAAACAGGAAAAAGACACGAACAGACATTTCTTTAAAGAGGATATACAAATGGCATAGAAGTACATTAAAAGATGTTCAGGGGTGCCTGGGTGGCTCAGTCAGTTGCTTTGGCTCAGGTCATGACCCCAGGGTCATGGAACCTACTTAAGATTCTCTCTCTCTCTCTCTCTCTCTCTCTCTCTCTCTCTCTCTCCCTCTACCCCTCTCCCAAGTTTGCTGTCTCTCTCTCTCTCTTTCTCAAAAGAAAAAGGATGTTCAATATGATTAGCCAACAGAGAAATGCAAATTAAAACCACGAGATATCACTACACATCTGTCAGAAAGGCTAAAATGAAAAACTGTGACAATATTGCATCCTAGCAAAGATACAGAGATACATTTGCATGTTGCTGGTAGAATTGTAAAATGGTATAGCCATTCTGGAAACGTTTGGCAGTTTCTTATAAAACAAAATATACAATTACCATAAAACCCAGTAATCACACTCTTGGGCATTTACCCAAGAGAAATGAGCATATACTTGTACATATCTGTACATGAATATTCATAGCAGCTTTATTTGCCATAGCCAGAAAATGGAATCAACCCATGTGTCCTTCAATAGGTGAATGTTTAAACTGCGGTATACCTATAAACATAGAATATTACTCACCAATGAGTAGACTATTGATACGTACAACAACTTGGATCAATCTCCAGGGAATTATGCTGAGAAAAAAAAAAAGCCCACCATAAAAGGTTATATAATGTATGATCCATTATATGACATTTTGAAATTACAAAATTTTAGAAATGGAGAAAAATTAGTGATCTCCAGCACTCGGGAATGGGGAATGGGAGGAGGGAGGTGGGTATATACAAACCAGGGCAACACGAGGGCTTCTGGTGATGTTGGAACTATTCGGTATTTTGACTGTGACTGTGGTGATGGATACATGAACGTATAGGTGATAAAATTACATAGAATTTAATACACATGCAAAAATAAGTACAAGCAAAATTGGGGAAATCAGTATCAATGTCAATATCCTGGTTCTGCTATTGTAGTATAGTTCTGCAAGTTTTACCATTGGGGAAAACTGGATTAAGCATAGACAGATCTCTCTGTATTATTCCTTACCTCTGCAAGTGAACTGACAATGATGTCAATGAAAGCTCCATTAAGAAAAGCAGGGGCACCTGACTGACTCAGTAGGTAGAGCATGTGACTCTTTATCTCAAGGTTGTGAGTTCAAGCCCCATGTTGGGTGTACAGATTACTTTTAAAAAGGGGCGCCTGGGTGGCTCAATCAGTGGAGCATCTGACTCTTGACTTCAGCTCAGGTCATGATCCAGGGTCATGAGATTGAGCCCAGGATCAGGCTCCGTGCTGAGTGTGGAGCCTGCTTGAGATTCTCTCTCTCTCTCTCTCTCTCTCTCGCTCTCGCTCTCTCTCTCTTTCCCTCTCTCTCCCTGCCTCTACCCTTCCCCCACATGCACACATGTGCTCATCCTCACTCTGTCAGGAAAAAAACAAAACAAAACAAATATACTCCAGATTACGTGCCTTTTCTGGGTAGAGTCCTTCAATGATTTCTTATTATACCTGGAATAAAATTGAGATGTCTCTCTAAGGCTCTTATGTTACCTAACTGGAATTTAAATAAAAACTTAAAAAAAAAATAAAGAAAAACAAAGGGGAAAAAATCAGGTTTATGTCTTTTCCCCAGTATCATTTTATGCTAACTGTGTCTTCTTTCCCCATTCATCACACTGGACTTCTTTCCATATTACACAAGCCAATAGACAACACTGTGTTGTTCCCACGAAAACATTCATCTCCCAACCCTTCTGTGGCTTTTTCTCATCTTTTAGGTCTTGGCTTGGATGTCATCTCCTTAAGAGCCTTCCGTAATGATGCTCCCAACCCTACAGCAAACTAGTTGGTTAGATTTATAACTCTTTAGATTGTTTGTTACTGATATGGTAACAATGTTAATATTTATTTTAAATGGCATGTATTGATAAGATAATAATGTTAATATTTATTTTAAATGGCATGTATCTATCTATCTGGGCTAGCTGCCTATTGAGTGACTGTATGCAAAGAATAAACTTCAGGAGATTCCCCCATTTATGCTTATTAAGGAATATCAGTGAACTATGTAATTATAGAGTGCTTAGGTGACAGTAGCCTGTTGTATAAAATTTAAAAATATGTTCTGCATTCTCTATTTTATTTTATTTTATTTTTTTTTAATTTTTTTTTCAACATTTATTTATTTTTGGGACAGAGAGAGACAGAGTATGAACGGGGGAGGGGCAGAGAGAGAGGGAGACACAGAATCGGAAACAGGCTCCAGGCTCTGAGCCATCAGCCCAGAGCCCGACGCGGGGCTCGAACTCACGGACCGCGAGATCGTGACCTGGCTGAAGTCGGACGCTTAACCGACTGCGCCACCCAGGCGCCCCTGCATTCTCTATTTTAAAGTATTAACATATATTTGCACATATTTTCAAGTACTTGGAATGAGTACTATGTGAACAACATAGTAAGTCTAGGGTGTTACCATAAACCAGGGAAGTACATATAAAAATTTGTAACAGAAAAGGTCTGAATGAATTACTCTTTGCAATGCTAAACAAGGAAGCTGGTGGCAATGAATTGTAATATTTCAGATATAGTAAGGGTGGAATGAGTGTGTAAGTGGTCATGGTGATATGAATTAATGAAACGTTTGAATCATTGAGCATTTGAGATACATTACTGAATACAGACACTAATAATTATAGTTATAAGTAGAGGCTAAAACTGGTTATTATCTGAATAATATAATTAATTTATAAAGCTCCTAGAAGTAAACATGGACTATAAGCTCATTGCATTGGTCTTGGTGATGATATTTTGGATCTAACACCAATAGCAAAGGCAACCAAAGCAAAAATAAATAAGTGGGACTACATTAAACTAAAAAGCCTCTGCGCACCAAAGGAAATACTCAAAATCAACAAAATGAAAAGGCAACCTACTGAATGGGAGAAAACTTTTGGAAATCATATATCTGGTAAGGGGTTAATTTCCAAAATATATAGAGAACTCATATAATTCAATAGTAAACAATCTGATTACAGAGTGGGCAGAGGACCTGTATAGACATTTTTTCAAAGATGATATAGAGGTGGCCAACAGGTACCTGAAGAGGTGCTCAACATCATTAATCATCAGGTAAATGCATATCAAAACCATGATGAGATATCATATCACAACTGTTAGAATGTCTGTTATCAAAAAGACAAGAAATAACAAGCATTGATGAGGATGTGGAGAAAAGGGAACTGTTGTACACTGTTGGTGGGACTGCAAATTGGTGCAGCCATCATGGAAAACAGTATGGAGAATCCCCCCAAAATTATAAATAGAACTATTATATGATCAAGAAATTACACTTCTGGATATTTATCTGAAAAAAAAATGAAAACACTAACTTGAAAATAAATATGCAATCCCATGTTCATTGCAGCATTATTTACAAGAGGCAACATATGGAAACAACCTCAGTGTGCATGGATAGATGAATGAATAAAGAAAACATGATGTATACCATTTACATTTACAACAACAGGGATGGACCTTGAGGGCATCATGCTAAGTGAAATTAATGAAATGAGTCAGACAAGGACAAATATTGCATGATCTCAATTATATGTGGAATCCTAAAAAAAGCAAAATACAACAACCAGTCTCATAGGACAAATTGGTGATTTCCGGGGGGTGGGGAGTGGAGGGTGGGCAAAATGGGTGAAGGGGATCAAAAGGCACAAACTTCCAGCTATAAAATAAAATAATGAACAGGATGGTAACTATACTTAATATACTGTACTGCATATTTGCTATTTGCTAAACGACTAGATCTTAAAAGCGCTCATCACAAGAAAAAAAAATTGTAGCTATGTATGGTAACAGACCTTAACTAGACTTATTATGTTGATCATTTGACAATACATACAAATATTGAATTATGTTGTAAACCTGAAACTAATACAAGGTCTTATGTCAATTACACCTCAATTAAAAAGATAAAAAAATGATAAAATAATTTATCAACTATCCCTGATACTTGTATACTAATACTGAAAGGGCTGAAGTTCTTTTAAAAATGTTTTTTTTTTTTTGAGAAGCAAATGTTCCTGATAAATATTTAGAAGTTAAACATTGCTTTTCAAACACATCAAGTAGTGTATGTTTGTTTTGCCTTATTTCATTGTAAGGTTTCCAGTAGAGTGTCAGTTCTTTTGAGACATAATTTGGAGCCTGTTTTTGGAATATTTTATAATCAAATAAATGAATTTATCATGCTGGAAGTATTATTCTTTGGTTCACGGATTAAAATTCATAGACACAGGGCCTATTCTTTTAAGAAATAAACAAAACTCTATGTGACATGACTTGCAGATTTTATCATGAATTCTTCCCAGTAGTAGATAAGGTCCCTTGAAGAATTCAGCAGATATAGTAGTTGTGAAGTCAGAAACGGGATGTGGACTAAGATGCCAAGAAAGGTGGAAATGTATACTGTGCTACGTTAATGTGCAAGCAGAACTGGGCAGGACAGAGACCAGAGCCTAGAGTCACGTAAAATAGGTGCGTTAGAGGAGGTGTTACCAGAAGAATTGGAGGTTAATGGTGGAACTTGCCTCTGTAGAGATGCCTTACAGGGATGATACTATGAGCCTGGTAGCCAACAGACTTTGTTTACGTAAGTGACATTAAAAAAAAATCATAGTGATTTATGTATCTTGTTCAACTACATGAATTTTCATTGAGTTTCACCTCTGCTACTAACTGGCTTAGCTATGAGAACTTGAACCAGGAGTAGTATTTATTGGTGTTGCAGTTTTTTAAGCCAAAACATCGAGAGGGTTGGACTAGATGACTTGTATACATATAACACTGTACCGATCTGAATTATTACCAACATTTCTAATTGGATTAACAATTATTTTGTAGGTAACGCAGAGATAAACTTCAAGTTGAATTGTTATAACACCTGTATTAATGACGTTTGAATTAATGACTGTTTTTCCTTTCCTGTGCATATTGCTTAGTAGTTTCTAGAGACCCAGTGTTTTGTAACCAAAGTGGGAGAATGTCAAATTTAATCAAGAAAACAAAATATTTATTAAGTAAACAATAAGGAACTCTGGGAGAGTGTGACCTGAAGGTCCCAAAGAACTCTATCCCTGATGATCTGGTTATTATTTGATTTATGTCAAATAATAACTGCCCTTGTTTTGACCTAAGAGAGGATTGTCTGGGAAGTTTGTCTCTGAGATAGAGCTGAAGCGTTGCTCTGCAGAGTGTCTGGAGCCTAAGTGTATGCAGAGTGCCCCCCTCTCCGCTCCTTGATAAATAGGGAAAAGGTCCAATTTGCTCCAGCTGGAAAGTTGAAGTCCTTGTTAAATCTATCTATACTCGTTCTGTGAGGAAAAGGACAATCTCTAGTAGTATCATTTAACTGTGAGTATTTTGTCTTCTTTCAAAACACAAAATTTTATAATTTTATGCTGTCTAAATTAAATATGAATATTAATTTTGTTGGCAATTTAAACTATTATTAAACTGGAAGGTGTTAAGGGTATTTTTGGAACCCTTTAGTTTCCATCATCATTAATTTAATTTTTGCAAAGCAAATAAGCCAATGTTGTTGCTGTGATAGTCAAACTATAAAAAGCATTTGCTCCTTGAAAACAAGAAACTTAAGTAGCTTATACAGTGGTTTGGTTTTCCCCTGAAGAATGACAAGGCAATTTTGAACCGTAGTTGGACTTCAGGTGACATTCGATGTAATAATGTAAGTTGATTCACAGTGGTATTTACTCTCATATTTAAAAATGAAATGTGTTTTTAATCAAGAACTTATTCTTAAAACACATTTTATTTTTTAAAGCAATAGGTTATATGTAAATTGAAGGCAACTTGAAATATATTCTGATAGGGGTATATTCAGGGAATTACACCTCTGTTCAAAATGCTATGATGATATTTATAAACATTCTTCCAGATTATGGAAGTAGACACAAACTGTATTTCCACATCTCTGAAGTATACATTAAATTCATAGCCATGAATTTTCTAACATTTAGTCTGTTTTCTCTTTCTTAAGCTGTAAAAATTACTTGACATGATATTAACTAAATATGTTTTTTCATTTAAAACTATATATGGAATTGTAGGATTCCATTTATATGAAATGTCTAGAATTGGCAAATACATAGACACAGAAAGTGGATTGGTGGTTGCTAAGGATTGGGGGGGGGGGAGAAGAGAATGAGGAGAGACTGTTTATGGGTATAGGATTTCACTTTGCAGTAATAAAAATGCTCTGCAATTAGATGGTGGTGATAGTTGCACACTCTGAGTATTCTAAAAACCATGAATTGTACATTTTAAAAGGGCGAATTTTATATTATGTAAATTACATCTCAAAAAAGCTGCGTGATAAAACTATATGTGAAGACTTCACAGTGTAAAATCCTCCAAGTATTCGAAGGTTAAAGGACAGATCCTTGTAAAGGAATCCAGAAGCCTTAATTTGTGCTGTTATTCAAATATATTCTTTTCATTTTCTTTGGTTCCAATAAGCTCAGAGAATTTTGGATCAAAGAAGTTCTGCTCTGAAAAACCTTTTTATAATTGTGTATCATACAGCACTATCATTCCTTTTTTTCTAGTAGAGGCTACTCTGAAGAGTAAAATGTTTTTCTTATGAAGCTATCTACTTTTCAGTGATATCAGTTTTATGCAATGCATTATTCATGATTCAAGTGACCTATTGCAAGAGTGAAAATGTAAAAACCGTGCCTTTAACGTGTCACTGTAGTTCCCTGGAGTCAATATGTTTTTCCTGTTAAAAGTTCTAGCTACATGAAGATTTCCTACACATGATTTAGGGTTAAGGCAGAGGAGATGCAAATTCATTTCTGCAATTAAGCATCTTTTCAGGTAAATAGCTATTATAATCTGTGGAAAGTACAATTTTTTAATAAAGTTATATTTGTTCTAGAAAGAAAATACAGACTTTGCCCATGCCAAATTGATCCTCTTGATAAAAGCTTCTCTCTTAACTAAGTTATTTTTGTTTTTAAGTAAATATTTACTAGGAAAGATAACAAAACAGAATCACGCCAGGCCTATTGTAACTTTTAACAGGATAGGAAGTCTTTGATTACATACCTTTCTCTATGTTATTAATAATTTGCTTAAGTGATCTTAAACTAATTGTACGAACACTGTATTTCTGAAAGCTTTTATTTACTATGTATATATATTAAAATACTTCTATTAAACATCTAAAAGGCTGAAGAAAATTAGTGAAAAATTTTATGTAGAAAATAATACAATATTACTGTGAGCATTTAGAGAGATGAATATTTCATATTTTAAGAAGCATATTTTTAACCAAAGGCTTATTTATGTATGTTTCATGTATGCCCTGGAATATAACAAGTCCATAAACTGATAAAAACAGGTTTACTTTAGATAATATTTTTGGGTGTTTATTTACCAGCATTGGAAGGACTGGATTTTAGAACATCATTGTTTGTGATTTGAACCCTGATAGTGGCATTACTACAGGATACTTATGTGTGTCTTTGTCAGGATACTACCAGTTTTGTTTTAATGTGCTACCTCTGGTTTGTTCTATATTATTTCTCAAACTCTCCCTCAGCAAAGTCTGTATCTAAGTAGTACCAAATACTTTTAAATTTTCAGACTTCTTCAGATATTCAATATTGTATGAAGCCTCATGGCAAATGCAGCAATTTTAAAAGGAGGGTGAATAACAACTTCAAGTTTTCACATTCATTTATAATTTTATGAAATTGAATTGGGACTCCAAAGAGAAGTTTGGAAAGAACTGAACAGGATCATTGCTAAAAGGGACCACACCAATTAAATGGATGGCATTCAGAATTGTTTTTTCTATGGAGGGCCAATTGACCTGTTGCAATATAGGAAACACAGAAGTGTATGCTGACGGATCATACTGATTTTAGTCCTGACTTTTCAAGGAAGGAAAACTTCATATCAAAGTTGCACTTATTTGGGGGCACTGCTTTTGCTTCATCTCTTCCATCCAGTGCTCATTCTACTGACTGCTATGCTGTCAGAAGACTGGAGATTCAAATGCTTTTAAAGGAGCATACATTCTATTAGATGATAAAGGGGACACATTTCAGAGATATTACTATTTGAACCGTCTTCGTGGACATAGAAACCTTAGCCATGAACTCATCACATGGGTAATAAATCCAAGTGAAAGATTTTTCAATATAAGCTCAGAGACTGTCTCAGAAGTTGGTCACATGAATTTTCTGGCATGATTTAAAACCCCAATGTCTCCTTTTTTGGTTCTTTTTGAAGGTGAAAACAGTCTTTATCTTCTAATAGAGAAGATAAAGCTGTAAGATATGATGGACTCTAGGGTGAACTTTATTTTCTTCCAATAATTTTCAGTCTCTTAAACTGTGATTTCCTGTTTAAGTTTATTTAAATTTTTGGAGTTCCTTTCTAGGAAATAACAAAAATAAAGACTTTTTTTTTCCCATTAAAGGATAGCCTTAGATTTTGAATAATTTTTCTTATAACAGCTTACGATTTTTAGGCTTTACTATTAAAAATAAAACACTTTCTCCAGTAATCCATAAACTTTCTTTAATAAATAAAAAAAATAAAATTTTAGTTAAGCAGAACCAAAATTAATGTTTTAATGTTTAGCATATCATAGGACTATAAAAAATATTTATAGAGGACTTAGAAGATAAACACAAGTGCTATGGAAGGCATTTTTTCTTACTCTTTAATTTCCTTCGTGAAAAAGTCTCATTTTTCTTCCTAGTTCATCTAAATTTAGAACAGTGAAATCTTGAACCTATTAGAATAGAGATTATGAGAATCAGTTATTAAGACAAGAAGTGTGCTGGATTTTACATACATTAATTAAACTCTCCCAATAATTTTGCCAGGAGGGTTTTATTATTTTTCTTCTACAAATGAGGAAACTAAGGTTTAGGGAGGTTTAATAAATGACCCATAAGTAAGTGGTGAAAGCAGTGTATGAAGCTTGACACCAAAGCTTGGTACACTTTCAAAAGCCACATTAAAAAAAAAAAAAAGCCACATTGATTATTACCAAGGTTTAATGAGTTATTTGTAAAGAGCTGAGCAATAAGAAATTGGCAAAATTAGGGATGCCTGGGTGGCTCAGTCAGTTAAATGTCCGACTTTGGCTCGGTTCATGATCTCACGTTTCATGGGTTCGAGCCCCACTTCGGGCTCTGCGCTGACAGCTCAGAGCCTGGAGCCTGCTTTGGATTCTGTGTCTCACTATCTCTCTGCCCCTCCCCTGCTCATGATCTCTCTCTCTCTCTCTCTTTCAAAAATGAACATTAAAAATTAAAAAAAATATATGTATAAAGAAATTGGCAGAATTAATAATTTGGTGTTTAGAAATTGAAAACTCACTATTTTTCCAATTAAAGTATAAATATAGATGTCTAATTTTAGTAAATTCTGCTAACTCCTCTTTTCCAAAAATAGTACTGTACTTTTATAAAGTCATGCTGAGTTGATAATCATGCTTTCAGATAGTCTACAAAAGTTTTATTTCCTTCAGGCTCTATTTCAGCATTCACTGATGAATGAGTGAGAATTGGACCAGAGAATGGCAAATACTTATGTTACTACATCTGATGAGTACTGTCTTGCTGAACCAGTGCAGTACTATGGTATGTAGACAAATACAGTGTAATAGTTAATAAAACATTTTTGTGTGTGTGTAATATTGGTTAATAATAGGGTTTTTTTAAAAAAAGAAATAAACAAGTAAACCAAAGACTTTAAATTATTCTCAACAAGAGGAATTAAAATTAAAAACTTAATAAAAAATTATTCCCTCTACGAGAATATAATTTAAAAAATCAGTAATATGAAAATATTGTAAGCCAGAATCAATTGTAAAAGGGAAAAGCCCAGCGTGCTTGGGTAACTCAGTCAGTTGAGCATCAGACTCTTGATTTTGGCTCAGGTTATGATCTCACAGTTCATGGGATGGAGCCCTGAGTTGGGCTTTGCGCTGATAGCTAGGAGCCTGCTTGGGATTCTCTCTCCCTTGCTCTGACCCTCGTCCGTGTGCCTGCAGGAGTACTCTCTCTCTCTCAAAATAAATAAACTTTAAAAAAAAAAAGGAGGGAAAATCAAGATAGTACAAAATTGTATTTAATTTTTAAAATGTGAATTAACATGCACATTAGAAGTTGTTTTAGGAGTTAGTTGTAGCTAGTTCACATGCAATTTAGTAAATGTAGCTCAGAGTGCTATTCAATATACTTGAAATTTTAATCTTGATATAAGATTTTTATCAAAGGGAAAGAAATAGAAACAGAATGCAGGATATGACAGGAATTTTCTCCAAAAAGAGTAAGGCTATAATATAAATTTATTTTAGGGGCAGTTTTCTTGTTAGGGGTAAGGTTAGGGTTGAGATTTCAACTCGGATTGCCATGACAATGGAACATCAGCCAGTATTCTACAGTCTTTTGACACTCAGTCAAGAAGGGCCGCCTTCTTTTAAAAAAAAGTTACATTGTTTTTACTGATAACCTTTCTTTTCATATCAGGTGGTCATTAGTATTTACTCAACACTTAGCATTAGACTGAATGCTCTAAGATTGCAAGTGACTTATGTGAGTTAGTTAATGAAAATTATAATGTTTACTGATCTTGGTAGAATTTTGAGGTTAATCACCTGGTGATTCAGCATCAGGAAAAGTACAAATATTGCTAGTTATAGACATAGGGCACTCAGTACTCCTGGATCCATTTGGAGCCAATTTTCTGGATTTAGATTTAACAATTTTGCTGAAAGTGAAAAGTAAGTTGGTGTTTGGGAGCTTCTGATAACTATAATAGTGATATTCATTAAGCATTATTTTGTATTTTATGTTTTATGTTTTATATTTGCTTTTGCATACCATCTTTTATTTATCCTTACAGTAACCCTTTGAGGTAGGTGAACTTATCACCACATAATTGCTAGTTAGAACTGTTAGTCAACAAAACACAAAAGAAACTAGTAATTTAAATCAGGCCTATGAATTGCAAAGGAGAGTGTTAAGGTATATTAAATGGGGAGTTCAAGTAAATAATATTTTTTTAATTAATTTATTTATTTTGAGAGAGAGAGAGAAAGCACGAGTCAGGGAGGGGCAGAGAGAGAGGGAGAGAGAGAGAATCCCAAGCAGGCTCCACGCTGTCAGCACAAAGCCCAACACGGGACTTGAACTCATGAACTGAACTCATGAACTGTGAAATCATGACCTGAGCTGAAGTTGGACACTTAACTGACTAAGCCAGCTAGGAGCCCCAGAAAAAAAATTTTTCTTTGCTTGAAATAACCAGGTAACTGGTAAAATTGTATTTCAGGCTGGTATTTTGGGGAGGTGCTAATTTATGAATTCATCTCTTTGTTAGCCTGACTGCACTGCAAACGGTTGTATCCACAATAAGGGAAATGCATACGGTGGGGAAAACCTTCTTTCATTCCAAACTTTGGGAAATACGCATTTGTATTTAAGACGGAGGCTGGAGTTGGTATGCAGGCCATTAGCAACGACTGCCCTTTCTCCCAGCTCCTGGGCAACCTCTGCATACCACTGGGACGGCAGCACTTACGATGCATTGCAATACAGTTTACTGCCTGCTCCTCATGCTGGACAGCAAGTCCCTGGGATGTAGTGGACATGTTGAACTGTTTGTTGAGCATAAAACTCTTTGACCTTTGAAAACAACTATGAAATTTTGACTTTTTACCATTTGTTCTTTGTTTATGCTAAAAACACCTAGATATTCTGCCGGAGCAAATCAGTTATCGGCTGTACGACACTGATTTTCAAGAATCGCCTTTTTGCCAGTATTCTACCGTCCAGTTGCCAACAGCTCTACAGTCCCAATCTTTACAAAGTCATTTCAACACTTGCAGCTTGGATCCACAGTTCAGTGGTGGAGAATGTGGACTTGTTTCCTGTGAATTAAATAAACCCACTTATGTGGTTGACCATGATGTTGAAGATGGATACTCTGGAATAAAAAGGTCCAGACTAACTCATTCTTCTATGCGAATTAAGAGACAGGAAGACCTCTGTGTAGTTTGTGGTGATAAAGCATCAGGATATCATTATAATGCACTTACTTGTGAAGGTTGCAAAGGTAAGGATAAAGTTAAAACGAAACTGAAGTCCTAGTGTTCACTGAAGAGACATGAAATTTTAGGCCTGTAAGAATAGCCTTACTTTTTAAAGTGTGAAAAAGAAAACCAGGGAGACCCATTGATGTATTTAAAGGTGATCCATCTGTGGCATAAAAGACATGAAAGTGGAATGTAATAAAGTTTTGATTTAGTTTTCATTTTTGATGAAAACTTTTACATTTAAATACAAACTTCAATATTTATATAATAGCAGGAGGTTTCTGTGTTCCTAGATGAATCTGATATTGGAATGGAAAATGACTTTTAAAACCATCTGAATGGTAACTAATACATCTTCTCATGCGGCTGGTATAATTCATGCATTAGAAAGGAATTTGAAATTAAATGACTTCTATGAGTCTATTTTAATTCTTTTGGAATGCTTTTTTGAAAACAAATGGGAAGTTTGCAAGCAAAGATCATTATTGACAATGAAATTTTCAAAAAGTGAAATAGCCCTTGATGAAATTTCGAGGTATTAAAACACTTCTGCACTATTTTTGTTTACAAATGCAATGTTGAGACAGACCTGGAAATGCTTAGGCCAATGCAGCACTAGGTAAACATATCTATTAGAAGTTCACGGTGAAGACTTACTGTCAGAATCTCACAGCATACCCCTCACAAAGAATAGCCAAATAAAGACTGTGGGAAATGAAGTACCAGCTTTGTGAATAGAATAGCTGGGCATGTATTTGCTTACTCTTAAAATGCAGGGCCTTGCTGTTAAAACTAGGTGGAGGATGAGGCATAGTTCTTGAAGACTTCAGCTGATCTTTCTGCTCCCTTTGTTGAATCTAAGTCATGAAACTCTCACTCTCAAGTGTGGCTACAGAAAAAAGGTATGGCAGGCCTCTGAGAGATGCATTGACATGGCTTATCAACTTTACTGCTTGGAATGGATTAAGAAGGTAGCAGGGGTGACTGCAGAGGAATGGGAAATAAAAGAGGAAATGGGAAGGGGGACTGCTATGCATGGATTTAGGAAATGAAAGAGAAAATATAGATACCTCCACCAAAACACCCACACACATAACACAGCCGACTCAATGTCTCAGGCCAAATAACTTAAAAATATTTTCTCACCTGTGGGGGTGCTAAAAAAGGAAGGACAGGGGACTAAGTTTCGAAGAATATCTCTTCCTTTATGGGTTGAGGTGGAAATGTGAGGAGAGCAGAAAAGAGGTTTCACCTGAGCACATATTATTTCAAAGGCAGCTAGAGAGATGCTTCATGGAATCTTGATAGTCTGCAGAACATAGTTATAAAAATGCTTTAGATGATATAGCATAACCATAGTAAAATAGATAAAATAAAATCTTAATGTGTTGGAGCTATTTAGTTTAATTTTTGGATGCAATTATTGAAAGGAATACCCTTGGAATAGAATATTATCAATCATGAGGGAATATAAATGTATATCAAACCAAACCTTCTTATTGATAGAAAAACACATTTTATTGAAATAATTTTATTTTGATCATTTTACTAGGAAGGTATATATTAATGAAAAACAACTAAAAATACCTAATCGTAAATTTTAAAAGTAGTTTTTCTTGTCATTAGGTTTTTTTTCGACGTAGCATCACCAAAAATGCAGTATATCATTGCAAGAATGGTGGCCACTGTGAAATGGACATGTACATGCGTAGGAAATGTCAAGAGTGCAGACTAAAAAAGTGTAAGGCAGTAGGAATGTTGGCAGAATGTAAGTATTATTGTGGATTTGGGGGGCTCTTTTTTTGAGGTGGATTTTAGTTTTTCTTATCTTCCTGACAACTTAATGCATTCCTCAGATTGTCATTTTGAATTGTAACATAGTTATCTAGATTTAAGCTATTTCTCTAGCAACTGATAAATTAGGATGACCAGTAACCAATCTAGGTAATTATTTCCATAAACCCCGTTCTATACTATATGGCTGTAATTTTGCCAGTAATCATATGTTCTTAACTGGTAACTTAACCTAAAGTTATATAATGTATCTATAAAGAGCAGAATTTTATTTAAAAAAAAAATTTTTTTTTTAACGTTTATTTATTTTTGGGACAGAGAGAGACAGAGCATGAATGGGGGAGGGGCAGAGAGAGAGGGAGACACAGAATCGGAAGCAGGCTCCAGGCTCTGAGCCATCAGCCCAGAGCCTGACGCGGGGCTCGAACCCATGGACCGCGAGATCGTGACCTGAGCTGAAGTCGGACGCCCAACCAACTGAGCCACCCAGGCACCCCAAAAGAGCAGAATTTTAAATTGGTAGTTCCCCTTCTTTGGTCTGGTATCTTTACAAGCCTACATGATAACATGATAGGGAAGTAGAGCCTACTAACAACCCATAGGTGTCAAAACCCAACTCAACAGGCAGAAGAGTACCTAAGCTGTTTGGGTTCCTTGTATGTTCACTGAGTTTTTAGCTGATAACTTACATGATGTCATTTAATCCTCAGAGTAGCACTACGGTTTTGGCATTATTTCCTCAATTTCTATTTCCCAGGACTCAAAATCTCATGGTGATTTCAAAATTTCATTTTTCTTAGTAAGGTACTATTAAGGTTTTCTTCTCATGTCTAATCTTGCACAAACTCTTACCATCTTGCACTTATACTATTATATTAATTTTATGGCTATTTCTTCATTTTCTGTTTTTTAGTTCAATCTACCTTCCACTGCTATAATATTCTTCAATTTTTATTAAGTTACATTCTTGTTCAATAAATACCAATGCAGTATCCTGTTTATTTTATACAGCTTATTATAATAAAATCCAAACTCTTCAAAGTTTTTGAACGAAAGGATTCCTATTTAAGATTCTAGGGTTGGAGAAGATCTTAAGGTTACCCTGTCCAGCCTGAATCCTTTAGTTTATACCTGTCTTGAGACTGCTCGGGCTGCCATAACAAAATGCCATTTTCTTGTCTTGTTAGGAAAAAATTGACTTAGCTCATTTGAAAAATCACAAAATATTCTCTTGACCTTATATAAAAATCAAAGAAAAAAAGCTCATGGATAAGGTAGTTAGTTCAACTGCTATAGCAATTGATATTTTATATTACTTCCAAGATCTAATTAATGTGTATATTTCTCTAACATAAAAAGGTCTAAACTTATAGTTTGGAGATGCAAAATTAATTTTTAATTTATGTCTAGGCTATGTATTTTTTTTTTTGATGTTTATTTATTTTTTGAGACAGAGTGCGAGTGAGGGAGGGGCAGAGAGAGAGGGAGATGCAGAATCTGAAGCAGGCTCCAGGCTCTGAGCTGTCAGCACAAAGCCCGATTGATGCGTGGCTTGAATTCACGGGCCATGAGATCATGACCTGAGCTGAAGTTGGAAGCTCAACCGACTGAGCCACCCCAGTGCCCGTAGGCTAACTATGTATTTTTAAGAAGAAGGTAGTGATGGAAGGAAAAGGAGAAAGTAATGTAGTAAATTTAATTGCTGCTTGCCATAAAAGAAAGATTCTTTGTGAAAAGACAAGTCTATGATTATATATGTATCCAGTATAAGACAATTTTCATCAAATCCTAGAATGTTATTTGCCATACCTAAAACATTTTATATGAATTTTGTAATATCACAGGTTTGCTCACAGAAATCCAATGCAAATCAAAGAGACTTCGAAAGAATTTTAAGCAGAAGAATAGTTTTTCCTCTAGCATCAAAGTGGAAGAGGAAGTAGACAACAAGCTTGTATCATCCACCACTAGATCTGGAAAAGTGGCAAGACTCTTCTTATAAAATTTCTTGTTTCTTTAATGATGACATGATGTCTTGTTTAATAAGAATTCATTATAGTTCTCCTCCCTCCCCCATGTTTTCTTACAGATTAAGGAGAGCATGGAACTAACTCACGAGGAACATCAGCTCATTAAGGACATTGTGGCTGCTCATCAAAAATACACAAGTCCTTTAGAGGAAACAAAGATGTTTGTATGTGTTCATTATTGGCAGGAAATAATTTATAACTAATTATGTTAGAAAATAAGAGTGTCAATGTGAAAGTTAAAAATTTAAACTTGTAATTTAAAAGTTAAACATTTTAATTTACTTAAAAGAAAAAAATCTATTAACCTTATTTCTTTTTGCTGGCTAGCTCCAGAAGTATGCAAATCCTGAGCTGAGCTTTTTGCAACTCTCGGAGACCATGGTCCTACACCTACAGGGGTTAGTGGATTTTACCAAGGGACTCCCAGGTAATCACTTCACCTTTGGAAAAAAAATTACTTTAACACTTTTTTTTTAATTAAAAAAATTTTTTTAATGCTTTTATTTATTTTTTTGAGACAGAGAGAGACAGAGCATGAGCAGGGGAGGGGTAGAGAGAGGGGGAGACACAGAATCTGAAGCAGGGTCCAGGCTCTGAACTGGCAGCACAGAGCCCGACGTGGGGCCTGAACTCATGGACCGCGAGATCATGACCTGAGCTGAAGTCGGACGCATAACCGACTGAGCCACCCAGGAGCCCCAACACTTTTTTTTTTTTTTTTAAGTTTCCTATTAAAAAAAATTTTTTTTTCAACGTTTATTTATTTTTGGGACAGAGAGAGACAGAGCATGAACGGGGGAGGGGCAGAGAGAGAGGGAGACACAGAATCGGAAACAGGCTCCAGGCTCTGAGCCATCAGCCCAGAGCCCGACGCAGGGCTCGAACTCCCGGACCGCGAGATCGTGACCTGGCTGAAGTCGGACGCTTAACCGACTGCGCCACCCAGGCGCCCCTAAGTTTCCTATTTTAAAGGAAGGGGACCATTTAGGAAAACAAAAACCTCTATTTTTCCAGCAAAGCTGGTGGAAATGGTTCATTTTGTCTGCTTTAAACAATCAGGTAGTTGAAAGTATAAATATTTTAAAATATTCAAATGACTCCAAGGACTTAGGAGCAAGAGAAATAATATGACTGACTGTATCTTTTAACTTTAGCTAAAACATGAAACAAACAAAATTGCCGGTACAGTATGAAAAAAATCAAGGTACAGTTGGCCAAAACTTACCTATCTACATATACAGATAACTCACTGTAAAAATAAATTCTTTGAGGCTAAACTATGTTTGATTTGCTCTTGCCATATGAAAGTATTATTATCTAGTTCTGATGAAAGTGCTCCAAAATATTATCATGTGGAATCAAGAATTTTATTTAGATTTGAAGTTACAAATTGTGATTATTCTAAGGAAACATTTAGGATTTATAACTAAATGGATAGTTAAAAATACTAAATCTTATACCTGAAAATTATCTTTTCATTATTGATTTCAAACAATTATGTGATCTTTTGTTAAAGGATTTGAAAATTTGACAACTGAGGACCAGACTGCATTACGTAAAGGATCAAAAACTGAAGTGATGTTTCTTCACGGGGCCCAACTTTACAGCCTGAAAGAATGTCTTTCGTCAGCTTCTGAAAGTAAAAAAGTCCGGCCAACATAACCTTACTGTTAACAGTTACTATTAAATACAGCAACAAATTATACAACATTGAGTTATTTTTCTTATTATATTTTTGTTTTACTAGTTAGTGTAGTAATAAGAATTTCGTAATAGCTTTTCTAATTCATTGGTCTAGCTTTTGCTTTTCTTTTAAAGTAAACCATTTTTGGGGCGCCTGGGTGGCGCACTCGGTTAAGCGTCCGACTTCAGCCAGGTCACGATCTCGCGGTCCGTGAGTTCGAGCCCCGCGTCGGGCTCTGGGCTGATGGCTCAGAGCCTGGAGCCTGTTTCCGATTCTGTGTCTCCCTCTCTCTCTGCCCCTTCCCCGTTCATGCTCTGTCTCTCTCTGTCTCAAAAATAAATAAAAACGTTAAAAAAGAAAAAATTTAAAATAAACCATTTTTATTACATGACATCATAAGAAAAATCTTTTTGGAAGGTTTTCTATTTATATATTCTATTTTCTATTTATACAAAATCTAAACTATTAATCTCACTCCCTGTTTCAGTAATAAAAATTATAAATCTACCATTTGTTGGGAATGTTTCCTAACAGATTAGAGAGAATGGATTTACTATCTGTGTAAAGTTTTTTTCAAAAATCAGACTTTATGTTTTCCCCTGTCACTAGGTACTATGAGAATATCAGATCATTCAGATCACTCACTGAATTGTCACAATCAGAGTGTTAATAGAAGTGTTATTTATTCTATGGAAACCTTTTGCAACAAAGACTGTCCTCCTACTACACTGACTGGTAATATTACATATCATACAAAATATAATGGGTGGAAAAAATTGGTCAGATATAATGTTTTATTTTATTATTCTGCTTTAAGAAAAAATGATAATGACAATATGTTTGATTCTGCACTATGTTCTGACGAAAATACATTTGATATTAATCTTTTTAGGTATTGCTGAAGAATTTATTAACACATTGTTTTACTTCTACAGAAGAATGAGTGAGCTTACTATTACTAATACTGAATATGCTCTGCTTGCAGCAACAACTGTGTTTTTTTCAGGTAAAAACCATTCAAAAGTAAAAATTTGGATTAAGTTTGGCAATCAAATCATGATGTCTGTGGTTATTACATTACTCACTGATGCCAAATGTAACAATTTTGTTTCATCAAAATCTCTTTCTCCTTGAGAGAATTCTCTTTAGCTTACAAACATGCTATAATTTCTTGCATCTCAAAAAACACCTTCTTGACCTATAATCCCCTTTCAGCTGTTCTCCCATTTCTCTGTTCTACTTTACAGAAAAAAAAACTTTTTGAGTTGTCTGTGCTCCTGCCTTTATTTCTCTCATTTACTCATGAACCCACTACAGTCAGATTTTGTCCCCTTCTTTCCATTCTGCCATAACTTGTCAAGATCTTTAGTAATCTGGCATTGCTGATTCCAGTGGTCAATTCTTAGTCCTTATTGTACTTGACCCATCATCAACTTCATCTGACAGAGCAGATCATTCCTTCTTTCTTGGAACACTTTCATCACTTGGCTTCTGTTGGTCACTCCCTCCCTCTTGAAAAAAAATTTTTTCCCCACTTAATTTCCAGGACATCACACTCTCTTGATTTTCCTCCTCAATGACTGCTCTTTCCATCTCTTTTGTTGACTCCTCCTCATCTTTCACACTGATAAATGCTAAGAGTGTTCTGTTCTAAGGCTCAGTTCTTTGCTCTTCCATACTCACTTCCTCTGAAATTTCATCCTATCTCATGGCTTTGAACACCATCTACATGTTAACAACTCTCAAATTTTTTTATCTGAGAGAGAGACAGAGAGAGAGAGAGAGAGAGTGCGCGTGTGTGCGTGGGAGAGTGAGTGGGGGAGGGGTGGGAGAGTGAGTGGGGGAGGGGCAGAGGGAGTGAGAACTTAGGCAGTCTCCTTGCTGAGCCTGAGCTGAGCTGGAGCCTGATGTGTGGGGCTCAATCCCATGACCCTGGGATCACAACCTGAGCCAAAATCAAGAGTTGGATGCTCAACTGACTAAGCCACCCAGGCGACCCAGCCAATTCCCAAATTTATATACCAATTTGGACTGCTCCCCTAACTCCACTAAATAGCCTACTCAAGATTTCAACCTGCAGTAAGGCATATCAAATTTAACCTATCCCAGGATGAACTCCTGATCTCTCCCCGATCCTCCTATATTCTTCCTCCATCTTTACTAAATGGCATCTCCATCCTTCAAGTTGCACAAACCAAAAACCCAATATCAAAGAGGCAACAACTCCTGTTGGCTCTAGCCTCAGAATATATCCAGAACTCAACCATGTCTTACTGTTCTGTTCCTGCCACCCTAATTCAAACTAGTGTCCTTTTTTGCTTTCCTGTTTCTGCCCTTTCCTCCCTAGGGTCTAGTCTCTATTATATAGAGACCAGAGTTATTCTTTTAAAACATAGGCCAGATCATTTCACTTCTCTGCTCATAACCCTTTCATGGTTTCCTATTCTACATAGCTTAAAGCCCAGTTTTTTCCATTATTGCCTACTACTATTCCTTTTGCTTACACCACCACAGCCGCATTTTTTTTCCACATTACTTTTGATACATTTTGTTACTTGAAAATGTCAAGCAGTCTCCTGCCACAGGTTGTACTGTACTTGACAAATATCCTTGGAAAGCTATTTCCCCAGAATAGCTACATGCCTCCCTCCTTCATCTTGGATCTCTGCTAAATGTCATCCTATCTCTGATTATCCTTTTAAAAATAGCTAGTGTGCCTCCCCCCCCTAAATTCTTATCCCTTTCTTGGTTTATTTGTCTCTGTAACACATATCATTGTCATATTATGTTTTTATTTAAAATGTGTATATGTCTCTTTTCTCATCCACTCCTCCCAAACTCAGGATATAAGCTTAATGAGGGCAGGAAATTGTGTCTGTTTATGTTCACTGCTGTATCTCTACCAAAATGCCTGGATAAATAATTGTTGCCTAAGCATTAAATTCTTGGTTGGTTTTTATTTTTATAACTAGGTACTTAAGAAGCTTAACCTTTTGGGGCACCTGGGTGGCTCAGTCAGTTAAGCGTCCGACTTCAGCTCAGGTCATGATCTCACAGTCCATGAGTTTGAGCCCCGTGTCAGGCTCTGTGCTGACAGCTCAGAGCCTGGAGCCTGCTTCAGATTCTGTGTCTCCCTCTCTCTCTTCCCCTCCCCTGCTCATGCTCTCTCTCTCTCTCTCTCAAAAATAAATAAAAGCATTAAAAAAATAAAAAATAAATAAAAAAAAGAAGCTTCACCTTTTACTTATTGTTGACCTGGAGGAAATTAATCTTTTTAAGTTTCAAGTAAGCTTGAAACTTGCTTTTATATTCTTACAACCACTTACTGACCTTTCTCTTCCTATTTGACTTCTCTACATCTTAAGAAGCTTGTCTAAAAAACAGTGGTAATAATAGAATTTACCTCATAGTGTACTCTGAAGACTAAATAAGACATTGCATGAAATAAGTTACTTAGTGTAATATCTGGCATATATTAAGGGTTCAGTAAATATTTGCTATTTTTATTATTTCCAAACTGTATTGTTTTCAATGAATTTGCTATCTTTTACCACTTTCCAGTATTCATTAAGATGTATATGATGATGTTTTTCAGATCGTCCATGCCTTAAAAATAAGCAATATGTGGAAAATTTACAAGAACCAGTTTTACAGATTTTATACAAGTATTCAAAAATTTATCATCCAGAAGACCTACAGCATTTTGCTCGTCTCATAGGGAGGCTCACAGAACTGAGGACACTGAATCACAACTACTCAGAAATACTTAGCACTTGGAAAGCAAAGGACCCCAAATTGGCTAGTTTACTCTCAGAGAAATGGGATTTGTATTCACATTGCTGAAATTTTATAATGTGGTTGTGGTTTGTCTTACAACTTTCAAAATCTAGATTGTTTATCATTATAGGATGACTGCTTTGAAAAACATAAACAGGATTGCTAGGTTACCAATGTATCAGCATAAAATGGGACATTATCAGTGCTCATCAAATTTTGTGGGATATAGGACCACCACTAGAGGGACATCCAGGATTCTTTTCCAGATTTGACTTAAAAGAAGCAAGGATTATTGTTTGCATGGTTCCTTCTAAAGGGAAAAATGTTAAATAGAGTTCTTTCCTGAAGATGCTCTACTTTTTCCCGTTAGTAGAAAACTGAACGAAAATATGTAGACTACTTATAGACATGAGAAAGGGTGTCTAGTGGAAACAATTGTAATCAGAATAAAGGCAGTTTCTGAATCTCATTAATTAGGCCAGATTGATGGATAAAGAACTAACATTTTAAACTTATTCCTGTTATGGCATTTTATGAATTATTAAAGAGGAACAAAACTTTGTTCAACTCTTACCTTTTCTTAATGTTTTTTAAAAAGAAATCTTTTATAAGTCTAAATTTAAAAAAATTGTGATGGTAAAATATTGAAAAAAGTTAAAATGACTAATCATTAAAATGGTTTAAAAAAAATTTTTTTAACGTTTATTCATTTTTTGAGAGACAGAGCGTGAGGTGGGGAGAGGCAGAGAGAGAAGGGGAGACACAGAATCCGAAGCAGGCTCCAGGCTCTGAGCTGTTGGCACAGAGCCCGACATGGGGCTCGAACTCAGGAACCGGGAGATCATGACCTAAGCTGAAGTCGGACGCTTAACCGACTGAGCCACCCAGGCGCCCCTAAAATGTTTTAACACATATTGGGAAATACTGGCACGATTTACTGCTTATTCTGGCAGACAATACTTTGACATTTTTGCCAATATCTTTTGTAGAAAAAAATGAAGTTCTTAAAAACTGAAATCTTCCCACAAATATTTTAATCCTTGTAAGGATAGGAAGGTTATCTAGTAAAAATAAATTTCATATGAAATACATGAAATTAATAAATTCTGTGGTGGTATTATTATTTTGAAAGACTGGGTGTAAGTCTTTCAATACTGTGAATTTAAGTTAATTTGATAGCAGGAGTAGTAGCAGTTTGGTTTTCGATGAAAAAAAAAAAGCCCATAGTTAAATTTTTCACATTTATAAAACTTAGAAAAAAAGACATAGTTGAATTTATATCCTCAACTTCAAAAAGATCTTATTTAAATGTATTAATTATTGCCCCCGGGTGGGGGGTATCTTGGGCATAAACCTGGAATCATCTCTTGGAGGGAATATTCTTTTTTTTAGGGTATCTAGACTCAATTTCCTTAAAGTGTAAAATGAAGGACAACCTGGCTCATCTCTTTCAAAGCTCAAAAAATTTTTAAATTCTAGCAGAAACTCTGATGTCTCATTAAATTTGCAGAAAACAAAATTGGTTATTTAAAAATATTACTCAAGTCCTTTGGAAAAACATCAATTATAGACATTAGAAAACGAAGTCAAATGTGCTCAAAACGGAACGGAACTCATCTAATTGCTCAAACCTAGGTACTTAGAATCACAGTATTTATTGCATTTACTTGCCCAAGTCTGAAACTAGGAAGTCATCTTAGACTTCTCTCTTTCACTGCTTACTGTTAAAAAAGCCCATCAACTCCTATTAATTTTACTTCTAAATACCTTTTACTTTTGATGCCTCTTTCTCATCTCCAGCGCCACTGTCATGGCTCGGGTCCTCATACTTCACCCAGCCTATTAAAACTGTCTCCCTAACTCGACTCCCAATGCCTGCCTAAACCATTTCTCATACTACATATTTTCTTCTGAACTTCATCTTGCCTCCCTCTCCACTCAGAATTCTACAAGTTCCCCATCCACAGAGGCTAAAATCCAAAGGTCTTTGCAAGGCCTTATCTGTCAAGTCTGCAGTCTCCTTCTTAGCATTCCCCGACCTTGTCCTCACACACCTACGCCACACTTGTTGGAGTCTCTCTTGTACTAATCTCTTTCACAACCACAGGGCCTTCGCCTACCTTCAGGAGTAGTCTTTCCCCACTGACTAGCCCAATCTGTCTATAGTCGTTCTATTCTTGACGGAAGCCTTAAAAGAAGCCCATCACATCTGGGCAGCCTCTCCTGACTCCCCAGGCCACTGAAAGTACCGCTTTCCCTGTGTCCTAACCAGTCTTTGAAAATTACCACCTTTAAATGATTACACGTGGCTACAACTGTTTGCCCATCTGTTTTTTTGCCCTAAGACTGAACTCTTGGAAGACACAAGTGGATTTTTTATTCTTCGCTCCAATCTGTCATGGGACTTGCTATAGTCTTCCTTGCATTCTCTGACAATCGCAGAAGCTTCAAGAATGTCTAAGGAAAAACAGAATCCAGAGAAGAATTGTTACTAACACAAAGGGAAATCTCGCGAGAATCGGGAGCCGGCCAACGGTCGCGGCTGACCGTTATTTAGCCGTTAAACCGTTGTGCACCCGGCCCTTTTCGGCCGGCCGCTGAGGCGGAGCGATTTCTTACTTTTCTGGAGGTTCGGGGGCAGAAGTTCTCGTAGATTCTTTTTGCCGCCCTAGTAGACAGCGGGTAGCAGTTCGTGTGGGCACCGAGTCCACGGTTTCCCGCTGACTATTCAGAGGTAAGGGCAGGTGTACTGAGTTCTTTTCCTGACGACCGAACCCGGAGCTGGGCGATATTTTGATTCTGGCCGCCCCCCCTCCCCACCCTCCGGCGCCTCGTTGGTACCTGTAGCCCTCTAAGAACCTAAGGTAGTTCTCGCGGCTGGGTGATGCAATTTACCAGGGCCGGTGGGGGCAGAGCTTTCTTTTCAGGGGTGGGAGTTTCTGGCTTATCTACGCTGCCAGCGTGGCCATTGGCGGTGGGGGGTGGAAGGGAACAACTGCGGGGTGTTTTTACTTTGCCCAGTGATGTGACGCTGCAGACTCACATTGTGGCAAAGGGTACACCTGCTCCTTGACACAGCATTTATTGTACAAACGTCGCCTTTTAAAATTAAGAGGGTATTAATGAAACCATGTAAAACGCTTTCCCTCCCTCCACCCCGCCCGCTGGGGCAACAGATAATTACAACTGGAAGAGAGAAAATGGAAAAGCAAAAGCCTTTTAAATTGTTCGTGCCACCAAGATTAAGTAGCAGTCAAGTATCTGCAGTGAAACCTCAGAATTTGGGAGGAGATTCTAGTTTCTTCAAGGTAAATTTGCGTATGAATCTTGATTTGAATATCCTTCAGGTAAAGAGGCACGGTGTACTTTCTAACTGGTAATATTGTGTAATTTTATTTGTACATTGTATAATTTGTTTTTCAGTAAGTGTGGCCTGATTTACCCAAGAATTTTTATTTTTAATTTATTTTTTATCTTTTTTAATGTTTATTTTTTATTTTTAAGACACAGAGACAGAGCACTAATGGGGGAGGGGCAGAGAGAAAGGGAGACTCAGAATCCGAAGCAGGCTCCAAGTTCTAGGCTCCCAGCGGTCAGCGCGGAGCCCCATGCGGGACCTGAACCCAGGAGCCCTGAGGTCATGACCTGAGCCGAAGTCGCTCAATGGGCAGAGCCACCCAGGCGCCCTATTTTTGATTTTATTTTAGCCCAAGAATTTGTAAACAAATTTATTTAAAAATTTAAATCCCATGTACTTGATATACAGTGTTATATTAGTTTCAGGTGTACAATACAGTGATTCAGCAATTCTGTACATTATTCAGTGCTCATGAAGATAAGGGTACTCTTAATCCCCTTCACCTATTTCACCCCTCTCTCCACCACCTTCCCTCAGGCAACCACCAGTTTGTTCTCTATAGTTATGAGTCGCCTTCTTGGTTTGTCTCTTTTTTCCCTGGAGCCTCCTTTGTTTTGTGTCTTAAATTCCACATAGGAATGAAATCATAGGGTATTTGTTTTTTTCTGACCGACTTATTTCGCTTACCACTATACTCTCCCAACTCTATGCTTGTCGTTGCAAATGGCAAGCTTTCATTCTTTTTTTATACATCAGTACTATTCCGTTGTATATCTATAGCACATCCTTAATTTTTTTTTTGATGTTTATTTTCGAGAGAGACAGCGCAAGCCGGGGAGGGGCAGAGAGAGAGGGAGACACAGAGCCTGAAGCAGGCCCCAGGCTCTGAGCTGTCAGCGCAGAAACCGACGTGGGACTCGAACCCACAAGCTGTGAGATCGTGACCTGAGCCAAAGTCAGACGCCCAACTGAGTGAGCCACCCAGGCACCTATAACACATCTTCTTTTTTTTAAAAAAAAATTTTTTTTTCAACATTTATTTTATTTTTGGGACAGAGAGAGACAGAGCATGAATGGGGGAGGGGCAGAGACAGAGGGAGACACAGAATCGGAAACAGGCTCCAGGCTCTGAGCCATCAGCCCAGAGCCTGACGCGGGGCTCGAACTCACGGACCGCGAGATCGTGACCTGGCTGAAGTCGGATGCTTAACCGACTGCGCCACCCAGGCGCCCCATAACACATCTTCTTTATCCACTCATCTATCAGTAGACACTTGGGCTGCTTCCATGGCTCGGCTATTGTAAATAATGCTGCAGGAAACATAGGGGTGCATACATCTTTTCAAATTAGTGTTTTCATATTCTTTGGGTAAATACCCAGTAGTGGAATTACTGGGTCATAGGGTTTCTATTTTTATTTTCTGAGGAACCTCCATACTGTTTTCCGCAGAGGGCTGCACCAATTTGCATTCCTACCAGCAGTGCACAAGTGTTCCCTTTTTCTCCACGTCCTCACCAACACTTGTTTCATGTGTTTATGGTTTTTGCCATTCTGACAGGTGTGAGGTGATACTGTGATTTTGACTAACATTTCCGTGATGATGAGTGATGTTGAGCATCTTTTCATGTGTCTTTTAGCCATCTGGATCTCTTCTTTGGAGACCTGTTTGTTTCATGTCTTCTTCCCATTTTTTAAATTGGATTATTTGTTTTTTTTTGGTATTGTATATATATTTTGGATATTAACCCTTTATTAGATATGTCATTTGCAAATATCTTCTCCCATTCAGTAGGCTATTTTTTAGTTTTGTTGATTGTTTCCTCACTGTGCACAAAGAAGCTTTTTATTTTGTTGTAGTCCTAATAGCTTATTTTTGCCTTTGTTTCCCTTGTCTCAGGAGACTTGCCTAGAAAAATGTGGATATGGCCAGTGTCAGAGAAACTCCTGCCTGTGTTGTCTTCCAGGATTTTTATTACCCAAAAATTTTGAATAGTATAGCTTTGAATGAATAATGAGCATACTTAATGTTTGCGAGCATTGTTCATTAAAAAAAATAATCACTGTTGCCATAGAACTCTGGGTACATAATGGGTCCTAATTTGAATCCTCTCTCTTGGAGGCAACTTATAAGACATGTACATTGAAGTAGCAAGATATAAAAGTATATTCAGAGACTATTAGGATCAAAAAAATAAGAAAATTTGGACAAATATGTCAATATACTGGTAAAAATCAGTGTCTGACTAAGCTTAAAATTTGGCTTTGAGCTTCCTGCTTGACAGGATAAAAAGAGAAATTCATTTCTGTAGTAGAGTTCTTACCAGAAAGGGGGAATCATACCAAGTTTCTCAGGCAAAACAGCTCTTACTACTAAATTATTTTAAAAATTTCTCTGTGGAACTTTATATTGGAGATATAAATATCTCCAATATTTATAATAATATATAATCTATATATAGTATATATAACATGTAATAATATAATATAATAATAATATAATTATAACCAATAATATATAATATTTATATACTAAATATATAAAATGCTAAAATATTTTAATTTTATATGCTGTAGAAAAATTTCTATGTATAGCTAAGAGGATAACATTAAAATGCTATTCAGTGAAGACAACTCTCAATTCTCTCAAGGGAAAGATAATGAAATTGAAGAAGACTAATATATTAAGCTAGTAATTAAAATTACTGTTACTTTTGGGGTGCCTGGGTGGCTCAGTTGGTTAAGTGCCCAACTTCGGCTTAAGTCATGGTCTCATGGTTCATGGGTTAGAGCCCAGCACTGACAATGTGGAGCCTGCTTGGGATTTTCTCCTCCCCCCACCCCTCCCCCCACTCATGTTTTTTTTTTCTCTCTCTCTCAAAAATAAATAAAAATAAATAAACTTTTAAAAATAAAATAAGATTTTACTGAATACTTCCAAAGTGTGTATTGTGAAATTTATAGTTTAGCTTTATCTTCTAAGTCAAAAAATTTTTTGCTTTCTTATATAGCAAAACCACTTGATATTTTAAATACTGTATATTCATGAAAGGATTTACAAGTAAAGTCACTTTTTCAAGCAGATGTATGTTCCATATATAACTACATATTCACTCCTAGTTACCAGAGTGATATGGAACAGTGTGTTTAAGAACTTCTTTGTGTTTCTAGAGTTTCAACAAATGTATTGAAGATGATTTTGGCTTTCCATTTGCAATGACTAATCTCTCCAAAAATGGGGAAAACGTTGATTCAGGTAAGAAACTGGAACAGCAATACATCACTATACGTATAAGCATTTTTTATATATACATTGTTAGATATTGAAAATGTAGGTATTATATTGATAGCCTTGACATTAAAGCTAGATATAATACTTGACCTAAAAAATAAGGTGTTGGCATACTTAATATCAGTTGTCTTCTATCTTGCAGATCCTGCTTTACAAAAAGTTAAGGTTTTGCCCATGCTTGAACAGGTCAGTTAAGTATAACGTACAATACTATAACATATAACATGTTTAGGTCTTGAGTTGCTTGTTTGAAAAAAGGAAAAAAAATTCTTTATTTGTTGGATTACTAGCCTTCAGTATTTAATTGCTACTATTTGGAAACTCTCATCAGAAATATTTTCTTACAGGAAACATTTATTCGTTTTTTTTAGGTTGATAACTCTGACAGTTGTCACTACCAGGAAGGACTAAAAGACTCTGATTTTGAGGTCAGAAGTTTTCCTATCCATATTCAATTTATTGTAATTGGAGTATCATTTATTGTTATTTGTTTATATTTTTCTTTTGAAGCTTCTAAAGGATTAAAATTTGGCTAATGTTTTAAGTTATATCCTTCAAAATCTTTTTCCCCTCTTTGTTTTTCTTTTAAAATTATTGAAACACTAGGCTTCTGTATTTTCCTGGGTTTTACAAGCAACCATCCTTTAGGAGAAATTTAATTTTAAACTATAGCAAGAATACAAGAGGGGCTGTGGCTACAATTTCATAGGCTCAGCTTATGAAAAGGCTGAGAATCAAGTCACTATTTTACAAATAAAACTAATAGGTATGATTGTTTGGCTGGTTTGCCATCTAAGGAATTTTTTTTTTTTTTAAGGCTTATTTATTTTGAGAGAGAACACAAGCAGAGGAGGGACAGAGAGAGAGGGAGAGAATCCTAAGCTGACAGCACAGAGCCTGATAAGGGGCTTGATCCCATGAAATGTGAGATCATTATCTGAGTCTGGTGCTTAACTGACTGAGCCACCCAGGAGGCCCCAGAGCATGTGACTCTTAACCTCAGGGTCCTTAGTTCAAGCCCCACATTGGGTGTGGGTCTACTTTAAAAAAAAAACAAAACAAAAAACCAACAGAGAGAAACTATGGCCTGATAAAATGCTATATGTTTGTTGCTGTGATTATAGCATCACAGAATTTGATATTCATATATTTTGATAACAGAGCTAATCAGAAAACAGAAATCAATATGATTTAAAAAATACAAACTCTGGCATTACCTTATAATGTTGAAATGGATAATGAAGGAAATCCAAATAAAATCTAAATAGAACCTGAGAATAAAAAAAAAAGAAATTGTGAATAAATGAAAGCTAGATCTTTTGTTAACTATATTTTTTGTCATTATATTTTAAAATTCTTGTCCTTTAGGTAATCTTCAAACTGTATAACCAAAATGTTTTAAGACCATGGTAAAAATTTATAGATATCATGTAGAGGGATTTACTCTAGCTTTTAATCAGCGATACTCTCTCACTGATTAAAATATTTCCAACTTCTGACTTAGGTACATTTTGAAGGTATATGATTATACTCAGTGGGTATAACTTAATCAAGTGATCAGTAACTTTAGTAAAGTAGCTAATACTGCCTTAGTATTTTAAAGAATTAATGTAGCTTTCAGTATGATATTAGGGCATAATTTGAGGAGAGATTTATTGTCAACTAGTAAGGTACTATTAGTCTTGGATATTTTCAGTAGGCAGCTGTAGTTTGTTAACTGTTCATAATTTTAGTGTAACCAATCTTTGAAAATCTATTTGTTTTAATAGAATTCAGAGCCAATGAGCAGACTGTATTCAAAACTGTATAAGGAGGCTGAAAAGATCAAGAAGTGGAAAGTGAATATAGAATTTGAATTGAAGCAGAAAGAAAATAAGTTGCAAGAAAATAGAAAGATAATTGAAGCACAGCGGAAAGCCATTCAAGAACTACAGGTATAATGAGATTTGGAATTGAAAATGTAGTGTAGTAGATTTTGTCATAATAGTATTTAAAATAGAGTATTTCTGTGGTGTGGATTTTAAGGACAGTACTTTTTTTAAGTTTCAGCGATACTGCATTTCAACTTTAGGATGAACACAGAACACAAGTTGTACAGAGCTTAATGCAAATGATTAGGGAAATAATAAATTACTTTATTTATTTTTTTTTTTTTTAATTTTTTTTTTTTCAACGTTTATTTATTTTTGGGACAGAGAGAGACAGAGCATGAACGGGGGAGGGGCAGAGAGAGAGGGAGACACAGAATCAGAAACAGGCTCCAGGCTCTGAGCCATCAGCCCAGAGCCCGACGCGGGGCTCGAACTCACGGACCGCAAGATCGTGACCTGGCTGAAGTCGGACGCTTAACCGACTGCGCCACCCAGGCGCCCCTAAATTACTTTAGATAAAGATTGATTTAATGATTCTAATTATAGACTTTTAATTTTTTAGTTCCTATTACTGATGTTCTGTTTGAAATAAATGTCTTTAATTAATTGGAATATGATATTGGTGGTTAAAACTGTATTTGAAACTATTGAGCTTCAGTTTTGTGGCCTAGTGAAAGAAAAAGGTTGAGAAAATGCACCATTGGGTTAGGACAAAGATAAGACATCATTTAAAAATGTTTAGGGAAGATAATATTGCATTAAAATATTGTTGGATACTTTCTGGAGATGATTCAGCAAACTTGATTTTAGATCTGTGAAAGTGAGACTGTATTCTTATGGGAAAATCCATAGGTTGTGACAAAAAAACTTTTTTGTGTGCAAAAAAGTTTTTTACACTTCTTAGTTGTTAGCAAAGAAATGCTGCTTAATAATTATACTCATGTTTATTTTCCTAAGCAAAATGTGATGCACTGTTCTTCTGTTTTGTAAATTAGTTTGAAAATGAAAAAGTAAGTTTGAAATTAGAAGAAGGAATTCAAGAAAATAAAGATTTAATAAAAGAGTAAGTAATCGTTTAATGAATTTGTTCTCTCTAAATTTTATTCCAGATTTATTAAGATAATTTCCAGAAATGTATTGAACACTTTCTATTATGTATTATATACAGAATTTTACCTGGGTACTGTGGGAGAAGGAAGACATAGTTATTCTACATTCTTATGTTTGGCAAACAGTGGTCACTGACTAATAATTTTTCACTTTCTAAAATGTCAGGTAGGAAAAACCATTAATTGGGTGTCAAAAAGGTATCTGATAATTCTGTATTTACAACTGCCTATGTATATTGTCTAGCTTTCTGTTGTAGTATTTTAGGTACAGTATTTATAGTGTAAATAGTATAATAGTATAGTAAATAGTATAAATAGTGCTCAATTTAGTTCCAAGCTAATTCTCACTCTCAAGTTCCTGTTTTTGTCAGTGGCCTAATGATTGTTTCATGAACATTAGCTTTAAATTTTAGAGTCATCTTTAACTTTTCCTTTTCTTTGTTCTAGGCAGTAGCTAAGCCTTATTTTATACACTCTTACCTCATCCTCATTCAGATTATATCATATACAATTTAATAGAAACATACAATTGTTTAATTCATCTGCTAAATAGATATTGAATAGTTAGAATGTAATGTATGGGTCCACAAAGAGTGCAAAACTTTCTTATTCCTACTTGCTTGCTAAATATGGTTTTAGAAGACCTATCACCTTGTCAGTGAAGTTGCTGATAAGTGAAAAGGGCTCTTAATGACAAATTGTTTTAGCCCAAGTGAAAGACAACCTGTGGAGGTGCCTGGCTGGCTCAGTTGGAAGAGCATGGGACTCTTGATCTCAGGGTCATGAGTTCGAGCCCAATATTGGGGTTAGAGATTACTTAAATAAATAAACAAACTTTAAAAAAGGTAACCTATGGCTTCCCAGATCAAATTGAAATATTATACTTTAATTTTTTCTCTGCCTACTTGAGGTTTGGTTATTAGGGAGAAGAGAGAGTGAAGAGGAAGTTTCTGACATTGTGTGCCTATTGTATATTTTGTACTTACGGTCACTTTCGTAGGGTATGTGACTGAGTTCCTACAGTATCTTACTGTCACCCTAATACCAGTATTTGATAACTTGTGAGCTTTCTTAAGTTTGCTGTTACCTCCATTAATGAACATGTGTATTTTTGTTAATACTGTGACTGTTTAATTACATAGTATAATGTAACGTAGTGTAGCGTGACATAGGAGTTACACCATTTTTTTGAGGTGAGAGGTAGTTTATTTTGGATGGGATCTCCTTGTATTTTAAACACTTGTTTGAGTTGTGTGTCAGTTTTGCCCTCAAATGCTGAATTGTCATTTGTCATCTGAAAGAACCTTGACGTTTAGGTAAGAGCTTTGTCAAAATGTTGGTGAGAAACAAAGTTGCACTTAAGGTCGAGTGACTTGATTGTTGGATGACAGACTTAATATAAAGTTGCTCAGGACCAGCCTATTCACTGGTCATGACTTTCTAAAAGGGATATAGATTTGAAAGAGACTTTCAAAACCATATGCCTGGCCTGTAGTAGAAGTTTGAGAGGGAATGGACACTTTAATTTATTGACAGTTTTGAGCAGGAAAAGACTTTTGAGATAGTTTAGATAATTTGGGAGGGATTTTTTTTTTTTTTTTGAGTGGAGTGCAGGACCTTATATGTGATTTTATTTCCATATATTAGTGTCTCAATTTTCAAATTTCAGCAGTCAAACCTGAAGCATCCACAATTACATAATTCAGAAATTACTTTAAAAAGCAGCATTTGTCAGACTCTTATCTGGGATTTGTTTAGATAATTTGATGAATTAAACCCTTATCAAGCCCTGTGGCATGCATGTGATAGTGATAGTTATCAGAGAAGAGAAGGCTTTCTATAGATGAGGATGTCCAAAGGACGAATAGGAATTAACCAGGAGGAGAATTAGAGGTTGTGACTCTGGCATTTTGTGACAAGCTAGAGTTTTGATTTTATCTTGAAGTGGGGTGGGAGGGTAGGGCTGAAGAAGAGTGGGCTGAAGAAAGGCTGATTGGCTATAGCTATGGCTCCCTTCAACAAGAATAGTTTTATTTTTTAAGTATAATTTAAAATCTTGTGTATCCAGTTAAGATTTCATTTTGTAAGAGAATTTTGGTTCTAGAAAAAAAAAAAAAGATTGAAAATTGCTGCAGATGGTCGTTTTGAAGCCAGTGAAGGGTTTTCAGAATTCTAAAATTGAGCCATTGTGAATACAGAGTAGACTTGAAATATTTGATTGGATGATTGCTTGTATATGGATGTATGGCTAGTTTTATACCAAGCTGTGCTGCTCAAAGGGTCTTTGTGGTTTGGGGAGCGTATTGCTAAAGACACTTTTGTCCTTTACCTGTCACCATAGATTAGCAGGAAGAGGCTGAATTTGTTTTTTCAAACTGTAATTGAAAAATTAGGTTTATGGTCACTTGTTCTGATTTTTACAAAACCTCTAACAAAAAAGACCCTCTCTAGACCAGTGGTTCTCAAATTTTAGCAAGCATCTAAATTATCTGCAGAGCTTGTTAAAGAATATACTGTTGTCCTCCCTGCCCGCCCCCCCCCCCCCGAATTTCTGATTCAATGGAGTAGGGCTTCAGAATTTGCCTTTCTAACAAGTGATGTGGATGCTACTGGTCCAAGGATCATACTTTGGGAGCTACTGCTCTGTACTAGAGAACAGTCACAGGCTTTAAAAATAAAGCAAACCCACCTTTTCTCTGACTGGCTTATTTTTATTTATTTATTTATTTATTTATTTATTTTTATAAAATTTTTTTTTTCAACGTTTATTTATTTTTTTGGGACAGAGAGAGACAGAGCATGACGGGGGAGGGGCAGAGAGAGAGGGAGACACAGAATCGGAAACAGGCTCCAGGCTCTGAGCCATCAGCCCAGAGCCTGACGCGGGGCTCGAACTCACGGACCGCGAGATCGTGACCTGGCTGAAGTCGGACGCTTAACCGACTGCGCCACCCAGGCGCCCCCTGGCTTATTTTTCTTAGCGTTATACTCTCTAGATCCATCCATGTTGTTGAAAATGGCAAAATTTCATTCTCTTATGACTGAGTGATAGAATGTTCCATTTGTGTGTGTGTGTGTGTGTGTGTGTGTGTGTATGTGCATACACCACATCTTCTTTATCCATTCATCTATCAGTGGCCACTTGGGCTGCTCCCATATTTTGGCTATTTTAAAGTTGCAATAAATATAGGACTGTGTATATCCCTTCAAATTAGTGTTTTTGTGTTCTTTGGGTAAATACCCAGTAGTGCTATTACTGGATCATATGGTGATTCTGTTTTTAATTTTTTGAGCAACCTCCATACTGTTTTCCACAGTGCCTGCAACAGTTTGCATTCCCACAGTGCATAAGGTTCTTTTTTCTCCACATTTTCGCCAGCACTTGTTGTTTCTTGTGTTTTTTATTTTAGCCATTCTGACAGGTGGCATGATTTTGATTTACATTTCCCTGTTGATTAGTGACATTGAGCATCTTTTCAGGTGTCTGTTAGCCATCTGTATGTCGTCTTTGGAGAACTGTTTATGTCTTCTGCCCATTTTTAAATTGGGTTACCAGGTTTTTTGTGTGTGTTGAGTTTTATAAGTTCTTTGTATATTTTGGATACTAACCCTCTATCAGATATGTCATTTGCAAATATCTTCTCCCCTTCAGTAGGTTGTTTTTTAGTTTTGTTGATTGTTTCCTTTGCTGTGCAAAAGCTTTTTATTTTGATGTCCCAATAGTTTATTTTTGCTTTTGTTTCCCTTGTCTCAGAAGACATATCTAGAAAGATGTTTTATGGCTGATATGCCTATGCTCTCTTCTAGGGCAATCAACAAAAAGAAATAAAAGGCATCCAAATTGGAAAGAGTTTTATGATTTTAGGTCTCACATTTAGGCCTTTCAAAAATCCATTTTGAATTTGTTTTTGTGGATAGTATAAGAAAGTGGTCCAGTTTCATTCTTTTGCATGTAGCTGTCCACTTTTTCCATTACCATTTGTTGAAGAGACTTTTTTTCCCATTATATATTCTTGCCTCCTTTGTTGAAGATTAGTTGACCACATAATTGTGGGTTTATTTCTGGGTTTTATATTCTGTTCCCTTAACCTGTGTGTCTCTTTTTGTGCCAGTACCACAGTTTTGATCACTATATTTGTAGTAGCGGTTGAAATCTTGAATTGTGATACCTCCAGCCTTCACTCCTGTGGAATTTAAGAAACAAATGAACAAAGGAAAAAAAGGCAAACCAAAAACAGAGAACAAACAGATGGTTACCAGAGGTGAGGTGGGTGGGAGGTGGGTGAAAAAGGTAAAGTGTATTAAGAGTACACTTATCATGAGCACTGAGTAATTTCCGGAATTGTTGAATCACTGTATTATAAACCTGAAACTAATATAACACTGTATGTTGACTACTCCTGAATTAAAATGAGTAAAACATTTTGAAAAAGCAGACAAAAAACCACACTTGATTTCAGTGATTTCTTAGCTTTTTCATTTATTAGATTATTGAAAATGTCAAAGGATATGGTCTATGTAATAATCTTTTGCTTTTTACTAAACTAATATGTAGATTTAAAAACTCAAAAGTTTATTTTTATTTATTTTTCAGAGAGAGAGCATGCCCATGCAAGTGAGAGAGGGGCAGAGAGAGAGGGAGACAGAATCCCAAGCAGGCTCTGTGCTCTGAACACAGAGCCCAGTGCAGGACTTGAACTCATGGACAGTGAGATCATGACCTGAGCTGAAATTGAGATCCACACTTAGTGACTGAGCCACCCAGGTGCCACTAAAAATCATTATTAATGAGAGGCACCTGGGTGGCTCATTGGTTCAGAGTCCGACTTCAGCTCAGGTCATGATGTCATGGTTTGTGGTTTGTGCTGCTGTCAGCACAGAGCCCACTTTGGATCCTCTGTTCCCTTCTCTCTGCCTCTCCCCTGCTTGCGCTCTCTCAAAAATAAATAAATATAAAAACACCCCAAAAATAATTATTAATGATTAATTTGTAACAGTTCATTTCTATGGAAAATTTATAAGGTGGAAAATTATATCTAACTGTTGAATATATGATTACTTCATGTTATCTAGAGGTCTTTTTTCCCTCTTCTTTCTTTTTTAAAAATTTTCATTAACATGTAATGAGATTTGGAATATATAAGACTACATTGTATTGAACTTTCTAAAAAAATTTATTGGTATAATTTATCTATGACATTAATTTTAGGTATGAAACATAATTATTCGATATATGTATAGCAAAATGACAGCAAATATATTCTCCCATTTAGTAGGTTGTCTTTTCATTTTGTTGGTAGTTTCCTTGGCTGTGCAGAAGCACTTATTTATTTTTGTTTTTTTATTATTATTTTTTAAATACTGATCATGTATTGATTTCAGTTGTCATGGCTTTTTTTAAATAATTATTTTTAACGTTTATTTATTTTTGAGAGACATGGAATGCGAGCAGGGGAGGGGCAGAGAGAGAGGGAGACACAGAATCCGAAGCAGTCTCCAGGCTCTGAGCTGGCAGCACAGAGCTGGATGTTGGGCTCAAACCTACAAACCTTGAGATCATGACCTGAGCTAAAGTCGGTGCTTAACCAACTGAGCCACCCAGATACCCCCAGAAGCTTTTAAATTTGATGTGGTCCCACTTGTTTATTTTTGCTTTTGTTGCCTTTGCTTGTGTCAAATCCAAAAAAATCATTTCTAAGATTGATGTCAAGGAGCTTACCACCTATGTTTTCTTCTAGGAGTTTTATGGTTTCAGGTCTTATGTTCAAGTCTTTAATCCATTTTGAGTTGATTTTGTGTATGCTATAAGATAGTGGTTCCATTTTCCCAGTGGCATTTATTTATTTCAAACAATTTTTAATGTTTATTTATTTTTGGGAGACAGGGAGAGAGCACGAGCAGGGGAGAAGCAGAGAGAGAGAGAAAAACGCAGAATCAGAAGCAGGCTCCAGGCTCTGAGCTGCAGCACGGAGCCCAACACAGGGCTCAAACTCACGAACTGTGAGATCATGACCTGAGCCCAAGTTGGATGCTTAACTGATGGAGCCAGCCACCAAGGTGCCCCTTCTCAACACCATTTATTGAAGGGACTCTCCTTTCCCCGTTGTATATTCTTGGCTCCTTGGTAATGAACTCACTGACCATATATGCATGGGTTTGTTTGTTTTGTTGATTTTTGTGTCTGTTTTTATGCTAATACCATACTTTTGAAAAACTTTTTAAATTCCAGTTAGTTAACATACAATGTAATATTAGTTTCAGGTGTACAATACAGTGATTCAACACTTCCATGCAGTACTTGGTGCTCATCCCAACAAGTGTACTCCTTAATCCCCGTCACCTATTTAACCAGTTCTCCCCTCCTCCCAGACTGTTTTGATTACTCTAGTTTTGTCATATAGTTTGAAATCAGGAAGTGTGATTCCTCTAGCTCTTCTTTCTCAAGTTTGCTTTGGCTCTTTGGTGATATCATACAAATTTTAGGTTTGTTCTGTATCTGAAAAATGCCATTGAAAATTTGGTTGGGATTGCATTGATTCTGTGAATTGTTTTGGGTAGTGTGATATTTATAAGAAAAATATATTTGGTCATTCAGATGGCCAAATCTGTATTTCTCATATAAATATATATATACACACACATATACACACACACACACACACATATATATATATACATATATATATATATACATATATATATATATATATATATATGTATATATATTTGGTTTTCATCCACCATTCCTGGCTCATAGCTTCCAAAACCCTTGGAATTTCCTAAGTGCTAAGAGTGACAAAAGTATCTCTTATTATGTTAATGAGATGACTTTTGGAACCTACTTAAGGATGAGGTTGGCTGCCAGGAGAACACACCATGTGATTAGAGGGTTGGAACTTACAGTCCCTCTCCACCCCTACCCCCCCCCCCCAACCTTGGTAAGGGGAAGAGGGTCTGGAAGTCTAATCTGTCATCATTGACCAATGATTTAATCAGTCATGATTATGTAACTTAGCCTCCATGAAAACCCAAGAGGACAGGGTTCAGGAAAACTTCGAGCTTGGTAAAGAGATTTGAAGAGAGTGGTGAGCTCAGAGAGAAAGCATGGAAGCTCCCCACCCTTTCCCCAGGCCTGTCCCTATGCATCTCTTTTATCTATTTCTGACTTATATTCTTTTATAATAAACTAGTAACATGGCAAGTGAATTGTTTCTCAGTGTTCAGTGAGCTGCTCTAGCAAATTAATTGAATCTAAGGAACCTCAGATTTATAGGCAGTTTGTCAGAGGTATAGGTAACAATCTGAGCTTGTTACTGGTGTCTGAAAACTAAGGAGTGAGTCATGGGAATTTTTTATCTATAGCCAGTTGGACAGAAGTGTAGGTAACAACTTGGGCTTGCAACTGGTCAAGTAGGGCTGGGGGAACAGCAGTTTTGTAGGACCGAACCCTTAACGTGTAGAATCTCAAGTGGGGCTGGGGGAACAGCAGTTTTTGTAGGACCGAACCCTTAGAATCTGAGGCTATCTCCAGGTAGGTAGTGTCAGATTGAATTGAATTGTGGTACACTCAACTGGTGTCCCAAGAATTGCTTATTGGTCCCAAGAATTGAACCACTGCCCCTCCACATTGGAATTCGTATTAGGACCCATTTAGGTAATGTGGACATTTTAACAATATTCTTCTAATCTATGAGCAGGGAATATCTTTCCATTTATTTATGTCTTCAATTTCTTAATGTATTATAGTTCTCAGTACACAGGTCTTTAATTTCCTTGGTTAAATTTAATCCTAGGTATTTTATTCTTTTTTGATGCAGCTGTAAATGGGGTTGTTTTCTTAATTTCTCCTTCAGATAGTTCATTATCAGTGTACACAAATGCAGCTGATTTTTGTGTATATTGATTTTATATCCTACACACTTCACTGAACTGGTTTTTTAGTTCTAACAGTTTTTTGGTGGGGTCTTTAGAGTTTTCTTTATATATCATGTTAAGAGTTTCTTTTTCCTTTCCAATTTGGATGCCTTTTTTTTTTTTTTTTTGATACCTTTATTTATTTTCTTGCCTCATTGCTCTGACTAGTTCTTCTAATACTATGCTGAATAAAAATGGTAAGAGGGGGTATTCTTGTCTCGTTCTGATCTTAGAGGAAAAGCTTTTGGCTTTTTACTGTTGAATATGATGCAAGCTGTGTACTTGTCATATATGGCTGTTATTATGTTGAGGTACATTCTCTTTATACCCAACTTTGTTGAGAGTTTTTATCACAAATGGATATCGAATTTCATTAAATGCTTTTTCTGCATCTATTGAGATGATCAGAGGTCGTCTTATTCATGTAATGAAAGGCTAGTCAGAAAATTACCTGTTTACTGTTTTGAGGGTAAGACAGCTAGAGTATATGTGGGGTTATTAGTAAATGAAAAGCCCTACCGTCTTTTCTCATATTTTTTCTTCTGCAAATCTAGAACTGTTTACTGAAGGGTTATTGATAGCTACTTGGGTAGAAACTTGTTAAGGAACTATCCTTTTTACTTTAAAGGGAAGCAGTTACTAAATCATCTTTGCTAATAGTGCAGTCAACCCATTTTTTTTTTCATATAGTCATTTATGAGAGATGTGATATATATATTAAAGTATTATAAGACTTTCTTCAAAAATTATAACAATAATGTTTCATAACTTTTATATATGATTTTGCTTTGAGATCAGATTGCACTTACACAGACTCTTTGCTTTCTTTCAGGAATAATGCTACAAGGCATTTATGCAATTTACTCAAAGAAACCTGTGCCAGATCTGCAGAAAAGACAAAGAAATGTAAATATTTTTCTTGTTTTATGTGATTTTCTCAATTTGTTATTATTGAAAAAATTTTTTTTAATGTTTATTTTTGAAAGAGAGACAGAGTGGGGGAGGAGCAGAGAGAGAGGAAGACACAGAGTCAGAAGCAGGCTCCAGGCTCTGAGCTGTCAGCACCTAGCCCAAGCCCGATGTGGGGCCCAAACTCACAAACCGTGAGATCATGACCTGAGCTGAAGTCGGATGCTCAACCAACTGAGCCACCCAGGCGCCCCGTCAACTTATTATTATTTTAATGGAGAAGGGAAGAAATTGTTTTTTCACTTTTTGGAGCCAACTTTGATTTGAACAAGTTACATGGCCTCATACCATTTCTTTGCATAAGTAGTAATTTGATTCTCAGTTCTTTGAGCTTTCAAAGCTCAAAGTTTTTTTGAAAGATAATTTATTTCAAAAGCTATATATCTGACATTTGTAGTTCTTATTTCAGTTAAAATGTGATCTTGAGACTAACCTTTCTGTCTGGAACAACCAGCATATTGAATTTTGGTGCATAACCATGTTTATAATAGAAACTACTGGTGGAGGGCTATGCTGAAGGCATAGTACTTAAGAGTAGTGCAATATTTATTTCCTATCTAAATAGAATTCTCAAGTTTATCCTAAAGAAACATGCTTTTAAAATATTCAAATAAGGTTGTGGTGTATATATGAAAGTACACCTTTTCATTGTATGCATATTTTGATTTTACTTGTAGGAATTTTTTTTCATTTTGATGAAAAACAAATTTTATTTTCAAAAATAATACTTTTATCTTTGTCATTATTTTCACACTAGCTCTACTTTGTTTCTGCCAAGAATCTATTAGGATATACTGTCTATCTGCTTTTTCAGGATAGCCAAAATTTTAGTGTCACACAGCTTATTGCTTAAGAGCCTGGGCTTAAGAGTTAGGTTGCTGTCTACTTGACCTTGGATAAGTTATATAATCTCTGATCCACTGTTTATTGGTTAATAAAGTGCCTCTTAGTGTTGTTTTGAGAATTAAATTTGTTAATAAATATAAATTGCTTGTAACAGTGCAAAGTGCTCCACCCCTCCTCCTCCCTCTTCTTTTTTCTTTTTCTTTTTTTCTTCCTCCTCCTCTTCCTTTTCCTTCCCCCTCTCCTCTTCCTTGTCCTCTTTTCTTTCTTTTCTTTTCTTTCTTTTCTTTTCTTTCTTTCTTTCTTTTTCTATTCTTTTCTTTTCTTTTCTTTTCTTTTCTTTTCTTTTCTTTTCTTTTCTTTCCAGTATGCACTATTGCTAGTGTTTTTAATTCTTTGTCCCTGCACATAGTACTTTGCTTTTAGAACTATATATATTTTCCAGAATGTAGTGTACCACTACCAGCTCCTCCACTGCATCCTGTTTATTCAACTTTCAATATTAGCTTTCCCATCTATATATAAAAAATGGTGAAAAGTATACACTGATGGGTGTAGAGGGATGGTGTGTTGACTGCTTTGTAGAAAGTAACCTGGGCCATAGAGACAAGGCTGCTAGGTTTTTTTTTTTTTTTTTTTCTCTGTTTAGTTTTATGTTCTCTAAGTCAGAGATAGATGGTGGGAGAGGTTTGAAGAATCTTTAAAAAGATTTTTAGGTGATTTCATAAATGAACCGATGAGTGTATCTTGATATGATGTGTAGATTATTTTTTCCTATACAAAGTCTTTACACTTATTAATGTAAACTCCATCTAGATTCTTCCTGAAGTCTTTCCTTTTGCTATTGGATTTTTCTGTCTCATTTATTCATTCACCAGCTTTTAAAGTGTCTACTTTGGGTCATGAAATATTCTGAATGCTGAGGAAAACAGCAATGAACAGTTTCTGCTTTTAAGGATACATCCTAGTGGAGGGACACAGACCATAAACAAATTATATGTTGGGTGATGGTAACTACTTAAGGAGAGAGTATTTTGGGATAGGGTGATTGGGGAAGTATTTTAGGGACCCTAGTAAGTGTGTGTGTGTGTGGGGGGGGGGGGCGGGGGGGGTGAGCCATGTAGTTATTTTGGGAAATAGTAAGTGCAAAGTCCCTTAGATGAAAGCCTGTTTAATCTTTTCAAGTCAGTGAGGCCACTGTGCTGTTACCTTTCATATTTCTGCCTTGTATATGTTTTTCATCTTTTTTCTTGTGTGCCATTTGGGAACATTTCTTCTAATCTCTCTTCTAGTACACTAATTCTCTTTTTAGCTAGTTCTAGTTTGTTTTTTAATTCATTAGTCGAAGTCTCAATTTTTGTTATTGCATTTTCTGGTTTTGTATGTATTAGCTGGTCTTAAAAGTATCTGTAGTGTCACTTTTTAGATTTCCAGGTTTGTGGCTGAAATTTTTCTTTAACATAAAGTTGATGGACAATGTTACATTAGTTTCAGGTGTGTAACATTGTGATTTAATATGCGATGTTCACCACTAGTGTTCCTTGCTGAAATTTTTAAGTTCAGCTTTTTTTTTTTTTTTTATCTCCATGAACATAATAAATTAAACATTATTTTATTAAGGTTTTAATAAAGTTTATTAAAGGGGTCTATTCCGGTGTGTCGTCCTCTACATTCTACTTCTTGTTTATCTCATTGTGTACTTCATTATCTATGATTATTTGCTTGAGACCTAGAATGGTGTCACATTTTCCTGGTTCTTTGAATGTTGAAAAGTTTTGATTATATCCTGGACATTTTGAAATTATATGTTGTGAGAATCTGGGTTCTTTTAAAATCCCCAGGACAATGTATGTTTGTTTGTTTATTTTTTAGCAGTTTGTCAACTCCAGATCAGATCACAAGTTCTATCTTGCCTTTTGTGTGCTGGGTTCCAGTATCAGTTCAGTTTTCAAAGCCTTTGGTATACTGCTCTGGCTCTGTTTCTTGTATGCTCCACTCAAGATTAGGTCTGGGATGTGGGTAGTGGTTTATATTGGAGTTTAGTTTTCAAAGCCCTTGCTGTATTTGTTTTGGGTCTGTCTTGTACATGTATATTCTCTCGATTTTCCCATGGGACTCATATCATAATTTAGGTAATCCTCTTTTGGAGCTGTCTTTAAGATTTCTCCTCCATGCTCAGCCTTGGGCCCATTTTCCCTGCCCGTTGGCTGTAAATGTGGAATTTCTTTTGGGGTTTTGTATGTCCTTGCTGCCATGGCTGTTACTATTCCACTACTAGGGCCATTTTGGGGACAGGGCTGTGAGGGGAAAAAAAAGAAAAAAATCAGGATTTCCTTTTGCTGCTCATGTTTCCTGTTACGGTTCTGCTGGGGCCTTACACTTTGGCTACTGTTAGGAGGGAAGATAGGAAACAACCTAAACAGGAAACTCACCTTCACATGAGTCATTTCTTTAAGATTTTACTTTTTGTCTCCAATATATCTGCCTTTGCTTACTTTTCAGAGTCCTAAAGTAGTTGCTTTATGTATTTCATTCCGGGATCTTAGCTGTAAGCAATGAGAGAGAAAAGCTATAGTGGAATTACTTCATCTTGACTGGCACTGGAAGTCGGTTTGGTGTTTTTGAATTATAACCCTCAATCTGTTCTTGGCCTGATTATGTTTTCATCATTATGTTTTTAGATCTTTGATTCCTTTAAGAATTAAAAGATCCTCCAGATTTTTAACTGTCTGCAGTAGGAGGTTGGTCTGAATTACTTAGCTATTACCAGAAAACAGAGTCCTTGATGCTTTCCTAAAATATAGACCAAATCATGTTACTGTCTAATTCATTAAATGGCTTTCCGTATGTTTTTTGGTGGATAGCATGGTGTTTGCCACTTTCCCATATATACAGGCTCATGGAGAACTACTTGTTACTCCCTAAACAGATTATGCTTCTGAGCTTTTGAATATATTTTTTTTATTGACTGATCCTCTTTCCTTCATCTCCTTAGCTTGTATTTGTCCTTCAAAACTCAGAATAAATGTTACTACTCTTGGGAAATATTCCCCAATTTTGTAGTCTGATTTAGATGCTCCTCTTCTTTGTATGCCTTTACCATGTACTGTATTTATGAATTCCCTCAACAAATATTTGAGTGTCTACTACTATATGCTAGACATCTCACTGCAAGCTTAAGGGCAAGGGATCATATCTTAATTCAGTATAGTCCGTTCTTTAGACAATGTCTTTCAAGATAGTAGGCGATAGATTAATAAAAAAAGAACAAATCTGTTCTTAGATGCACCTTAAAAAAAAAAACCCTTTAAATGGCTGTTGCACACTGAATGATATTGAATTATTTAGCCTGCCATTCGAAATATTGCATTAGCTTTTTTTTTTTTTTTTTTTTTGTAGCCTTAAGTCCTAACCTAAAGTAGTTAGTGTTTTAGTGTTGGGAAAGACTTTAAAGCTTTTGTAGTCTACTTACATTTCCGTTGATCTACTTTCCTTTATAGCATGTCTAACCAAGTGGTAGTCTTTTTTATGTTTGAATATATTCAGTGATGGAAACTCACTAACCCCAAGATTGTCATTTAAGGACAGCTCTTTATTTTTATGTTGAGCTGAAATCTTGACGTAGTTTCTGTCTTCTTATTGTAGCTCTCCTTAGGGCATATGGAAAAAGTCTAAGTCATTTTTTATGTGCTATCTCTTTAGATCTTTAAAGCTGGCTTCTTGTCCTTTTTGAATCTTGTCTTTAGCCTAGGCATTTGAAGATTCTTAAGTGCTTTTGGCATTGTGGTTGATCTGTTGAACATCTTTGTTACAGAGTCCAGATCTGTCTGAGGTAATCTAGTTTTGTAACTTAACCTGTGTAAGGGACTATTCATTGTCTAATTGTAGGTGTCTTTTTTTTTTTTTTTTTTTCAACGTTTATTTATTTTTGGGACAGAGAGAGACAGAGCATGAACGGGGGAGGGGCAGAGAGAGAGGGAGACACAGAATCGGAAACAGGCTCCAGGCTCTGAGCCATCAGCCCAGAGCCCGACGCGGGGCTCGAACTCACGGACCGCGAGATCGTGACCTGGCTGAAGTCGGACGCTTAACCGACTGCGCCACCCAGGTGCCCCTAATTGTAGGTGTCTTTAATGAACTCTAAGGTCAGCTTATTTGATAGTCACAATGCATTATAGGCTTAGTGAATTCACTATTAAAACCTTTACATTTTCTTTTTTGCTTTATTCTTTGCATGTACATTTACATTTTTGGATCCAGATAGCATTCTTTGCATTTATCCAAACTAGATTTAATCAGGCACACCTATGTTAAAAAAAAAAAATTTTTTTTTTTACATTTATTTATTTTTGAGAGACAGAGCACAAGTGGGGGAGGGGCAGAGAGAGAAGGAGACACAGAATCTGAAGCAGGCTCCAGGCTGTCAGCACAGAGCCTGATGCTGGACTCAAACCCACAAACCATGAGATCATGGCCTAAGCTGAAGTCAGACGCTCAACCGACTGAGCCACCCAGGTGCCCCCAGGCACGCCTGTGTTTTAATCATGTCCCACTACTCACTAGCTTTGGGATCCTGGAAAATAACATAATTTTCTGTCTCACAATTTCCTCATCTGTGAAATGGGGGTAATCACAGTTCCCTAGATCTATACCTAGATATTGTGTGTGTGTGTGTGTGTGTGTGTGTGTGTGTGTGTGTGTGTGTGTTTGATCATTATAATTCACAGTTTTGTCAGTATAACCATTTCAATCTGTACCGGTCTTTTTTTTTTTTAGCTCATGAAAGCTTTATGATATCTATGGGCACTGTCTGATTTTTGTTTGGGCAATACTTGTTTGTTGGCCTTCAGTTCTTCTTTTCTCTAATTGTTTTAATATTTTCCCCCTCATCCTGTTTGTTTCCTATATTTCCAGTTTGACTTTTGAAATATCAATTCTGTACTGTTCTGCCTCTAACCTGTAATTCTCTTGTAGTGTCATCCAATTCATTGCCCCTTTCCTCCTCATTTATTTTTCTATTTGATTTATCCCATTTCTTGCATTTCTGTTGTGGCCTGTTCTGTCTTTTATCACTGTATCTTCCTCTTTCATTGACCATATTTTCTTGGTTCTGTTGAGAATACTGGATAGTTTTCTGAAATCTTCATCTGGGTTCTCTAGATAGACTTTGTTTTCAGAGATAGGTTATTGCTTTTAACATCTCTCATGTTGTTACCTTTCCTTTGTTTGACAGTATTTTTTTGTAGGCCTCATGTGGGTTTTCTCACCATATATGCCATTGAAAAAAGCAAGAACTATCCAGACTAAATAAACTAGGTGATAAACTGACTTTAGTCTGGATTTACCTCCTCTGGTTTAGTGGCTGAATCCTCTTTTTATATTTACAGTTGTATGGCAGATCCCTGAGCAGTTTGTAAAGTTTTCACCTTGTGTAACTCTGCCCCTTCTGGCTGGTTTTCTGATGCTCTGATAAATGTAGAAACTATGATTCTGCATAATTATAATCAATAAACTGAAACATGCATAACACTTTGATATCTTAAAATATAAAAAAATCTTAATTTTTAATATCTTAAGCCTTGATGCTGCTAACATAGAAGAAACATAATCTTAGTAAATTTGGGAACTTTCCCCCTTCCCCTGGGGTTGAATCTAAATTTGGAAGTTCCCATATTGTGCCATGTGGTAGAGAAGGACATTTGTTATCCATGGAGACTTTTCTCGTTTCGACTGGTATTCGGTAACTGGTCCACATAGGTTGCTGCTGGTCCTCCCTCATTTCTGTCCTCAGGGCCCATTCATATCTGCTGGTTCTCTGTGCTTTGTCCCACCATGCTCAGCTGCATCGGGTGTTGCAACAAGGGTAATGAAAGCTGTCTAAAGCCCTATCTGCCTAGATATACTTCACAGGCATTTCTTCTTAGGTTTTGTCATCTTTCTAGAGCCCTACTGAAGAAAAAAGTATAGTCTCACTCTGCTCTTGGTTGGCCCACACTCGCTGGGGGTTTCGTGGTCCTCAACCTTGAGGCTTAGTGTGGTGAGTGTAGAGGGCTCCAGAACTTTTTCTTAAGTGTCTGCCAGAACCTACCAAGCTCTTTTAGCTTCCCCTTCTAAAGGCTTTCTCCCACAAATTAGTAAATATTTCTTTGACGTAGAGGATGAGAATCTTTGTTCTGACTCATATATTTAAAAAACCTAGTGTTTATGTCCTGAATCCTTCCCTTAATCCCCAATCTGGTGTTTTGAAACCCAAAGAGTTTTTCTTTGCTTTTGTTTGAATCATCTCTTTTTTTTCTAAATTATTTTTTAAATGTTTATTTTTGATATATGTATAGAGAGTATGAGTGGGAGAGGGGCAGAGAGAGAGGGAGACATAGAATCTGGAGCAGCTTCCAGGCTCTGAGCTGTCAGCACAGAGCGTGATGCGGGGCGCGAACTCATGAGCCATGAGATCATGACCTGAGCCGAAGTCGGATGCTTAACTGACTGAGCCACCCAGACACCCCTGAATCATTTCTTCTTTAAGGCAGTAAATGCTGAAAGATCTAGTTGCCCAAACTGGGGCAAAGCATGTGTGTGTATGGGGGGGGGGGAGGAGGGGTAGAGTGTGAAGGGAGAGGGAGGAAGGGTAGTAAAGAGAAGGGAGTGAAATGGGGGGTGGGGAGATAGATCAATGGATAGATAAATATCAAGAAGAAAAACAGAAAATGTAGGGTTATATTTTTACAATACTACATTACCACATTGGAACACTCAACAGCTACCAGAGTCCCTACTTTGTACTACCTATAGGGTCTTGCTTCTGACAACTGTAAAGTATATCTATACCCGTTTATGTTCTTTTCTGTAGTTTTATTTAATTCCCAGTACTTTTCTATTGGAAGAATGGCTGGATGGTATCTTGGAAGTACTAATGGTATTGGTAATGGGAAAATTGGAGGTGTTGGCAGTAGAATGCAGTTCTTTGGCACAAATCATTTCTGAGGAATAGAGAAGATGTGTTACTAAGTGTGTAAAAGTAGTGAATATAAAACAGAATAGATGGAGTGAGAAGTATGAACTATCTTTCTGTTCAAATGCTGATATATTCTGCCTCTATTTCCTTAAATTTTCCAGCCCTTTAATATTCAGATAAAATTGGTTCAGTTCCTGTTTCATATGCTGTAAGTCCAGAGCTTTCTCCATTATTTTTTAGGGGTTTAGGACACCTGCATTCTTCTAAAGATAGTTCATGTACCCTCTTTTTGGTTATTTGGGTTCCCATTGACAGCTGCTATTCTCTTGTTTGCAGCTGGTTACTGAGAATCTGGGACTAATACCCTCTTTACATTTTTTTTAACGTTTATTAATTTTTGAGACAGAGCATGAATGGGGGAGGGTCAGGGAGAGAGGGAGACACAGAATCTGAAACAGGCTCCAGGCTCTGAGCTGTCAGCACAGAGCCTGATGCGGGGCTCAAACTCACAGACTGTGAGATCATGACTTGAGCTGAAGTTGGACGCTTAACCAACTGAGCCACCCAGGCGCCCCTACCATCTTTAAATTTAACATGCTTTAATGTAATGCTGGTCTCATTTGGGGGGATGATAAAGGAACAGCCACGTTGTCTGTTACTGCTTTGTAATTAAGGTACTGCCTTCTACCTTCATTCCCCTCAGTATAGCTAGAGGGAATCATTGCTCAGGTAAAAAAAAAACACCCAGAAAAATAAAAAGGTTGTAGAGGATTTATAGGGGATTTCTCTCTGGAGCCACACCTATTCTTAAACCTCAAGACATGAAGAGCAAGTTTATCTTCCTTTCTGCCTCCTCAGAAGTAGAGCAAGAGATCGTGGGCTTTGGTTTTCATGTGGACTCTATGAATCCTAAATATACACAGGAGAAAGTACTTAATAGAATAATTGTTAAATCCCTACTCATTTTAAAGGCTAAAACTGTAAATATATTTTACAAAGTTTGAATAAATTCATGGGTAGTAATTCGGTAAAAGAAAATTAGAACTTTTGAGGTTGAAATAAAATCATGCCTTACTATGCCTTGCTGTGCCTTGCTGTGAGACTACTATGAAGTAGCTTATTTAAAAAAACTTGTTACTGAAGTATAGTTGACATACAACGTTATGTTAGTTTCAGACGTACAACATAGTAATCAACAATTCTGTACATTTGATACTATTTTCAGAGACTCAGGATATACTAATACATTTCACTAACAGAATTTTAAATATTTTAATGTTTTCTTGAGGCATTTTGAGTATTATTGGCATTATAATCATTTTAAATTTAATTCTGAATTATTTTATATTAATAGATGAATATGAACGGGAAGAAACTAGGCAAGTATATGTGGATCTAAATAATAACATTGAGGTAAGTCGTAGTGAAAAGTTAAATGTTCTAAACAGAGGCATTTAAAAAAAGCGTTTATTTTTGAGAGAGAGAGAGGCAGAGAGCGAGCACACACAAGCAGGGAAGGGAAAGAGAGAGAGAGAGGGAGACACAAAATCTGAACCAGACTCCAGGCTCCGAGCCTTTAGTGCAGAGCCTGATGTGTAGGACTCAAACCCATGAACCATGAGATCATGAGCTGAGCTGAAGTCGGACGCTTAACTGACTGAGCCACATAGACACTGCTAAATAGAGACATTTCTAAGCAAAATCGAGTGATAGCTACAAAGATATATGTAACTCTTCTTGATAAAAGGATTATTATTTGTTGACATAGGATTATATCCAATAAGATTAAGATTCTGTACTAGGTGTGTTAATGTTTTGTTATTCAGTGGCTTTTGAATTTACATGTTAGTGACACCATTTAACTTAATTTATCAAATATGTATTAACTCTATGTCAGAGACTATCACATTATGTTACATAACCATTAATTTGAAAAAAAATACAAAGTATTACTAATGTGTCTGGTTCCTGCTTACCTTTCTTATCCCTCTTGTTTTCCACTTTGCTTTTTCAGCTATAGTCATTCTTTCTTAGGTTTCTCAAATTTGTAACCTCTTTATGATCTTGGTTCTTTGACTTTGTCTAGAACTTTTGTGTCCAAGACTTTATGAGAACTCTTAAGCTTCATTCTCCTCTTTTTAATTATCCCCCTTACTACTTTATCTAAAATGCCTTTCCTTTCAGTTTTTCTCTATCTCCTCACCTTGTTTAACTTTGCTGAAAGCCACATGACATTTATTTGATATAGATGTATATGTAAGTATTTTCCACTACCCTGGAATATAAATTAGTTCCCTATCAGAACCTTGTCCTATATCCTAAGTGCCTAAAACAGTGGCTGGCACATGGTAGATTCTCAGTAACTATTTATTGAACAAATAAATGAATTCGTACAAATCTGCAAATCAGGATTTGTTGAATCCTGAATGAACTTAACACTGCTAGATGACGTAAGTGTTAATTTGGACTCTAATAGGAGGGAGACCTCACAGAGGTTACACTTTAGTGGGGGGAAGACAGAAATTAAGTAAGCAAAAAAATGTGTAAAATTATAGACTTTGATATGGGCTATTAAGTAAATGACTAGAATACCAAAAATCATTTTGCTGCTGTCTGGTAGTATGTAACATGTCTCCAGTGCATTTAAGCATCTGGGAAGCTAATTTAGTAGGCACTCTTAATACATTTTTAGTAAGTTATTTAATTATTACAAGTTATGGGAATTTCATTATTCAAAGTTGAGTGGTTTTATATCTAGTGATCATGAGACAAATTTATTAATATTTTCATAGTTTGAAGAACCTATTTAAAAAACGTAAGTATGATTCTTAAAAGTTAAATTTTATATTTCAGAAAATGATAATAGCTTTTGAGGAACTTCGTGGGCAAGCTGAGAATTCCAGATTGGAAATGCATTTTAAATGTATGGATCCTATTTAATTTTATATTACTCTACTGATGTTTATAAAAAATATAAAAAAATAAAAATAAATAAAAATATATAAATCTAATAAAAAATTAGATTCCTTTAATGTTTTCCTAGCTTCAGCTTGATTCCACAGGTCTTTTAAATTTCGTACTCAGGGTTTTGTAAACCCCTCAAAATCTTGTGGAATGTGGCAGGGAATTGATGTATGTTAAAAATAGTCTTTTGACTTCAAAGCTACATTTTCCCTGAAATCAAACTTACTATGGTTTGTACTAATTTTTTAGAAGGGTGATTTGGTCTTATTTTTACATTTCTTGGTAAAGTTTCATGATAAAATAACAAGTTGACACTTGAACAACACAAATTTGAACTGTGCAGGTCCACTTCTGTGGATTTTTTTCAGTAAATACAGCATAGTACTATAAATGTACTTTCTCTTTCTTATGAATTTCTTAACATTTTCTCTAGCTTACTTTAGTGTAAGAATACAGTATATAATACATATGACATACAAAACATGTTATGGGTAAGGCTTCTGGTCACCAGTAGGCTATTAGTAGTTCAGTTTTTGGGGAGTCAGAAGTATACGTGGATTTTCAACTGTCAGTGTCCCTAATGTTTGTTGTTCAAGGGTCAACTCTGTATATATTTAAAATCTGTTATTTAAAAAAATGTGTTATAAAGTATAAGCTTTTACATATTTGCTGTTATAAAAACTATAGAATTTTCTTGTTGTATTTTGATATTATTTAAATTCAATATTTTATTAAACAGCAAGAAAATAGCAGTTTTAACTTGATAGAACTTTGAGGTTTAGTATCTAGATAAATAAGGAGGTGAAATAAAGTCTCAGAAACTTTAAATTTTATTGTGTAATTTTGTTAAGATATTAAAGTATATCGTCTTTATTTTTAAAGTAAAGGAAGATCATGAAAAATTCCAACACCTTGAAGAGGAATATAAGAAGGAAGTAAATGACAAGGAAAAGCAGGTATTTTTTAAAAAAATCAACTCTTTGTATTCTTTGTATTTGCTAATTCATAAAATACTTAAAATTTCAAAAGAAATCTGTATTGCAGACTGCATGATAAATTTCTGTGAGAGATTTTAAATATACATTTCCAAATACTTAGCCATTTACCTAGCAGAATTAATTTCCATTGATTCAAACATGCATGCCCTGAATGGCAACCCTTTTTTAAAAACTCAGTGAATTTTCTACAATATTTATATTAGTGGGTAACATTGCTGCAAAAATATGAGAATTTTTGTTTAGATAAAAATTTTATCAAATGTAAAGATGATGATCGTTGACCACTCAACTCCTATTTTGCAGTTTATTTTGAAATGTATTTGTTATTAATGACACCAAGGAGGGGGAACTAAAATACTCTTTTGCTTCTTTCTATTAATGTCACATAGTGGAAAATGTGAAAATAATGTCTGTGTTCTTTGACATTCACAAGAATGTCAATTATTATGCCAACTTAATCAGTTTCAAGGCATGCTTACCAATGGAAAATGTTTTATAGAAAGGAATCCCCTTCTTTCTGTCTCCCCCCTATTTTTTCAGAGTTTTTTTTTTTATTTTTTATAAGATATCTTGTAATGATAGATAACAAGGATATCTACTTAAACAATAGTAACAAGGGGCGCCTGGGTGGTGCAGTCGGTTAAGCATCCGACTTCAGCCAGGTCACGATCTCGCGGTCCGTGAGTTCGAGCCCCGCGTCGGGCTCTGGGCTGATGGCTCAGAGCCTGGAGCCTGTTTCCGACTCTGTGTCTCCCTCTCTCTCTGCCCCTCCCCCGTTCATGCTCTGTCTCTCTCTGTCCCAAAAATAAATAAACGTTGAAAAAAAAAATAATAATAAATAAATAAATAAATAAACGTAACAAAAGTTAATGGAAAGTACAGAGAAGATACTTGTATTTTTAAATTCTGGTTAAATTTATGTGTTAAGGCTTAGATCTTTTGAAAGACTTAATAATTTTCCATATTGTAACTGAACTTTTAAACCAGATTTCTGAGAGAAGGCCTTTTTAAAAGTTAAAATTGTGAGTATTATAAAGAACACAAAAAAAGAAGGAAGTGCTAAAAAGCTTGTTGGAGTTCTGGGTACATGGGCAGGGCTTATAGATTGGTGGGGTTCCCTGTGAAATGGTGGCGTGGCCAACTAGTGTTTTGCTATGGACTCCTAAATGTCATTATTTATAATACTTTTTTTTTTTTTTTTAATTCTCCAAATTCCTGCTTGGTGATACAGACTTGACTGATGGCATTTTGGATTGAGGCTGGCAGAGTAGGAAGGACAGGATGAGTTTTACTATTCCACAGGCTGACCTTTCATTACAACCCTCCCTGTGATTAGAAAACCTAGGTTTAGAGATTCTCTTTTTCAGTATGGCTACGTCTGTATCTTTAGTCAGGTTAGTTCTCTGACTGCATTGGCTATCAAGGAGGAGAGTCCGAAAAAGGAGGATTAAGTGGACCTGGGGAGGTTTTCATACTCTTTATACAGACTTCCAAATAGCCTCCTTATACTTAGTCTTTTTTATACCTACCTTCCACAGTGTCTGTTGCCTCTAATTCTTGAAACATTCTGGAGTCCTTTGGTATTGAATTGTTTTGCTTCTCAATAGTATCTTCCCTGTGTAGGCTCTTAGCTTTGACCTTGCTTTTCTATACTACATCATTTTCCATTCTTTTAACTGCTTTCCTTCGTTACATATCGTGGTTTGGGTCATAGAAGTCTCATAGTTTCATGGGAAATGGAATCTGTCTTTGTTCTCCTGGTTATTTCTTGGGTGATTTGGAATTGAATACAGGGCAGAGAGGTCTTTCTGCCATCTTGAATCTGCGAGTCTTCAGCTTGTCTTTATAAGTTTATCTTTTACCTTTTTCTTCACATGGACTCTATACTCTAGCCATCTGAATATTTTCAGCTCTTTAAATAAAACATGATCTCTTGATCCTTTGTGTTCTTGTATGAGTTAGAATGTTAATTTCTGTGTTCGATTAATTTCTATTTGTCTATCAAGACTCAATTCAGTACTCTGAGAAGGATTAATTTTTGTTTACATCCTCTAAGACTGATTTAGGTGTGTGTGTGTGTGTGTGTGTGTGTGCGCGCGCGCGCGTGCGTGTGTGCACGCGCACGCTGATTCATATAACATTTTGTCCTGTTACTAATAATATTCAAGTATAGTTGTCTCCTGGTGTAGGCTCTGAGTTTCTTTAAGGTAAGTTTCCTTATCTCTGTATACTCAATGCTTATTATGGTTTGTGGAATGAAGTAGGTGCTCCATAATATTTATGGAATAAATGAGCCAATAGATTTCATTATATATCTATTTCATTATCTGTGTATTCTAAGTACTAACTTGAAATGCATATTATAATATTGGGTAGATCATTGGGTAGATCATATTAGTTTGTTCATTCACTTAGTAAATGTTTATTATGCAAATATGTACTAAATGCCAGGCACAACCAGTTGAAAAGCATATAAACAAGTACATAAATAATCATAGGTAATGGTAAATGCTAAGGTATTATATTTAATTTTTCATATTTATATTGTATTATTTAAATATTTCATTTTAGGTATCACTACTTTTGCTTCAAAATACTGAGAAAGAAAATGAAATGAAAGATTTGGTATTTCTGCTGGAGGAATCCAGAGATAAAGTTAATCGATTAGAGGAAAAGACAAGTAAGAATTTACATAAGAAAATATAACAATGTGTCTTGTGTATTACTCTTGTTATATTTAAAATTTTGGCTTTCATTACAGTTTTGTCGTAATGCTTTCTAGTGCTGTAATTCTCAACCTGGATTGGATCTTTGGAGGAGGGTGTAATAGAGTCACTTAGGGAGATTTTTCAGTGTACATAATGCTCTTTTCACTTTTCCATACTGTCCCTTTCTTCAGAATTTCAACAGAATGCTTCAAGAAAACAGGGATTTTCTTTCTTTTGTTTACTGATGCATTCCAAGTGCCTAGAACAGTGTTTGGCACACAGCATACTCAATAAATATTTCATGAATGAATGAATACCCTGGGAACACTCTAGAGGTATTGGGAAAGGTATTAGGGAACATTGCTTGTTAAACTAAATATACCTTTGATGATTAAAGTTTCTCTACTGAATTGGAGGGGAGAATGTAGGCAGAAGAAATGCCTTGTGCAAGTCATAGAAGTGTCAGAGTTAGGGTATATTTGAAACACTGATTTGTGTGTTTATATCTTAGAGAACTCAGGTACATGACTGGAAAAGAATGTTTGGATCAGATTGTGAAGGTTCTTGAATGTCATGTTATGTTTAGACCACCTTATTGAATATTTTTCAAACTTGTTTAGGTGGCAGGGCACTTGGAAGGCATAATACACTTTGTGAAATACTGTATACCTTCTAGAGCATCATATAGATCTTGTGATATTTGTCACTTCTCTCTTAAAAAAAATTGTTTTTCACATGGCAAATGATTACATAGTTTGGGTGAAACGATGCCCACTCATTTTACATTACTGTCATTACTAAATCGGTATACTCCAGGTATGAAATAGTTTAACTTCCCATACGTTTTTTGTTCTTCTTACCTCTCCATCATGATTTTGGCTACTTCCTCTACCACAAATGAGCCTCTTACCTCCACTCCAAATATTTTGCCTAAATTCCAGTGAACTCCTTATTCTTAAGAATGGCTTAACCATTACTCATCTGTGACTATGGGTGTCTTGCAGGCAGGGCTGTATTTCATTAAGTATCTGTGTAATTCAATGCCTAGCATATTGCTGTGTACATAATAGCTAAAGAGTTGTTAGGATGAATGAATGTTTAATCTTATCATTTAAACTGGAAACAATTTCCTGGTACTAAGTAACTAATTCTCTGTGATTCTGCAGACTCATAAGCACTGAAATGTATTCATTTAAGTTACTTTTCATTGTGTCCCATATGCGGTATATCTTTTATTTTTTCTCTTTGTTTCAGTTGGGAGATCTTCTATTGACCTGTTACCTAATCCCACCTTCTGTGTCTAATTTGCTTTTCTTTTTAATTTATTTTTAAAATATTTAAATTATTTTTAAAATTTTATTTAAATCCAAGTTAACATATAGTGTAATAATGATTTCATAAGTAGAATTTAGTGATTCATCACTTGCACGTAATACCCAGTGCTCACCCCAGCAAGTGCCCTCCTTAATACCCATTCCCCCTTTAGTCCATCCCCCCACCCCATCCAATACCCCTCCAGCAACCTTCAGTTTGTTCTCTGTACTTTAAGAGTCTCTTATGGTTTGTCTCTTTCTCTTTTTTTTATCTTATTTTTCCTTCCCTTTCCCTATGTTCATTTCTTTTGTTTCTTAAATTCCACATATGAGTTAAATCACACGATATTTATCTTTCTCTGACTGACTCATTTCGGTTAACATAGTACACTTTAGTTCCATCCATGTTGTTGCAAATGGCAAGATTTCATTTTTTTTGATCGCCGAGTAATTTTCCATTGTTTATATATACCACATCTTCTTTATCCATTCGTCAGTCAATGGACATTTGGGATCTTTCCATAATACAGCTGTTGTTGATAGAGCTACTATAAACATTGGGATGTATGTGCCCCTTTGAATCAGCATTTTTGTATCCTTCAGATAAATACCTAGTAGTGCAATTGCTGGGTTGTAGGGTAATTCTACATCTGTTGTTTCCTGAGTTGTTAATATTAGCCATTCTGACCAGTGTGAGGTGGTATCTCATTGTGGTTTTGATTTGTATTTCCCTGATGATGAGTGATATTGAGCATCTTTTCATGTGTCTGTTAGCCATCTGGATGTGCTCTTTGGAAAAGTTCACGTCTTCTGCCCATTTCTTCACTGGGTTATTTGTTTTTTGGGTATTGAGTTTGGTAAGTTCTTTATAGGTTTTGGATACTAACCAATTATCCAGTATGTTATTGCAAATATCTTTTTCCATTCCATTGGTTGCCTTTTAGTTTTGTTGATTGTTTCCTTCACTGTGCAGAAACTTTTTATCTTGATAAAATATAATAGTTATTTTTGCTTTTGTTTCCCTTGCCTCCGGACACATGTCTAGAAGAAGTTGCTGTGGCCGTGGTCAAAAAGATTGCCTGTTTTCTCCTCTAGGATTTTGATGATTTTCTGTCTTACATTTAGGTCTTTCATCCATTTTGAGTTTATTTTTGTGTAAGACAGTGGTCGAGGTTCATTCTGCATGTCACTGTCCAGTTTTCCCAACATCATATGCTGAAGGGACTCCCTTTATTCCACTGGATATTCTTTCCTGCTTTGTCAAAGATTAGTTGGCCATACATTTGTGGGTCTATTTCTGGGTTCTCTATTCTGTTCCATTGATGCGTGTGTCTGTTTTTGTGCCAATATCATACTGTCTTGATGATTACAGCTTTGTAATACAGCTTGAAGTCCAGAATTGTGATGCCTCCAGCTTTGGTTTTTTTTTTTTTTAACATTACTTTGGCTATTCAGGGTTTTTTCTGGTTCCATACAAATTTTAGAATTCTTTGTTCTGGCTCTGTGAAGAATGCTGGTGTTATTTTGATAGGGATTGCATTGACTACATAGATTGCTTTCTGTAGTATTGACATTTTAACAATATTTGTTCTTCCAATCCATGAGCATGGAATGTTTTTTCATTTCTTGTGCCTTCTGTAGTTTTCAGCATATAGATCTTTTACCTCTTTGGTTAAGTTTATTCCTCGGTATTTTATAGTTTTCAGTGCAGTTGTAAATGGGATCAATTCCTTGATTACTCTTGCTGCTGCTTCATTATTGGTGTATAGAAATTCCACAGATTTCTGTACGTTGATTTAATATCCTGTGACTTTGCTGATTTCATGTATCAGTTGTAGCAGTTTTTTGGTGGAGTCTTCTGGGTTTTTCATGTCGAGTATCATGTCATCTGTGAATGGTGAAAAGTTGACTTCTTCCATGTGGATTTGAATGCCTTGTATTTCTTTTTGTTGTCTGAATGTTGAGGCCGGGACTTCCAACACCATCTTGAACAACAGTGGTGAGAGTGGACATCTCTGTCATGTTCTTGACCTTAGAGGGAAAGCTCTCAGTTTTTCCCCATTGAGGATGATATTAGCTGTGGGTCTTCCCTATATGGCATTTGTGATGTTGAGGTATGTTCCTTTTTGTCCCTGCTTTCTTGAGGGTTTTTATCAAGAAAGGATGCTGTATACTGTCAAATGGTTTTTCTCTATTTAGAGGATCATGTAGTTCTTTTTATTTTTTATTAATGTGATGTATCATGTTGGTTGATTTGTAGATGTTGAACCAGTCCTGTATCCCAGGAATAAATCCCACTTGATCGTGGTGAATAATTCTTTTAATGTAATGTTGGATTTGGTTTGCTGGTATCTTGTTGGGAATTTTTGCATCCATGTTGTTCATCAGGGAAATTAGGCTGTGGTTCTCCTTTTTAGTGGGGGTCTTTATCTAGTTTTGGAATCAAGATAGTGGCTGGTCTTATAGAATGAGTTTAGAAGTTTTTCTGCCATTTGTATTTTTTGGAACAGTTTCAAAAGAATAGGTATTAACTCTTATTTAAATGTTTGGTAGAATTCCCCTGGAAAGCTATCTGGCCCTGGAGTCTTGTTTGTTGGGAGGTTTTTGAGTAAGATTTAATTTCTTTAGTGGTTATGGGTCTATTCAAATTTTCTTTTTTTTTCTTTTACATTTATTATTTATTTTTGAGAGACAGAATGAGACAGAGCACAAGTGGGAGAGGGGCAGAGAGAGAACGAGACACAGAATCCAAAGCAGGCTCCAGGCTCCGAGCTTCAGTTTCAAGGCTTCGGGTTCCTTGGACCACTCAGGTCATGGGAACCTGGGCTGCAAATCTGCTTGAGGATTGGTTTCCTTTGGCTTCCTTTACATAAACAGTGTCTCAGCTTATTGTATAGAGGTTTAGTTCTTGGATTCCTTTCCTTTTTTAATGTTTGTTTATTTTTGAGAGAGTGAGAGGAGAGCAAGGAAAGCTGGGGAGGGGTGGAGAGAGAGAGGGAGACACAGAATCTGAAGTAGGCTCCAGGCTCTGAGATGTCAGCACAGAGCCTGACATGGGGCTTGAACCCATGAAGTGCAAGATCATGACCTGAGCCGAAGTGGGACGCTCAATTGACTGAGCCACCCAGGCGCCTCAGTTCTTGGATTCTTTGTCTTATACAGTCTTTTTGGGTTTTCATGTTTCTTTTCCTGACCTCATTTTTTCATCACCTCATTTCAAATCAAAAGTCTAACTTTGCCAGGATCTGCAAATGCTTTCAGGGCAAAAGAGGGCTTCTGTGCTTATCTTACTTCTCCAAGTTTCTGTTTTCTCCTTCACTTGGTCCTGGTAATTTCTTACGATTTTGTCAGGAGCTTAATGATTTTAATATTCTTAATATTTGATCCTGGGTTTTTATTCCTTTTTAGAGGAATGTTTGAATGACATACCTTACTCATTACCCCAGTGGAATTTTCAGTTTCAGTTTAATAAATGTCATTTCTAGGGGCACCTGGGTGGCTCAGTTGGTTAAGCGTCCGATTTTGGCTCAGGTCATGATCTTGCGGTTCGTGAGTTCAAGCCCCGCGCCGGGCTTTGTGCTGACAGCTCAGAGCCTGGAGCCTGTTTCAGATTCTGTGTCTCCCTCTCTCTCTCTGACCCTCCCCCATTCATGCTCTGTCTCTGTCTCAAAAATAAATAAACGTTAAAAAAAAAATAAAAAGTCTTTTCTAGAAGTCTTATTTAGTTTATAGATATCTTCCTTTTTTAGTTTTTAAAGAATGTTATAATACTTTTTTTTTTTTTAATCCACAGCCAGTAATTCTAACATCTGAAATTTTTGCAGATCCAAGTACGCCTTTCATTTATTATGCTGACTCTGCTCATGGTGCTTTGTTTTCTCTTGTGATTTTGAGGTCATGTAACTTCATCTGTGGAACTTCTTTAAGACTTGGATTGGAAGTAAATTTCTACAGAGAAAATTTGCATTAGCAGTTCTGGAATCCTGGGTGAACTTAAGGACATTTCAAATTAAGTTTCAGCTTGGAGCTTTTTAGAACATTCAAGCAGCATACATTCAGTTCTCATACATGCTGAAGTACTAGTTTGTGATTATGATTTCTCAGAGGAGACATTTATTACCAGACTATAATAAATAGTACCGTAGCAGACACCATAGTCTTTGGTAATCATTTCCTCTCTCCAGATCTATTTTTCCCATTTTGTTTTCAGAGGTGGACCACTAACCTTTTCATTTCTACACAGATTTTCAGAGTGGAACTTTAAAAAAATATGAACTTGAAACATTCTGTGGTCTAGCATCTTTCATCATTTTTCATAGTCTTTATGACTTCTGAACTACCTCTGAACAAGTCATATAAATCCTGTTATCTTGTCCTTGTTATTTTTCTAACCATAATTGCTATGATTCTTCCCTCTTACTTTATGTTTCATGCTACTGAAATGCATTTCATTTAGACATTTAGATGTGTCATCTTGTCTCTTTCATTTTTGTCTTTGTACATGCTCTTTGACCTGTCTGTGATATTTCTTTCTCTCCTAGCTCCCACTACTCTTATTAATTCTTACTGGCTTTCAAATGTTTGAACTGATCTGTCACTTTCTGGAAGCCTTCCTTGAACTTTCCCTCTTTATGTCTGTCTCCCCTTACCTCTAACTTTTATTGATCCCTTTTGGCTTAGGTTCCCCGTCTGTATATTTCCAGAATTTCTGAGTGAGTGCCCATCAGCAGTTATCATTGATTATTTGTCTGCTTGCATTGTAAATACCATGAATTTTTAAGGCCCAGTTTCTAGTTTACACCATCATTATCATACTAATCGTTAACACTAGTTGACTATATATGCTAGACACTGTGGTTAAACATTTTAAGTTGCATTATTTTGTTTAATCCTTCAAGATATGAATAACTATGATTATTCTCTTTCTCCAGTTGAGAAAAGTAGTGATAGACTAGTTATTATCATGCCTAAGTTTAGGTGGCTAGTAAGAGGACATAGAATAATTTGAATCCAGGGAAGAGCATGAACTTCTTTTTTCACCCTATTTTTTCCATGAGGTTTAAAAGTAGAATGCACACATATAAAGCACATAGACTAGTACGTAATATTTAGTATTTAATAAACATTAGCTATAGAGTCAAAAGCCTTTTTTCATAATATTTCAATATATAAATGTAATATTTTAGAAAACTCTAAAAATCAAGATGTGCAATGATAAAAATAAAGTATCGAATAATTTCACCATTAAGAGGTAAATAACTTGCAATATTTTTGTATTGTTTCCTTTCATATGCATTATTTCTATAAATACCATTTAAACTTGCCCTTTTTATTCTGCCCTTTTTATTTAATACATATTCTGTGAATATGTATTCCAATTTGGAATAAATAAAGTCCATTATCTTTTATAGTGGTTACATGGTATGCCATTGTGTGTATGTACCATCATAATTTATCTCCTATTGAATATTTAGATTGTTTCCTTTGTTTAGCTGTTATTAAAATGTAGCATCAAACATCCTCATGTTTACTGGTGAGTACTTGGGAGTTAATAGTCTTGAAAAGTCAGTAAAAGTAGATGATGGCCAATATCAGTGCATCTATATTTGCATAATTTTCCTTCATTTTGGAGTATCTCATGGAGGAAAGAAAAGTAGTTGAACAAATAATTGGTTTTCTTGGTATATATTTTTTTATTAAGTACTACCAATCCACAACTCTCTTTTTTAGAATTACAGAATGAAAACTTAAAAGAATCAAATGAGAAGCAGGATCATTTGACATCAGAACTAGAAGATACTAAAATGTCTTTGCAAAGAAGTGTGGTATGATTTAAAAACTGATTCGTGTGTGATAAGCCTCACACTATGAGTCAATAAATACTTATAAAATGCTAATACTGTGTACAAGGACCCGGAACTTCATCCCAGTCTACAAAATGCTTATAGTTTAATTAGAAACATTGGGTAAAAACGCATCAAAAGTATAAGATAGAAGACTCTGCTAAATACCAACAGAGTGATTCAGGCTAAAATTGTTACAGTAGTTCTAAAAATGGAAAGAACACTGTGGGCTAACAAGACTCCATTGGGAGGTTGGGACTATAGTTTGGCTTTGGGAGAATGGTAAATTGAAGTAGGAATACTGAATGGGCATTGAAATTGGCCGGGGTGGGGTAATGGAGGAGGGTGACAGAATAATAAGGAGGGAGGAGAGGCGGCAAAGGCAGATGAATTCAGTTTTTTTCTTAAGGCCCTTGGATTATAGCTTTTGTTTTGTATTTTATTTCATTTAGATTACTCAGAAGGCTTTAGAGGAAGATTTACAGGTAGCAACAAAAAAAATATATCAGCTCACTGGAGAAAAAGAAACTCAGATGGAAGAATTTAATAAAGCTAAAGCTGCTCATTCATTTGTGGTTACTGAACTTAAAACTTCTGTCTGCAGCTTAAAAGAATTATTGACAACAGAACAGCAAAGGTAAAGGTATTTTTATTTAGCTGGATAAAAACAATTTATTTCCAGTATTCACTGTATTTTCTATTCATTGTCAAGTGACTTCTAATTCCTATAGTATCTGTAACCAAGTAAGTCTCTTTTTTAATTTATAAAATGGGAATACATTTTAAAAGTTTGTATTAGGTAGGCAGGTGTCCTGGGAAAAGATAGCAGGTATTCTTTAGGATAGTTCCCATGCATACTTGGCCACAGAGTCCAGCTATATAAACAAGCTCATAAGTGCTGATGCAGTGATAGGACATATTTAATTAAACTGTGGATCATTATTAGCCTCATAGAAATAACTTCCCAGGTTGTGGGTTTGTTTTACTTGGGTCTGTAATCTCTCTGATGTATAAAATTAGTACTAGCCTGGTATAGGGTAGGTACTCAAAAAATTTTTTTATTAAATTAATGAATTAATGAATATTATATATAAGATATTCATTTGAATTTCATCTAAATAACAGTTTGTCTAAAGCTTGAATTAAAAACTTACTCTGTTTTCACTTTATGTGCATTTTTAAAGCTGTGTTATGAGGCCTAAGTTACTATTTTTGTCCCATTAGCATTAGGGTTTAGTAAGTCTAGTAGGATGAAAGACAGGAACACGCTTTTCTGTGAATTCATGACCTGAACCTAGTAGTATTTCTTCTCTACTCCTTATGTATGGTGGTGGAAGAAAAGCTAGTTTTTCTACTTCAGCCCATCTTATATATTCTTTGTTGATCTTATAGGTGATTTTCAAATTTTGAAATTGTAAGTTAGCTTAAGTATCATCTGTTCCAATTATTTCAGTTAAAAAAATTTTTTTTAAGTATTTATTTTTGAGAGGGAGAGAGAGAGAGGGAAAGAGAGAGAGAGAACTGGGGAGGGGAGAGAAAGAGGTAGACACAGAATCTGAAGCAGGCTCCAGGCTCCAAGCTGTCAGCATAGAACCCGATGCAGGGCTCAAACCCACCAGCAGTGAGATATGACCTGAGCTGAAGTCAGATGCTTAACTGACTGAGCCACCCAGGGGCCCCCAATTACCTCAGTTTTATAGATGAGGAAGCAGAAAGCTAGAAGAGTTAAGTGGATTGCCCAATTCTCACATTTATATTGTTTCTAAGGCAGAATTCAATGTAACAGTAGTTACATTTCAGTCTCTTTTAAAGTTCTAGGATGCATTAATTTGATTATCGTCAATAGCTAAGAGATAAATTGTGACCATAAGCTTTAAGGTTTTATGCAGATATAATTAATATACAACTATGGATTAATAATAGTGATACCTTATTTTGAAATGTTATACTATATGGCATGGTAGGTACTCAAAAATTGTTTAATTGGGTGAATCTGTGAAAGATATATTGTTAAATTGCACCAGTTTTAGTTACTAGATGAATTGTGATTAAAAGAATGTTTTACATGTAAATTAATATTTTACAAGATTGGAAAAAAGTGAAGATCAATTGAAAATACTTACCGTGAAGCTTCAGCAGAAATCAAGTGAACTCGGTAAGATTTAGAGAATAACGTGTACGTGATAATATTAGTCTATTATACAGATATAAATGCTATTTCAGATTATGATATAGTTTCTCCTTTGTCATTTATCAATAATAATTATTTTGTAACTTTTAATTTGATTTTCAAAGACAGAAAATTTAAACCTTAAGAAAGACTATTCTGTGCCATTATGCAATTCATAGATGTCTAGAAGTGGAAGGAGCTTAAGAGATGTTTCTAGTTTATTTTTCTTATTTTAGGATTTAGAGGCCTTAATAATTCTTAATGGAAAAGGTCTGTTATATTTTAATTGAATTTTGACATTTTATTGATTAGTCATGTTGGATTATGAACTATCTATAGGAGAATGCTATCCTGTTTTGTCACGTAGTATTGTTAATACTCAATAGGTTTCATGGCCAAAAGAGAAAGAAGTTCTGTAGTTGTGAATTTATAACCCTTTAATTAGCTAATCCTAATTTAACTCCTGTATTTCATATTTACAAATCTTCATATGTACAGATGTGGAGAATTATAAAGATATAAAAACATTTTTCCAATTTTGGTGAAAAGAATTATTTTTATAAATTAACTCAGGAATTTGCAGGTGTTTTCTAGACTGTCTCCACAACATTCTGTAAACTTTATTATTAGGTTTGAAAAATTGTGTAATTAAAATAATTGTAAGAAATTTTGCCCTGTTAGGATGTTTGGTTGAACTTCAAAACTTATTTATGCCTTTCCTTTGGCAATGCTTAATCTCCCACTATAGATTAGACCAATCTTTGAGCATCCAAAATTGTACTTTTCAGTGGTAAATAATTCCTTTGGTATTATTTTATATTACAATGACTGTAAATGCATTTTTCATCTAATTTTTAAATCTTCATTCAAAGCATAATGTAGTATTTTAAATCACTGCACATACCTACTTTCTTAGAATTATTCAATTGAATGTGGTAGACTAAGGAATAATTTTAGTCCTTAAAATATCTTTAGTGGATATTTATTTGTAACAATTCAGTCTGATATTGAAGTGGCTGTTATTGTCAGATTAACAAATCAAATGCATAAGGTGATTTTTCTCATAATAGAGAACTCTCTAATTTAATGAGAGAAAGGTTGAACACATAAAATCATTAGAGCAATGTTTCCAAAATGAGGGGATGAGCAAGAATTCTATTAAGAGAAGGGAATATTAGAGTTTCTATTTCTATTTATTTTATGCTTTGCATATATTTCATAATGACTAGTATAGTACACATATTTATACTTTAAAATTTTACACGATATGTAAGTATGTATTTGTGTTTTATACGTATTTATATATTTGGGGTGAATGCTCACAGACTTGTTGCTGATGGAGATGTGTTAATGCTGATGACAAGAGGAAGCCAAAGGTATCAATGTGGACTGCAGAATTGGAAATGATTCTCTAGAAGAGGTAGATTTTAAAAGTAGACTTTAAGGTATAAAGAGGCTTTGGGTAGTTGTAGAGAATGATGGAATGTGTAAAGCATTATGTGTAGGAGAGCAGCATTAACAATGACATAAGTACTGAGCATTAGCTTATTTCTTTCTTTGGTTAATAGTATAGTTCTCAGAATCAAAATCTTGGATGATATTCTGTACTGTTCTTTCTCCCTTACTTTTCACTTCTAATTGGTTATCCAGTGCTGTTGTTTCTAACTTTTAATATCTATCTAGTTTGTAAGATCTAACTAATTTAACTCTATCTTGCAAATCTTTGTCTTTTTAAAAAATATTTATTTAGAGGGTGCACACAAGTGGGGAAGGGGCCAGAGAGAGAGAGAGAGAGAGAGAGAGAGAGAGAGAGAGAAAGAGAGAGAGAGAATCCCAAGCAGGCTCCATGCTGTCAGTGCATAGCCCTACCAGGGCTCAAACTCATGAACCATGAGATCATGACCTGAGCCAAAGTCAGACGCTTAACCGACTAAGCCACCCAGGTGCCTGTGGTTTACATTTTTAGAGGATCACTGCGACTTTTGTATGGCAGATAAATTTGGTGGTGGGTGGGGAATGATGATAGGAAAAGGACAAAGAGGAGAAATCATATTAGAAGCCGTTTGAGTGGTACAGGCATGAGAGACTATCTTTTAAAAGTGGAATCATATCCCACTTTTGCTAGCATTTGGTGAGCTCTTGAATCTGAGGACACTGTCTTCAGCTCTGAAAAGTTCTCTTAATTCTTCTTTTCTAGTGTCATTGTTCTCTCTCTGTAAATTTTGATAGGTGGATTTTAGAAATTCTGAATCTTTTATATAAAAAAATTTTTTTAATGTTTTTTATTCTTGAGAGAGAGAGAGAGAGAGACAGAGCACGAGTAGGGAAGGGGCAGAGAGAGAGACATAGAATCAGAAGCAGGTTCCAGGCTCTGAGCTGTCAGCACAGAGCCCCAAACGGGGCTTGAACTTAACAAGCCATGAGATCATGGCCTGAGCCGAAGTCAGACGCTTTACCAACTGAGCCACCCAGGTTCCCCAATCTTTATATTTTAAAATTTCTCTCTTAAACTCTTTACTTTTTAGTTTTTTTTGAGGGGAATTTTGGGAAAAAAGTTTTTTGGCTTCCCCCTAATAATTCAGTCTTTAGATATGTTTAATTTGCCTTTTTTTGTTTTTGGTAGAGAGCACATGCATGAGCTGGGTGGGGAGAGGCAGAGGGAGAGAGGGAGAGTCTTTTTTTTTTTTAATTTTTTAAAAAAATATTTATTCATTTGTTGAGAGAGAGACAGAGAGAGAGAGAGTGCACGCACAAGCAGGTGAGTGGCAGAGAGAGAGAAGGAGACACAGAATCCAAACCAGGCTCCAAGCTATCAGCACAGAGCCCCATGCAGGACTTGAACCCATGAACCATGAGATCATGACCTGAGCCAAAGTCGGATGTCCAACCAACTGAGCCATTCCGGTGCCCCAGAGAGAGAATCTTTAAGCAGGCTCCATGCTTAGTGCAGAACCTGACATGGGGCTAGATCCCACGACCCTGGGATCATGACTAGAGTTGAAATAAAGAGTTGGATACTCAAATGACTGAATCACCAGGCACCCCTACTTTGCTGTTTTTAAAGTCTTAGTTACCAAATTTTAAGTTTCTGAGAGCTCTAGGTGATTAATTTCATGGATATTGTATCCTGTTGGAACATACTATACTTAGCAAGATTTCTGCTTCTGTTTGCTCTATTAATTCCCTCTTGAATTTTATTTTAGTTCTTCTCTGAATTTGGTGCCTAACATTTATGGTTTTGCTTTTCTTCACTAATTGGTGATTTTTGATTATTTACTTATCTAAATATTTGAGAATCTTTTTTCTCCCACATATGTTATAATGTGATTTTTCTGATTATGTTGGGGGGAGATGGGAGGTACTGTAGGGAAGGGTGGGCTCGGTAGCTAATCTTTTGGATTTAGGAGATTGTTTGTAGAGATCATGAGCTGTTTGGGGGCACTGCCTTACCCCTTGGGCTCCAATTCCTAGGATCTTTGATTTAACCTGAGGTGGGCTCTGTGGTGGGAGGTATAGTCACCTGGTCTAGTTGTTGCACATACTCTTCAATGAATTAATGTAGGTGACCCCTCCTCCTTCTAGGATTCTTCAGTATTTTGGTTTGTTTATGGTAGTCTGTCTGGTTTTGTTATTGTTGTAAATATATATATATGATGAGGTTTTGGGGTGATGGTGGGGTCCAGAGCGGACGGCCAAGGAAGAATTCTTGAAGACATCTTTGGTGTAAAAAGTGACTTTATTAAAGCATAGGGACAGGACCCGTGGGCAGGAAGAGCTGTGCTGGGGTTGTGACAGGTAACTGATTATATACCCTCGGGTTGGGAGGGGATTAGGGTTAGAGTAACTCTCTAAGGTATTTTGGAAGCAAGGTTTCCAGGACTTTGAGGGGCTAGCTGTGTTAGGAAAACACCATTTATTACCATTCAGTAAAACCTATCATGAGACCCTTCATATGTATATCAGGGGGCCATAAGCTTGGAGTATAATTGCCAGCATATATCTTAGGGGAGTTGAGATAAAGGAAGTTTCCAAAGGAATTGTTATATGTTGAAGTAGACTTACAGATTCCTGGGGGGTCAGGATAAGCCAAGATTTCCTTTTGTCCCTAGCAGAGGTCACTCTGCCTGTTCCAAGGACTTGTCAGTGGGCTGTAGACAGTAAGGCAATTTAATTTTTCATTTGTCTTCGTTTTCCACATCATCATGGCAAACACTTAAATCCCTTTCCTTTATTCTTGGGTAGCCAGGACTGTCTGAGGAATATCACACATATCCCACCTGGGGGTGGGTGGTGCCATTAGCCTGTGTTTTGCCCTCAGCTTGTCCTGCACTCCCTCATCATATATTTTTATATATGATTTATATTTTATGTATGTATACACACACACACACACACACACATATATATATCTTTAAAAAATTTTATGGGAGTGGGGATGAGAGAATGTGAAGATATGCTTAGTCAACTAAGTTTGACTAAGTTTGAAAAACTCTTTTTACCTAAAATGAAAATTGTGGTTAAATAAGCTTTGCTTGTGACAGGTGTTTCTTTTGACTCCATGCTGGCATTTCCTATTTGTTTGATTTTTCCTTAAAAATTGTGGGCAATTATGACAATATTTTTTATTTTTCACTTTTGTTTTTTATTATTTTTTTAAAATATTTATTTTTGAGAGAGAGTGTGTGTGCAGGCGGGGGAGGAGCAGAGAGAGAAGGAGACACAGAATCCAAAGCAGGTTCCAGGCTCTGAGCTGTCCACTCAGAGCTTGACGCAGGGCTCAAACTCACGAACCATGTGATCATGACCCAAGCAGAAGTCAGACACTTACCCAACTGAGCCACCCAGGTACCCCTGTTTATTTTTAATGTACAGAGTCTTGGAAATTTCCAGTAAATCTCTTATATCTCCATTTATTAAAAACCCTTAATTAACAGTGAAGAAAGACAATGTTTCAAATACAATAAAATTGTAGCTGACAGCTAGGCATCATTTGGGAACTTTGTAGGCAGTTAAGGAATTTAAGAAAGGAGGATAAAGGTGGTTTGGCCTGGAAAAGTTTTATAAATTTATTAGTCTAATACTGAATTAATAGAAGATAGAAATAAAAGCCTTGTGTAGAGTGTTGTTATTTAGGGTAGGAAAAAAAAAAGAAGGGTGTCAGTAGAGAAAACAGGAAATGCAAATAACACAAGGTCTTGAAAATCAAAGAAAAATAGAGAGTAGTTGATAGCATTAAATGCCAGAAAGCTCCACAATGAAGAGGACTGAGAATTGTACCACAGAATGGTTATTGAGGATCATAGTTTTAATAATGTAATTATAAATAACGTAATTATAAATATTTAATAAACATAAATTATGAATTATTTATAAATATTTATTAAAGTATTTATATTTATAAATACTTATAAATAATGTAAAATAATATAAGAGATGTAATTAATGTAATGTCATGAGATAGGCATTAGTTTTGCATAGGACTAAGAAAGACATGTGTAGATAACAAACAGGAATTTGTTTGCAAACCAAAGAAATTGGACAGTAGTAAGAAGAGGCAGAAAGGTCAGTCAGATATTGTTTTGTATTCAAATAGATATTTCGATGGGATGGGGGAAATGAAAGATTCCTTTACAGAGAGTCAGTATATATATTGGTTATATAAGCAACTAAAGTCTCAGAAGAGATAGGAATGTTGAAGTCCAGAGTACAATGGTCAGAATTAGCTTGAGAAAAGTGGATCACTTGTCCTTTTTAGTTGAGAGTGAAGATTAAGAGGCCAGGTATTTAGACAGTGATGAATTAAAGGTAAAGGTACATGCTGAGTGACCTCATTCCAAATATATTTGGAGTGTGTGTGTGTGTGTGTGTGTATTGCTTATTTTGACTAATGAACTCCGGGCTCATTTGGTTGTGGAATTAACTTGATACAAACATTGCTATTAATACATATCCATTATTTTTGCGTAGTTCCATTTGGACTTCCTCTATGCTTTATGGTGCTTTCTTTATTTTTTATTTTATTTTTTTTACCTAAGGCATTTACTTATTTACTTTTTAATATGAAATTTATTATCAAATTGGTTTCCATACAACACCCAGTGCTCATCCCAACAGGTTCCCTCCTCAACACCCATCACCCACTTTCCGCTCCCTCCTACCCGTCATCAACCCTCACTCAGTTTATTCTGTTTTTAAGAGTGTTTTATGGTTTGCCTCCCTCCCTCTATAACTTTTTTCCCCCTCCCCCTCCCCCATGGTCTTCTGTTAAGTTTCTCAGGATCCACATAAGAGTGAAAACATATGGGATCTGTCTTTCTCTGTATAACATATTTCACTCTCATATAACACTCTCCAGTTCCATCCATGTTGCTACAAAAGGCCATAATAGCCAAACTATGGAAAGAACCTAAATGTCCATCAACTGATGAATGGATAAAGAAGTTGTGGTTTATATATACAATGGAATACTACTTGGCAATGAGAAAGAATGAAACCTGTCCTTTTATGGTGCTTTCTTTAGTTGCACTAAACCATCTCGGTTTTCTTCCCTTTCAAACTGTGGTATTCTTATATCTCATCTCTCCTTTCCTGTTCTTCTAATCTGGCTTTTCACACCTTTTATTCTTTTGCTTATTTTAGAAGAGATGACTAAGCTTAAAAATAACAAAGAAGTAGAACTTGAAGAATTGAAGAAAATCTTGGTAAGTATATAGTTTCTCTTATTAATATAGAGCAGTTATTTTTCAAAATAATATGAATCTGTTGACCTAGTCTCATACACTACAGATATTTTATATTAGTGTTTTCAGCTAAATATAAAAAAATACACTTGTGTTTTAGTAAACCACATTCTTATCTGTACCAAGTTTTATACATCTGTCTTGGCTAAAGTGTTTATGTTATTTGAACGTGTGTTGACAGTACATTTAAGTAAGAGCAATGCATATGATATAGCTGGTCGTAAATTTGGTATGCCTTTGATACCTTTGAACCATAAAGCTACACTTTTAAGGAAGATATGTATGTTATATATTCAGTAGCTATGTTAAGTGTTCAGATAGGATCACGTTTAATGAATTTGTTAGGGTAGGCTTCATTATGTTTTAATTGATTATAATGTGTGGAGCATGGGTGGCAAACTTTTATTTAAAGAACTGGATAGTAAATATTTTAGGCTTTATAAGCTATATACAGAATGTTAATTCTCCTCTCCTCCTATTTCCAAACCCCCTTCTCCTCCTCCTCTCTTTTATTTTTAAATAAAATGTAAAAATTATTCTTAGGTCAAGGGCCTACAGAAAGAGATTGTGGGCTGATTTTGTCTAGCAGGCTGTAGTTTGCCAACCCTTGCTATATAGTATTGTTTATGATTATAGATATTTGATGGTGGGTTTAACCTATTGTGTCTCTACCTGACTTTGCAACTCCTGATTCTTCCATCTCTTGGGAAGCATTATTTCCAAATGCTTATCTTTTCTCCACTGAATTGCTTTAACTCAAACTCTTGTGAATAGTAATGTTTACATTGCTTTCAGATTTGATAATGCAGACTTATACTTTAAGTTTCAGCTTGAATATCAGTTGTTTAGGAAACCTCTCTTTAATATTCTTATCTAGTTTAGGTCTCTGTATGGCCTGTTCCCATAGCCACCCTGTACTTTTCCTGTATAGCACTTATCACAAATAGAATTACTTTATTTTTGGTAAAATTATTTAAAGCTTTATTCACCCTTTTGATTCCCCCTTACTTAGCACAGTAGGTGGTATACAGTAGGTCTTCAGTTAATAAATAGTGGAATGAATGTATGCTCCCATAAGGGCTAAGGGCTAAGAATCCATGCCCTGTTTTCCTTGTAAACCTAGTACTTAGTACAGTGACTGACACTTTATGAATATTTGTTGAATGAATGAATACTAAAGCATTATTTTTACTGTGAAGGTTCACTCCTGTGCAGACAAGAACTGGTTTAGGGTTTTGTTATATTTGGACAGCAATAGAACACAATATCTTGGTCCTTAAAATTATGTTTTGATTGGTAATCTAGCTTTTTGCTTCTTAACTGTATGACTAAGAGCAATTTAACTAAACTCTTGATGCCTCAGATCTCCATCTCTGAAATGCACATAGCTAATGGGGTAGTTGTAAGGGATAAATAAAATAATACATTTGCCCTTTTAACAAACATTTGTTGATTCTATTATGCTATACTCTGGGGGTACGGTTGGGAGCAAATGGATGCATATGCAGCTTTCATGGATCTACAGTCATGAAATAATCACATTTAAATATAAGCAGTCATTCAAAGGTAATATTACAATGGTGACAAAGGCAATAAAGGATTACTTTTCAGTGCTATGAGGCCTATAATTAAGGAATTTGAACTAGTTAGGTCAGGAAAGTCTTTTTTAAAAAAAATAAATATTGAACTGAAATTCAGAGAAGGAAGAGCTTATCAGGTAGAGGAAATATTTATGTGCAAAGTTTCTTTAATAGGAAGGAGTATGGTGAGTACAACCTCGAGTGAAAAGAAGAGAATGGTACAAAATGAGTCCAGAAAGTTAGGTAGTAGGAGCTTGGCAGTTCATGGCCTTTTAAATCTTATCAGGATAATTTTGTATTATCCCAATAGGTATGGGAAACTCTAAAGAATTTCAGTAGGGAGTGACTTGGTTTGCATTTTGAAAAGCTCATTTGGCTTGCAGAATTGAGAACAGATTAAGATAGAACAGTTAATTAGACAGACAATCACAGTAGCTAGAGGAGAGATGATTGTAGTTTAGGCTGGGAAGTAGTGGTGAGAAAAAGTGGATGGTTTTGAGAGATATTTAAGATTTAAATACTTAGGTTGATCCAGGATGATACTAGCATTTGTTGAAAAGATTCTTTTTTCCCCTTGAATTGCTTTTGCACTTTTATAAAAAATCAATTGGCCATATTTGTGTGGATCTGTTTCTGGACTATTTCTGTTTTCTTGATCTATTTGTTATCAATTCGCTGACATATTAGTGTTTTGATTACTGTAGCTTAATAGTTAGTCTTAGATTTGGGTAGTGTGGTTCCTCTGGCTTTAATATTCTTTTTCAAAATTGTTTTAGCTATCTTAGTTCCTTTATCATCTAGATTTTCAGCTTGTCTATTATCTAAGGAAATCCTACCAGAATTATGATTGTAATTGTGATTGTAATTGTAATCGTGATTATGATTGTGATTGTGTGAAATCAAGTTAGGTTGAATTGCTGTTATTACTTATGTTGGGTCTTCTAATATATGAACATGGTATCTGTCCATTTGTATGGATCTTCCTTCATTCTTTAGCATTTTTTAGTTTTCAACATACAGATCTGTACATGTTGTATTTATACCTAAATATTTCCTTTCTGGAAAGTGTTTTAAGTAGTATTTAAAAGTACTTTTCTCAAAAAACCTGTATTTTTCCAGTTGTACATTACTAGCAGGTGGGGATACAATTGCTTTATGCATTGGCCTTGTATCCTACAGTCTTGCCAAAATCATTTATTATTTTTATTTTATTTTTTTCAACGTTTATTTATTTTTGGGACAGAGGGAGACAGAGCATGAACGGGGGAGGGGCAGAGAGAGAGGGAGACACAGAATCGGAAACAGGCTCCAGGCTCTGAGCCATCAGCCCAGAGCCTGACGCGGGGCTCGAACTCATGGACCGCGAGATCGTGACCTGGCTGAAGTCGGACGCTTAACCGACTGCGCCACCCAGGCGCCCCGATTATTTTTATTTTTTTAATGTTTGTTTATTTTGAGAGAGAGGGAGGGAGCAGATAGAGAGGGAGAGATGCTGTCAGTGCTGAGCCCGATGTGGGGCTCAATCTCATGGCTGGTGAGGTCATGACCTGAGCGGAAACCCAGAGTCAGATGTTTTAATCCACTGAGCCACCTAGGTACCCCTTTTCAAAATGACTTACTAGTTCTTGGAGTTTTTTGCACATTCCTTATAATTTTCTATGTAGACAGTTATTTTGTCTGCAAATAAGGACCGTTGTATTGCTTTTTTTCTTGTCTAACTGCACTGGCTCAGACTTCCCAGTATGATGTTGAAAAGGAGTGGTGACCATGTACATCTTTGATGTGATCTTAAGGGAAAATATTCAGTGTTTCGCCATTAAATATGATGTTTAATTCTAGTTTTTTTTTTTTTTTTTTGGTGGAAGTGCCCTTCTGTTCCTAGTTTAAGCTTTTTTCTTATGAATATGTGTTGAATTTTGTCAAGTGCTTTTTCTGTGTTTACTGATATGATCATGTTGTTTTTCTTATTTAGAATATTAATATTCTAATCAATGTCATACATTGATTTTCAAATATTGAACCAGGCTTGCATTTCTGGGATAAATCCCAGTTGGTGTGGTATATTATTCTTTTTCTAAATTGTTGAATTTATGAATATTTTGTTGAGGATTTTTGGTTTTGTGTTCTTGGGAAGTCTATAGTTTTCTTCAGTGGTCTTTATCTGGTTTTGGAATCAGGCTAATACTGGCCTCATAAAATGAGTTGGGAAGCATTTCTTTCATTTCTGTTTTCTGGAAGAGATTGTATACAACTAGTGTTATTTCTTCTTTAAACATTTGGTAGAATTCTCTGGTGAAATCATCTGGACTTAGAGATTCTTTTTTGGCAAGATTTTAAACTATGAATCTAATGTTTTTCATTATTACAGAACTGTTAAGGTGACCTGTTTTATCTTAGGTGATTTGGTAGTTTGTGGTTTCTAAGGAATTAGTCCATTTCATTGAAGTTGTCAACTTTCTGTGCATAGAGTTGTTTGTAGCATTCTGTTATTTTTTTAATATCTATGGAGTCTATAGTCTATACTCTTTGATTACTAATATTGGTGATTGGTGTCTTCTGTCTTGTCACTCTTGATAGAAGTTTATTGATTTTACTGACCTTTTCAAAATGACCAGTTTTGTGTTTTGTTGATTTTTCTCTACTGTTTTTCCATTTTCAGTTTCATCAGTTTTGGCTCTTATCTTTACTATTTCCTTTCTTCTACTTGCTTGGGTTTATTTTGTTCTTTTTCTAGGTTCTTAAGATGAAAACCTAGATTGTTGTTTTGAGACCTTTCTTTTCCATTTAAACATTTAATGCTATAAATTTACTTTAATCACTTCCTTAACTGCATCCCACAAATTTTGATATCTTGTATTTTCATTTTTATTTAGGTTAAAATATTTTCTAATTTCTCGATTTCCTCTTTGACCCTGGGGTTATTTAGAAGTCTGTTATTTAATTTCCATGTATTTGGAGATTTTCCTCTTTTACTTATTTCTAGTTTAACTCCATTATGGTTCAAGAATATACTTTATTATTTAAATTTATAAAGGATATAATCTATCTTAGTAAATGTTCCATGTGTACTTGAAAAGAATGTGTATTCTGCTGTTGTTAGGTTCTATATGTGTTCTTTAAATGTTAGATTCATTTGATTGATGGTGTTGTGAAAATCTTCAGTGTTGTCGATTTTTTTTTTTGTCCTGTTCTATTATTACTGAGGGGTGTTAACATCTCCTATTTTGATTTAGTAATTGTCTATTTCTCTATAATTATGTCAATGTTTGCTTCACGTACTTTGAATTTGTTATAAGTCTCACATTCATATAGAACTATTCTGTCTTCCTGACAAATAGACCTTTGATCATTATTAATATCTCTCTTTATCTCTGACAGTATCTTTTTGTCTTGAAGAATGTTTATGGTTTGCAAGGTATATCTTTCAAACTGGATTAGTCTTTTATTTGTAAACACTTGTGTATATGTATATATGTAGTCTGTATATAATTGGGTCTTCCTATGCACTATTGCTAGAGTTAGCTTTTTAAATCACAGATGTGATCATGTTATAGCTGTATCAAAATTTTAAATAGCTCCACCGTTGTGATCTCATGCTTAAGTAAACAACATGAAAATTGACTTAAATCTATGTTGGATAACAGGAGGAGTTGATAGTAATTAAGCACCTGTAAGTAAAGAGTTAATGGTTGTTTTATACTTAGTCTTGCTCACTTTCTAGAGCTGTGCCATCCAGTATGGTAACTAGAGGCCAAATGTGGCACTTAAATTTAAATTAATTAAAATAGACCAAATTAAAAAAAACAAGTCAGTTCCTCAGCTCCAGTAGCCACATTTGAAGTGATCAGTAGCTACTGCATGTTTCTGTTATTGCAGAAAGGTCTATTGTATAGGACCCATCTAAAGCAAAGATTGACAGAATTCTTCTTTAAAGGGCCAGTAGCAAATTTTTAGGCTTTGTGGGCCATGTGGTTGGTCTCTCTTGCATCTATACAGCTTTGTTGTTACAAGGCAAAATGGGAATATACAATACATAAATATGTTGGCTGTATTACAGTAAAGCTTTATTAAAAACAAGTAGGGACTGGATTTGGCCTGTGGGCTGTAGTTTGTTGATCCTTGATTGTCTAGAACATTGAATTTAATTTTTTTTTTCAATATATGAAATTTATTGTCACATTGGTTTCCATACAACACCCAGTGCTCATCACAAAAGATGCCCTCTTCAATACCCATCACCCACCCCCCCCTCCCTCCCACCCCTCATCAACCCTCAGTTTGTTCTCAGTTTTTAAGAGTCTCTTATGCTTTGGCTCTCTCCCACTCTAGCCTCTTTTTTTTTTTTTCTTCCCCTCCCCCATGGGTTTCTGTTAAGTTTCTCAGGATCCACATAAGAGTGAAAACATATGGTATTTGTCTTTCTCTGTATGGCTTACTTCACTTAGCATAACACTCTCCAGTTCCATCCACGTTGCTACAAAGGGTCATATTTCAACATTGAATTTAATTCTTGATACCTTATTTAAAATTGTATATTGACAAAGGAATCCTCGGGGAATGAAGTAATTTAAAACCATTTCATAGGAAGAATGATAATAAGAATTAGAGATTTTAGAATGGTTAAGAGAAAAAGAAAAGTTAGGGAGTGTTGATAATTCTCTTCAAATATTTGTCAGCTATCATGTAAAAAAGGAATTAGACTTCTATGCGACTAAGAAAGGCAGAACAATGACAATTGCATGGAAGTTATAGGGAAGCACGTTTTAGTGCAATATAAAGACAAACAGGATTGGTAGGATAGTGAGTGACTAATAAATGCTAATAAATTGGAGTGAATTATGCATAACATAAGGTTTGAATTCAATGACCTGTCTGATTTTTTTTAAATAAAAAATTTTAGGGCTCTGTTTATTCAATCCTTTGTTATCATATTTAGTTTGGAATTAACTTATTAATTACTTGTTTTCTCTTTTTAAAAAATTTTAGCCAAAGAGAAACTTGTAAGTCTCTTCACTCTAGTTAGGTAGTTTGATCATTTTGCATACGTTTGTGCTTTGGTTGTCATGATTTATGGTGTTCTTAAATAGGTAGAAAACCAAAAGCTTTTAGATGAAAAGAAACAATTTGAGAAGATTGCTGAAGAATTAAAAGGAACACAGCAAGAACTGACTGGTCTTCTCCACACCAGAGAGGTTTGTTTAGAAAAGATACATTTTGTCCTGCAACATTTTGTTAGTAGAGTACAGATTTACAGAATAGATTATGGTATAGCTATTAGCTTTGTGAAAGATTTCTTCACAAAATTCCTTTCAAAGGAAGTGTTCCTGCTACATTTAATGTACTAATGATTAATGTGAAACACATCTAGAAAATCTTCATATTCTAATGTGGGAGAGAGAGGTCAGCATTTAAGATATCAGGAGTATGCATCATGCTATGGTTTATAACAATCACATTTTTGATGTCTTCAGTATTCTTTAAACATTTAAAATTTAACTTTTGTTAAGTTCTTAGTTTACAATAATTTTTATAGTGCTTATGTTATAATTTTGGAATATGTTTTTTATTTTATAAAGGTATTTTTTCAATCCATAACAGTATTACATTGTAACTATACAATAGTTTAAAATAGTAAGAACAGCTTAGTTTTTAAGATACTACCTGACTTCATTAATTATTATATTTTTTCTTGATAATATAACATTTTAATGGAGATTAATTACCTGGTTGAGTAAAACTGATGAAAATATTTTATAATTTGTAAATATAATTTTACTGGCTGAGCTTTAGAATGTCAAGATGGAATTTACTTGTATTACATTTGTCATTATTCATTATTCTAAAATTATAATGCTTTTGGCATTAAGTCTATTAAATTTTAAAATGTGACATTTTCTTACCAAATTTTTGCCTAATATATGAGTTGATTACAGATTGGCCATACTTTTAAAATAAGAATATTGTAAAAATGTTTGCTGTGATTATACACATTTATTTTCCAGAGAAAAGTGCATGATTTGGAAGTACAGTTAACTGCCATTGTGACAAGTGAGCAACATTATTCCAGACAGGTTAAAGAGCTGAAAACTGAACTTGAAAATGAGAAGTAAGTTTTCTATCTATAAATAACTTACATATTTCATTTTTAAGCTTTCTGGTAGTTAATAAATTAGTAAATTATATTCAATATTTATTTGAATGGGGTTAAAGTTGTATATATTCCTAATTAGAGATCAAAATAATTTATTAATTTTACTGCTAATGAAATTAACAATAGTGTGTGTGTGTGTGTGTGTATATGTATGTATATACATATACACATATACATATATACACACACATATATATACACACACCATTGTTAATATATATATACAGATAAATACATATACATATATACATACACATATATATATATATAATTGACATAAAAAGAGTATATCACAAAGTTGAGAACTTCTTTAGAATATCAATATATTACTTTTCTTGGCGATACTTAGTTCCTCATAAAAATAATTATTTGCAATTCTACCCATTTATTTTGGTTGCTTGTTAAGTTATTTCATAGATTTGTTTTGGTGAAGTGACAAAATACATACACGTCATTGAATTCTGGGTAAAACTTATTAACCAAAATTCCTTTTAGTAAATGGACTGGTTATTTATACGTTAAGTTTAATGTTTCCTATTTCAACCTTTCAAAGCTATGTTTGCTTTTTCAACCTTTCATTTTCTAATCTACTCTTTGACGAATTTCCAGTATTGATTAAGTAGGAGAAGATAATAGGTGCTTGCTACTGAAATCATTCCATAGAACCACACAGTTCCCCCTTCTTTGATTTAAAATTGATCCTGACTGCACTAATAGCAGTAGTAATCTCTCTTCCAGTGTGGAGTATTTGAGATCTTGTAAGAGCAGTTTAAGTGTTGTGCACAAAAATTAAACCTCATTTTACTTATTTTAATGAAAATATTTTGTTAAAAATAGCTCATGCCTCATGTACTACTATAATCAAATCACCAGAAGTTTGGAATAGTTTTGAGACCGTCTACTAGAGAAAAAAAATTATATGAGAAAGTAAGACACCCTTCAAAATTTGTGGAAAAGTATGGGGAGATGAGGTGTAGGGAATATGCAAGGAAATCTGTGGCATCTTAACTTAGTGTTGAAAATTTCAAACGTGTAAAGTAGAGGGAATAATGTAATGAAGCAGCACATAGCTATCACTGCACTTCAGAAATTATTAATTAATGGCCAATCTTATTTATATTCCCAGCCCTTTCTCCCTTTCCCCTAAGATTATCTTGAATTAAATTCTACATCATATAATTTAATAGGTAAATATTTAGGTCTCACATGTTTTTAAAAAACAGGCTTAAGACTACTGAACTAAATGCAAGCTGCAACAGGCTTTCACTGGAGAACAAAAAATTAGCACAAGAAACAAGTGAAATGGCCCTAGAACTCAAGAAACAGCAAGAAGATACTGATGTGAGTTGTAAAAGAAAGTACCAGTGACTTAGTTTTCTAACCTGTAAATATAGGGGGCTCGAATAGATGACTTTCCAAGATTCTTTACCCTTTACAAATCTGATTATCTTAGAGCTGATCCTCTGTTTTAGAAGAAAAATATGCATATTGATTTAGATGGTGATAATGGGCAACAGACTATAGAACTACCCATTGATAAAGTTAATGTAATTTTAAGCGTTAGGATTTTTATGAATATTTATTCAACAAGTATTTATCAGGTAAATCATATGACAATGTGGAGGATACAACGATGAATAAAATACCTTCTTTCCTCATTAAGATCTTATGACTCAAGAGAAGAACTAAATGCTCAAATAACTTAAAATACTATGTTATATGTGTTGTTTTTGGGACAAAGTGTTTTCTTCTTCCTTGGAGGAAGAGAAGGCTTCAGAGAGAACATAGCATTGATTTTGGTCTTAAAAGATGACTTATAAGTTCAGTAGGTAATAGTGAATGGAAAAGCATTCCTTGAAGTCACAACAATATGAACAAAGATAGAAGGCCTTAAAGTATCACTGGGAGACAATAAGTAAGACTTGCTTTTTAGCTGCTGTATAGAGATTACTAGGGGAATAATTAAAATAAGGCTGGAAAAATAGTATGTAACTATGCAAGTTAAATAGCTCACTGTCTTGTTTTATATATAACTAATTGAATTTCATGGTGACAGATAAAGTTTTAAATATTAGTTTCAATTTTAGTTTTGTTGAAACAGAATTATTAACATAAACAACATTTATTATTTCTTTAGAATAGCAAAAAGAAAGAAGAACAGATGTTGAAACAAATAGAAAATATGGAAAAAACTGAAACACAATTAAGGCAAGACTAATGAGTTGGCTTTTTTTTGTCTGGCAAAAGATTTTAGTATTTTTCTATTTGTTAGGCTTAATTTAAATTACACTTAATGTTGGATATGGTATAAAGTAAAAAATTAGAATGATGGCTTTGGAGTTCTGCTTAAAAATAAAATCATAACAATGTCTTTTGTTCTAGTGTTGAAATAGGTTAGACAGGAATTTTAAAGCATCACGAACTTTCTTATATTTAATATTGAAGAAAGTAATTATATGCAAGAAAATTTAGAAGCGAAATTAAAAAAAATTAATGTTATTTAAAATGTCCATGTTTCTAGGTGTTTTCACAATTGTCTATTTTTAATGCCTGTAAACCAGTCAAGTGGATATAACAATTTATTTTAATCCTTGTTGGTTTTAGACATGACATTTTCCAGTTTTCCACTATCATAAATAGTATTGTAGTAAACATCTTGGAGCATACAGATTTTTTCCCTTATTTTGAATTTGATAGGATACATTTCAAGGAGAATTTACTGAGTCATAGGAATAACGATTTCAATAACTGTTGATAGTCAAATGGTTTCTAATAGGTTATACTAGTTGTAAACCATGCAGTACAGTCACTATTGTATGAAAATGCTGGCTTCAAAAATCTTTTAATTTGTTTTGGGTATTATTATTAATTTATTTGATAATATAATAGATAAAAACAACTCATTGCTATTAGGACTTGTAATTTTCTTTTTTGGGGGGTAAGTTTTGGAATTTTTTGTGTTTGCTTGCTAGAATTTCTTATTTCTAAAATTGCTTATATCTGTTGCCTGTTAATACTTTTGAGGTCTTGTTTACTTACTGATTTACCTAAGCTTTAAATAATATATTTACATATATTTACAATATATTACAGTACATATTTCCCCCAACTTGTGGTTTTCCTTGCATTTTGGGTAATTTTTTGTTGTGCGTAAATTTTTTTAATTTGAATTAAATCTAGTTGTCTTTTTTTGGTAATTTTTCCATTGCTTTTCTACTTAGAAATGTTTTGCCTGCTTAAAATCATATATTAATCTTTTCTTTAGTTCTTTTTCAAATTGATATATTGATACTTAGTTTTCTTTCTCTTTTTCAAATAATAAAAACATTTGAAGATAGCAGTTTACTTCTTAACACAGCTATGGATCTATGACTTAGGTTTTGATATATAGTGTTTTTATGTTTATTTTCTAAACAACCTGTTCCTGTATTTTAAGTTTCCTTTTAATCCATTAGTTAATTTAGATGGTTTCTAAATACTTGGAGATCCTTGTCTGTACTTATATCCTGAAGTATTAAGCTTTGGCTTCTCATTTTGGTTAATATATAGGATTGAGGATTATATGAGGTAATGTGAATAAAGTACTACATATAGTGTCTGGCCACAAGACTCGCTATTTTCTAGGTTTGGAAAGTCATCTTTTATTACACTTCTAATGATTGCTTTTGTTGTTGTTGCTCAATTTTCTCCTTCAGAGAAAGTAGCTGTTATTTCTAGATTGAATCTCTGTGATAAAAGCACTGTACATTTTGGAGATAAAAAATGAAGACATATTTTAGGGAAAGGCTATCTTTTATTTAGGAGAATTAAAATTACTTAGAAAATATCTTTTTGTACATCTACCTACTCTACGGACATAAATAACTCTGAATATATATGTATATATACACTCTGAAGAGTTATGTATAATTATATATGTTATATAATTATATATTGTATTATATACATTATATAATTATATATACAATATAACATATATCACAACTCTACTATATATATATATATATATATATATATATATATATATACACTCATATAGAAGTAAGAATATGCCAATTAAAAATTTTATACTCAGTTAAAGAGTAAATAGCCTGAATTCAGTTTTTACAAGGCCAATTATTTCATATGATTGAATAATATTTATATATTTCTATAAATAGAAATAGCTTCAAGAAGGGGTGCCTGGGTGGCCAGTCGGTTGAGCATCGGACTCTTGATTTCAGCTCAGGTCATGATCCCAAGGTCGTGGGATCAAACCCTGCATCAGGCTCCACACTGAGCGTGGAGCCTGCTTGGCATTCTCTCTCTCCCTCTCCCTGTCCCTCTCCCTCTGTCCCTCTCTCCTGCTCATGTGCTCTCTCTAAAATAAAATTTAAAAAAAAGAAAAAAAATAAATAGCTTCAAGGATCCAAGATAAAAGACCATTGCTTTCATGTGCAACAAATTTTTAATTTACAAAATTTTGAAAGGATAATACATGCATATGGTACAAAATTCAAAGCGACAAAGGGGGGGCACATAAGGAAAGAAAACTGTCTTTCCTTTGTCTTTCTGCTGTCTAGTGTCCCTCCCCAGAGGTATCACTGTTTCTTATGTGTGTTTCCAGAGATACTCTCTCTCTGTCTCTATGTAAGGATATTTGTCTATGTAAATATCTCAGTCATGTAGTAGTTCATTAAAAATCACTTGTATTTATGTCCCTAATTTATTTGTATAAAATAATAACTATGTCTTGACTATGATGACTAATTTAAGACTAAGGAAGAGTAAAGTGAAATCTTGATTTAAATCAGAAGTACTTCTTTCTAGAGGTTTTTTTAGTGGAAAAAGGATCTAGATAGTTTCAAGTTAAATGTATAAATTCATTTAAATGTAGGAGAGGAGGTATATATGTTGACATTAATGCATGAATAATTACCAAACAAAATGAAAATGTAAACCAACAAAAAAATATAGTCAAGCATTTTAGAAATCCCAGAAAATGAATAGAACAAAAAATATAAAGTTTATTACTATATCACTCTTACATTTCCTTTAAGGAATGAACTGGAATCTGTGCGAGAAGAACTAAAGCAGAAAGGAGATGAAGTTAAATGTAAATTGGACAAGAGCGAAGAAAATGTATGTTACATTTAATAATAAATTGTAGAATAGAATTTCAAATCATAAAATCACCACGTGTGTAAAAAAAATAAAGTGAAATATTCTAGTGTATAAATAGTGATATAGGGACTATTGTAGGCTGCTGACCTTAAAAATACAGGCAAAGCTGAGTTATTTTGCTTACAGGATTTATGAGTAAAAGAAATAGTGGTATAATTCTAAATTTCTTTCATAAATCCTCAACATTTAATGTTGATATACATTTTTAGGCTAAAGAGGCTCAAGAAAAAATTTGTCAGTAAATAACATACCGATAAAATTCATAAGTTTGTGTTGTGCTTTGGTGGGTATGATGTCAATATATAGAGATAGGAAGAAGGTTTTCCGGGAAGAATATCACAAAAGTGGAATAGTACAAAGTATGTGATTCCACCATGTTCTAGGCACTGTTCTGGGTATCAAGCTTGGACTTCATTTGTTCTGGTGGATAATGTGTGATCCAATTAAAGTGTTTTTTTTTTTTTTTTAATGCTTATATATTTTTGAGAGAGAGAGAGAGAGCAAGTGAGAGCATGGGGGGAGGGGGCAGAGAGTGAGAGTGGGGGGTGGGGGGCACAGAATCTGAAGCAGGCTCCAGGCTCTGAGCTGTCAGCACAGAGCCCAAGGTGGGGCTCGAACTCACGAATCACTAGATCATGACCTGAGCGGAAGTCAGATGCTTAGCTGACTGAGTCACCCAGGTGCCCCCAATTAAGATTTGCTATTAGGGAAGTGATATTTTTAATCTTTAAGAATGGAATGAGGAGATATGAAAGGTGCTGGAGTCAGTTGGAAGGCTTTAAAAAAGTGTCCTGAAAGCTCTGGAAAAAAAATCTTGGAAAGGACTTTGGCCTAGTTTAGTTTACTTACTTATTCCTGAATTAATTATTGTGGGTAAGGGGTAGAGTAATTTGGCAAAGCCTGAGGTACTTACCCACCTGCTCCTGGAGACAGATTAGCTTCGATCAAACAACATGGATTTAGCAGGATTATCATGGAATTTACACTAACAGAGTTTTCTCAGGAAAGAATGGTGGCCAGACCAAAACATAGGTCCTCTATATAGATGCTGTTGGAGCCTGTACGGGGCATCTAATCAGGATACGTTTCCTGGAAGAAGTGACATTCAATTTGAAACCTTAGATTAATAGGAATTAGTGGAAGTCAGAGAGGTGGACATAAATATATCAGGGAAAAGAGTGTTATAATTTACAAGTATACACACACTGTATACAGACAATGAGAGAGTCTTTTGTATTTAAACAATTATGAAAAGTTCATCTTGGTTGAAAGGTGGAGTTTAAGATTGTGGTAATAGTGTAGAGAGTAGGGAAAGATGAGAGTGGAGAGATGAGGATAGGGAAAATGAAAGTTGGGAGAGATGAGGACAGATTATGTAAAGTCTCATAAACTATATTTAGGAATTTGAGGTTATTGAAGAGTTTTGACCTGAGGAATGTCATGTTTACTTTTAGAAAGTTGTCAGACCATCTCAACTAAGGATGAGATGAGCTAATATTTTGAAGGGCTTACAGTGTACCAGGAACATTCTAGTTCTCTATATATGTTATCTTAGTTAACTGGAACTTACTTTTGTCCTCTTTTTATGAATTAAGAAATCAAGCCTCTGGGAGCACCTGGGTGGCTCAGTCTGGTTATGCGTCTGATTCTTGACTTCGGCTCAGGTCATGATCTCACAATTTGTGAGACTGAGCCCTGCATCAGGCTCTGGCTGGCAGCACAGAGCCTGCTTGGGATTGTCTGCCTCTTTGTCTGTTCATCTCTCCCTGCCCCCTCCCCCCAATAAATAAATAAACTTAAAAAAAAAAAAGAAATCGAGACTCTGAATGTCATGAATAAGAAGTAGTAGTGGTAGTGCTGGACTTCTACCATTCTTTAGACTCTCCCATATTTTTTTCTTCCAAAAACGTATTTTTTACTTTCAGCTTCATATTTACTACGTTCAACCAGAAAAAAACAATTTAATCTTATCCTAAAGACTTGCTATGTAATTTACTGCTTTAAAATTTGCATCGGAGGCTGCTCAAGACCCCAGTCCTTTTGTTTGTGATGTGGTAAAACATGAATTTAGTGTTTAAAATAAAAATTCTCTACCAAGAATTTAAATTTATGTTATCAATGTACAAGATATTAGTGATGAGTTAAGGGAAAAACCCAAAATGCAAAACAAGTTGTTAGCATATTTAAGCTTTTTCCATGGTTGGATTTCTATTTACCTATTGAAACAGCTTCTCAGAAAGAATCCAGTTTGTAAGTAGTTCTCAGATATTTGCCTGGCATTGATATTCATTACACTTTTCCCCCCAATCTGCTACCTTAGTTTAGACATTTATATTGTTTTATGCATGCTTTATCTGAGCCTATTTTCTCATCTCTAAAATGGAGATGATAATACCTGACCTGTCTTTATCATTGGGTTGTTACAAGGTTCAGATCTAACAAATGTTTGTGAAAGACATATTTAAAAAATTATAAACATTTGTATGCAAGACAACTGTTAAAAATCCAGGGTAGCAGGTACCTGGGTGGCTCAGTTGGTTAAGTGTCTGACTCTCGATTTCCGCTCGGGTCACGATCTCATTCATTGTTTGTGAGATTGAGGCTTGCGTTGGTGCTGATGGCGCAGAGCCTGCTTGGGATTCTTTCTCCCTCTCTGTCTGCCCCTTTCCCAGTTTTATGTGTGCATACGCACACACATGCACTCTCTCTCCCTCAAAATAAATAAATAAACTTTTTTTTTTTAAATTTCAGGGTAAACTGGGAAGTTAATAAAATATAAAGTGATTATTGGGCCAAGATAAGAATGATGAACATTAAAGACAGTTTCTTTTTTTAAAAAAAAAGAATACTGAAATAAACTGGGAGAATGGATATTTTTGTAGAAATATAAGACTAAGTTTTATAATTCCATTTCTATAAGATTCTCATAGAAGAAAATTCTGTTAGCATTTTTAATCTGATGTCATATAATGTTTTTTAGGCTCGCAGCATTGAATGTGAAGTTTTAAAAAAAGATAAACAAATGAAGATATTAGAGAACAAGGTATTATCAAATCGCAAAAAATGTTTTTGAGAAAAGAGACTTTGTAACAATATATGTATGACTAGATTCTTTAGGAGGAGTCTTTACACTGTCTTGTAGAAAGAGATCTCAATTCTCCACTGAAGGCTTTAAGGAATAAGTTTGGATTTTTACTGCAGGTTTCTTTGAAGAGGCCATTAGTTCAGGAGTTTTGTACAGTGCTTCAAACAGCAAAGTTTCATTAAACTCCTCTTTAGTTATCTCTTCCCTTTCCCCAGATTTCACGCTCTCAGCAGCTGTATTTGTTGCAGATATCTTTAGAGCAGCAAGATGCTTTTAAACATTATTGTTAGACTTTGCTCTCATTCTTATAATCAAGGGAGCTACAGAAAATTTTCTCGTCTTTTTATGTGAAGTTATGAAGTGTTTTTACTGCCTGGCTGTCCATCCCAATTCACTCTTCCTTTCTCTGTCCCTCACCACACACTTGTCCTAAACTTGACCTTCTTTATAGTTGAGTAGTCCTCTGGAAAAGTATAGTTCACTCTCTGAAGTTCTGACCTCTAATAAGCAACACTGTTTTCTTCTACCTAGAATTCTGGTGAATAAAATTCTTTGTTTCTATGCACATGAATTATTTTATTTAAAATTGAACTGTGATTTCAAAAACTGTGATAGTTTAAATACTTTTCAAGAATTTTTGGACATCCTACCAAATATATTTATCTTCTAAATTTGGAGATTATTTAAACTTAAAAGGAATGAAAACTTGTTATTTTAATTTTCATTAGCTTATTCAGAAAGAAGGGAGAGTGAGATGGGGCAGTCAAAATGACTTCAAAGTTGATAGTTTTGATGCCACTATCATTTTAGTAAGGTATATAATTTTTGGATGGTAGTAATGCCAATAATAAAGAAGGTTTTTTTTAGGAATACCAGTATTTGAAGTCTTTTCAGGTCTGATTCTGCTTTTTGTTCTTTCTGCTGATTCTTTTGTGTTCTTTCTGTTGATTCTTTTTTTAATGATTCCTTGGAATTTCATCTATGGGATTTCTTTGAGGTTTGTATTGAAGTTGGGATCTTCCCCAAAAGATTTTCTTGGGAGCATTATTCACCAGGAACCATTTTAAATTAAATTCTCCGTTTTTAAGTTTTTCCAAATAATAGAGATAGCATGAATTCAGCCTATAAACTCATATGAGGCCACCTCATGTCTACAAATTTCAGGGAAGATTTTGATACCTTTCACTTAAGTGTTAGCATCAAGACAGACAAGTTTTCTTATAGTACCCTTCTGTGTGGCAGATTTATTTCTTGTTTACATTTTCATAGGGTAGGTAGTCTTTTGAGTTTATGGCTTTATGCGGGGTTGTGTTATTGAATTCTTTACCTTTAGTGAGCTCTAAGTTTTATCTATCTCCCTTACCCTAGGTAGTTTCAACATACATCCTTAGCTGGTTTTGGTGCTACCCCCAAACCTACTATTATCACTTTAAATTATAATTTCAAGTAAGCAGATTACCTGTTTTGTAGCCATTTACTTTTAAATTATCAGGAAGGTTGTTCAAAGTATCTAGCTGGCTTTTCTGTCAAAATTGGAAGTAAGGAAAAATTATATACACAAATAATTGTACCTGCTAATATGTTTATACCAGTAAAATTGCTGTGAAAATCACTTTTCTTTAACTTTTCTTCCGTGAAGTAGACGGCTTGGGGGTGGGGGATATTAAAAATGAGATAAATAAGTTACTTTAAACAACAGTGCCGTGTATTACTCAGCTTTAGAATAATAGCTAACTATGACTGCACGTGGGTTTTGCAGTAAAAATATTTAACAGAATAGTTTGTGCTAAGAGAGGTTAGGTCCCCCCCCCCCCCCTTTGGAGTTTCTATTTTGATGGAAATTAGGACAGTTTACAAAGTTGTAATGTCTTAGGACTGGTTAGAAATCTGTGCTACTTTTATGGTGCTCCAAATATTTCTTACCCTAATGCCTCCTGGTCCAATCATGCCTGTGTACTCAGGTGAAATAGTCTCTTAAAGTGAGATAAAAAAAAAGTGGTTTAGATAAGAGGAATTAGAATGTAGCTAGAACATAGAGTATCACATTATTTCCCTTCCCCAAATATAACAAGTAAAAGAGACTCAGAAATGAGAAATGGGGAATAATGAGTGGGGAATAATGAAATGGGGAATAATGAGTAATAATGGGGAACAAATTACAGTTAATCTTATCTCTGGCTGTAGCTTTTGAAAATCCAATTAATATAATTCAGCCTTCTGTATAGAATTTACCAAGAGGCACATTTTCTTCATTACAATTTATACTTGATCACATAATTTTTGACATTAATGGAATTACTTAACCACATGATTTTTGAAATGACCTCTTTGTTACCTTATGCAATATTTTTGTTTAAAATTACTTATTTTGACTGGAAAATTGAATAAAATAATTATAATTTCTCATAATTTGTAGTGTAACAATTTAAGGAAACAAGTTGAAAATAAAAGCAAGTGTATTGAAGAACTCCAGCAAGAGGTATGTACTGATTCTCAAAATCAAACTATTAAAGGAAAACTATTTTTTTCACTATACTTTTAGAGAATAATGCTTTTCTTTCCTTTGGTAATTTCAGTCTAAGTCAGTGGCAGTGCAAAATTGAATCACTAAATGTAATTCTGTATTTTTAATTTTTTACAGAATAAGGCCTTAAAAAAAAAGGGTACAGCAGAAAGCAAGCAACTGAATATTTATGAGATAAAGGTATTTGGACTCTTTGTTTTTAAAATACTAGTAAGTAGATGAGAACTTAGGAATTTTAAACTCTTCATATTGTAGCAGTTATTTTCAGAAATTATCTTTTGAGATTACAGGAATCCTTTTAGTTGTAATAGAGTACTTGTCTGTGATTTAGCTAAATTAAAATAACATAAGCAGCTTAAAATACATGAACGTGTGTGGTATATGTGTGTATTGATATTCCTTACCCATACCTCCACAATTGAGATTGAGTAGATTTTGGGGTGGAGCCTTGGAATCTACATTTTATTTTATTTTATTTTTTTAATTTAACTTTATTTTTTTATTTTTTTTCAATATATGAAATTTATTGTCAAATTGGTTTCCATACAACACCCAGTGCTCATCCCTAAAGGTGCCCTCCTCAATACCCATCACTCACCCTCCCCTCCCTCCCACCCCCCATCAACCCTGAGTTTGTTCTCAGTTTTTAACGGTCTCTTATGCTTTGGCTCTCTCCCACTCTGACCTCTTTTTTTTTTTTTTTTTCCTTCCCCTCCTCCATGGGTTTCTGTTAAGTTTCTCAGGATCCACATAAGAGTGAAAACATATGGTATCTGTCTTTCTCTGTATGGCTTATTTCACTTAGCATCACACTCTCCAGTTCCATCCATGTTGCTACAAAGGGCCATATTTCATTCTTTCTCATTGCCATGTAGTACTCTATTGTGTATATAAACCACAATTTCTTTATCCATTCATCAGTTGATGGACATTTAGGCTCTTGCCATAATTTGACTATTGTTGAGAGTGCTGCTATAAACATTGGGGTACAAGTGCCCCTATGCATCAGTACTCCTGTATCCCTTTGGTAAATTCCTAGAAGTGCTATTGCTGGGTCATAGGGTAGGTCTATTTTTAATTTTCTGAGGAACCTCCACACTGTTTTCCAGAGTGGCTGCACCAATTTGCATGGAATCTACATTTTATAGAAGCTCTACATATGATTATCTGGCTGCCCAAGAAGTTTGCGAACCATTGATTTTGCAGAAACAAATTGAACTTAGGGAATGTCAGCTCATGATGTCAGAGCTCTAATTTGTTATCATATGCCCAAGTCTTTGAACAACAACTGACAGTACTCAAATAGCTTTTGAGTCTTGAATGGAAAACAATGGTTCTCGGTGTTTGAGACATGGCCCTTTTCTAGGAAAGCAAAAATATTACACCTTCCTGTAATATTATTTGAGATTAAAAATATATAAACATTGTGTTAAAAATGAAAAGAAGTCTCAAACTGCTGGAATTATGTAGAAAAGTAACTGATACATATATCCTATAAATCAGCCTTCTGTAGGTAGAATCAAGAGAAATGTACAAAATCTTCATAGCAGCATTACTTATAGTAGCCCTAAACTGAAGATGACACAGATAACCATTAGCAGTATAAAAATAAGTCAATAGGAAATCACTCTAAGATGACCCAGATGATGGAATTAGCAGATAAGATCATTTATATAGCTATTTTAATTGTGTTCAAAGATGGAGAGTATGATTATAATGAAATAACAAATGGGGAATCTCCATGAATAAATGGAAACTTTAAAAAAGAATCACATGGAGATTCTAAAACTGAAAAGTAAAATATCTTAAACTTCAAGTGTCCTAGTAGTAGATTGAAAATGGATGAAGAGAGTGTCAGTGAACTTGAAGCTGGATCAATAGAAATGATCAGAGAAGCACAGAAGAAAGATGGAGAAGAAAATAAAAAAAGGAATCAGTGGCCTGCGGGACAATATCAAGTGGTTTTAAGTGTGTAGTTGGAGACCCTAAGAAGAGGTTAGAGAGAGAATAGGTCAAAAGAAGGTTATTTGAAGGATTTCTGAAAAATTTCCCACATTTAATAAAAAACATAAACTTGTAGATCTGTGGCTTTTATCAAATCCAGAGGAAGATAAACAGAAAATGATACCTAGGTAGGTGTATCTTAGTCAAAGTGCTAAAACCCAAAATAGAAACTTAAAAGCAGCCAGAGAAGAACATCATATTGCATATGGGGAAACAATGACACAAATAAGGGCTGACCTTGCATTAGGACAGTGAAGGTTGGATGACAAAGGAATGACATCTGTAAAGTGGTGCCAGAAATAAACCATCAAGCCAGAATTCTGTATGCAGCAAAAATAAGGACATTGAGAGTTGTACTAATCGTTAAAGACCTGCTGAAGGAGTTTTTTTCTGTCTGAAGGAAAATGACATCAGATGAAAACTTGAATCAATGGAAGGAATGAAAAGTACTAGAAACAGTAAATATGTAAATGAATACAAAAGGCTATATATTTTTCTTTTTTTTAATTTTTAAAATGTGTATTCGGCTTCTATAAAAAAATTCTATGTACAGTGCATAAGATATATGACAACCATGGCTCAAAGGGCAGGAAGGTAAATACAACTATTTTGTTGTAGGATTTTTACATGATACATGAAGTAGTACACTATTAAGTCCTTGTGTAGACTATAAGTTAGTGATACATATTCTCTCTAGAGCAGTCACTATAAAATAATGGAAAGAAACAGTGAAATGCCAATAGAAAAACGGAATGAAGAAAAAAATTTTTCCATTGGTTGTCAAATGATCCTTTATTGAAATATTTTTATTTACAGTTCTTCACCAGCTTAGCCCCACTGCTCACTATTGATGTCATGAGAGTGTCAGCCATCAACATTGCAGCCCGCAGATGGGGCAGTCAGTCCCCAAGATCTCTTTAATGGTTCCAGAGAGTTCTCTAGCAAAGATCGGTGCCACATCTGTCTGACTTTGTTGCCAATCTCATCAAAAGTGATATTTCCACTGTGCTTAATATTTTTCTGCTGCTTTCTGTCTCTTGCGGTTTCTTGATGGCTTTGATAATCAGGTCAGAGGCAGAAGGTACTACTTCAATCTGGGCCTGTCTGTTCTGAATGGTCAGTTTCACTGTAATCCTCAGACCCTTCCAATCACCAGTTGCCTTGGTGATATCACCACAAACCTTTTTTGGAGACAGACGTAGGGGGCTGATCTTCAGGGCTAGGACAGATGTGGCACCAACTTCTCTACCATTGCCCATCAGGTATACAACTTTCATCTCATTGGGATCAAACTTTATTGGCATGGTGACAGCAGTTGATGTTGGATGAATCTGGATTTGGGACCACCAAAGACAGTTGCACCTTCATCTCCTCCCAGCCAAAAGCCAAAAAAGTGGAATACTAAAAACTTTTGATAAATCCAAAAGATGAGCAGAACAAAAAAAGAGATGACATGAAGGCAAAGAGCAAAATGATACATCTGAATCAAGCATATCAATAATTACCTTAAATATCAATGGACTAAATAATAAAAAGAAAGACAGGCAGAGATTGTTAGTCTGGATAAAAAATTGAGACCAAACTATATGCTACCTATAAGAGACATACTTTATTTAATGTAAAGATACAAGGAAGTTGAAAATAAAGATGAAAAAGATACATTGTATACCATGCAAACAGTAAGAATAGGAAAACTGGAGTGATTGTTTTAATAACACACAAAATAGATTAAGATAAAAGTATTATCAGAGATCCAGAGGGGCATTTCACAGTGATAAAGGCATTAATGTATCAGGAAGATGTAACAATCATGAGTATGTTTGTATTTTATAACAGAGCTTCAAAATACATGAAGCAAAAACTTAAACTAAAATGAATTATAATACACCTCTTTTAGCAAGTGATACAACTAGTAAAAAATTGGTAAGAATGTAGAAATTCTGAACAACACCATTTACTACCTTGACTTAATTTGCATTTATAGAACACTATAGTTAAGCTGTGAATTATTTTGTAGACACATAGAATGTTTACCAAGGAAGACCATATGCTGGGCTATAAAACAAGTCTCCATATGTTTAAAAAGATTGAAGTTTTACAAAGTATATTCTCTAACTACAATAGAATTAAGTTAGAAATAAGTAACCTTAAGATACCTAGAGAAGTCTGAATATTTAGAAATTAAATATCACACTAATAAGTCATAGGCCAAAGAAGAAATCACAAGAAAAGTTAGAAATGATTTTAAACTGAATAATGTTAGAAATACAGCATGTCAAAATTTGTGGCATGCATTTGGCAGGTTTTGGAAGGAAATTTATAAACAATGTTTGTTTTAGAAAAGAAACGACTCATGCTTTTATTCAGAAACTGAGAAAAGGTGAGCAAATTAAACCGAAAGAAAGTAGACAAAAGGAAATAGTAAAGAAGAGAGATCAAAGAAACAGAAGAGAGACAAAGAAAAAAAAAATGAAAAAAATCACTGAAGTCAAAAGTTGATTCTTTGAAAATATTACTAAAATTGATAATCCCTTAGCAGGATTGATCACAAAAATAATAAAACTCACTAAAGGTAAGAATGAAATAGGACATTAATATAAATATTATAAATATTGGAAAGATAATAAGGGAATGTCATGGACAATTATATGCCAATAAATTTGAAACTTAGATGACATGGGAAAATTTGGAAAACCTAATTTACTAGAACGGACACAAGATGAAACAGAAAATCTAAAGAACCATATATCAGCGATACTGAATTCGTCATGAAAAATTTCCTAGAGGGGCGCCTGGGTGGCGCAGTCGGTTAAGCGTCCGACTTCAGCCAGGTCACGATCTCGCGGTCCGTGAGTTCGAGCCCCGCGTCGGGCTCTGGGCTGATGGCTCAGAGCCTGGAACCTGTTTCCGATTCTGTGTCTCTCTCTCTGCTCCTCCCCCGTTCATGCTCTGTCTGTCTCTGTCCCAAAAATAAATAAACGTTGAAAAAAAAAAGAAAAATTTCCTAGAGAAATATCCAGATCTGGAAGATCTCACTGGTGAATTCTAACAAATGCTTCAGGAAGAAATAATACCCGTCTTGGGGGATGGGCAAAATGGGTGTTAGGGAGTAGGAGATACAGCTTCCTAGTTATGGAATGAGTAAGTTGTGGGAATTAAAGGTACAGCATAGGAACATAGTAATACTATTGTTAATAGTATTGTGTGATGACAAATGGTAGCTACAGTTGTGGTGAGTGTGTAGCATAATGTATAGAGACGCTGAATGACTTTGTTGTACACCTGAAAGTAATGTAAAACTCTATATTCAAAAAAATTTTTTAAATAATATCAGCCTTCTATGAACTCTTCCTAAAAATAGAAGGGGAACAATTCCCAACTAGTTTTTTTGATACCAAATCCTGGCAAAGACATTACAAGAATATCTTTTATTTTTTCGCTATCCCTTAAAAATATAGGTATAAGGGCGCCTGGGAGGCCCAGTTGGTTAAGCATCCGACTTCGACTCAGGTCATGATCTCACTGCTCATGAGTTTGAGCCCCGTGTCAGGCTCTGTGTTGACAGTTTGGATCGTGGAGCCTGCTTCAAATTCTGTGTCTCCCTCTCTCTCTCTCTCTGCCTTTCCCATTTGTTCTCTGTCTCTCTCCCTCAACAATAACATTAAAAAATATATATGTATAAAATCCTTAATATAATAGTAAATTTAACCTTGTAATGAAAACTATCTTACATTGAATGAGTGAAGGTTTATCTTGAGAAGGTAGTTTAAAATTTGAAACTATCAGTGTAATTTCCTGTATCAAGTAATAAAAGAGAACAATATAATCATTTCAGTGATTGCAGAAAAAGCATCTGACAAAATTCTGCACTCATTTTTTAAATTTTTTATTTAAAAAAAATTTTTTTTAATGTTTATGAGAGAGAGAGAGAGACAGAGTGTGAGCGGGGGAGGGGCAGAGAGAGAGGGAGACACAGAATCTGAAGCAGGCTCTAGGTTCCAAGCTGTCAGCATAGAGCCCGACGCGGGTCTCGAACTCATGGACTGTGAGATCATGACCTGAGCCGAAGTCGGACACTCAACCGACTGAGCCACCCAGGTGCCCCTGCACTCATTTTTTTAAAAATATAATTTATTGTCAAGTAGCTAACATACAACGTATACAGTGTGTTCTTGGTTTTGGGGATAGATTCCTGTGATTTATCACTTACATACAACACCCAGTGCTCATCCAACAAGTGCCCTCCTCAATGCCCATCTCCCATTTTCCCCTCTCTCGCATCCCCCTTATCAATCTTTAGTTTGTTCTCTGTATTTAAGAGTCTCTTATCGGTTTGCCTCCCTCTCTGTTTGAAACTATTTTTCCCCTTCCCTTTCCCCATGGTCTTCTGTTAAGCTTCTCAAGTTCCACATATGAGTGAAAACATGGTATCTGTCTTTCTCTGACATATTTCTTAGCACAATGGCTTCCAGTTCCGTCCATGTTGTTGCAAATGACTGGATTTCATTCTTTCTCATCACCAAGCACTACAGTACACTCATACAATGGAACAGCGTTTAGCAGTGAAAATGAAGGAAGTGTATTTACACACATAAGTATCTGAAATATACTGATGAATAAAAAAATGCAAGAAAGAAAAATAAACATACATTTACATAAAGTTCAAAAACAACTCCGAAATATTGGTAAATATACAGTAGAACTATAAAGAAGAGCAAGGAAAAATGAATATTAAGGATATTTGTTACATTTGAGGGGCAGAAGGGGCAAACCAATGAAGAGAGGCACTCAGAAGTATTTATCAATATTGATACTATTCCATCTTAAAGTTGGTTGATTCTTGAGTATAGTATACGGTCTGATTCATTGTTAAATTACTTATACCTCCCTTCCCCAATTCCTGTCCCTGCCATATACCTGCTCTTCATTTCTAATTCAGCTCTAAAGTAATAAGTGACTCTGGAGGGTGGATATGCTAATTCACGTTTCTCTTTCTTTTGATAATTTCTGTGTTTGAATCATGTCTACACAACTCAGTACATTTTTGTACAAAATATATGAAAATAATAGAAATCAGAGATATTAATTCTTTATAGAAAATCTCTTTAAGACTATGTCTTTCATGAAATCTATTTTTCTCATTTGCTTATGCTTTTAGTACCCTATCTAGGAATCCACTGCCAGATCCATGAATGTTAGCTCCTCTTTTCTTCTAAGAGTTTTATAGTTTTAGCTATTACAGTTAAATCTTTAATCTGTTTTGAGTTTTTTTTTTTTTATGATCCGAGGTTAAGTGTCCAGATTTATTTCTTTCCATGTGAATAGCAGTTGTCTCAGCAACATTTGTTATTCTTTCCCCATTGAATTGTCATGTTACTCTTGTTGAAAATAAATTACAAATTGACCATAGCTGTATGGCCTTATTTCTGGACTCCCAATTCTATTGCCTTGATCTGTATGTTATCTTATGTCAATATCATGCTGTTTTAATTATTGTAGCTTTGTAATAAGTTTTATTATAAATTATTAATGAGTATGTGTCCTCCAACATCATTCTTTTTCAAGATTGTTTTGGCTATTCAGGGTCCCTAATAATTCCATATAAACTTTAGGATCAGCTTCTGTATTTTCTGACAAAAAGATAGTTGGGATGTTGGTAGAAATTTTATTGAATGTATCAAAGGGCAGTGTCAAAAGAGTGAAAGGCAACCCACAGGATAGAGAGAATATTAGCCAGTCATATACTTGGTAATGATCTAGTATTCAGAATATAAAGAACACTTCCAATTCAGCAACAAAAGCCAGTCACAAAAGGACAGATGCTGCATGATTCCACTTTTTTGAGGCATGAGTCAGATTCACAGAAGCAGAGATTAGAATGGGCAAGGGGTAGGGGGAAATGGAGAGTTCCTCAATTTGTATAAAGTTTCCATTATGTAGGATAAGTTAGTTCTAAGATCAGCTGTACAGCAGCAGATGGTACAGCATGGTACCTATAGTCAACAATACTGTATTGTGAACTTATTCATGTAAGAGGATCTCACGTTAAAATGTTCTTAATGGCAAAAAACAAAGGGATAGCAGGAAACTTTTGGAGGTGATGCATTATGTCTATCATCTGAATCGTGGTGGTTTTACGGTATATGCATATGTCTAAATTTATCAAATTGTATACATTATGTGCAGTTTTTTTATGTGTGTCAGTTGTACCTCAGTAAAGCTGTTTGTTTTGTTTTGGTAAAAGAGCAGACTTTTCTTTGAGTCACATGGATGTTCTATCCAAATGGAGTACTTACTATAATAAACCTAAACCTGAGACTAAATAAATATTGCTGAGGAATGGATTAAAAAATATATATGGTTGCTTTTAAAACATTACTTGCTAAGACTACATACATACTTCAGGGGAGAAGATAGATTTTGTGAAAAATAAAGCACATCTCACCGTATAAAAAATGTAAGAAAATGATCTAACCACAATTGCAATGAATAAGTAATCTTTTAAGATTCACAAAACCCCAAAATGAATACAGAATATTTTTAAGTAATCCACAGCATTTACTAATGTTCATGTTATTTTCTTTGCTCAAAGGTCAATAAATTAGAGTTAGAACTAGAAGTTGCCAAACAAAAATTTAAAGAAATGACTGACATCTATCAAAAAGAAATTAAAGACAAAACGATATCAGAAGAAAATCTTTTGGAAGAGGTAGGAAAAACTATGTTTGAAAATTTGTTATCTTAAAACTATATTTTTATTAGCACTTTAAGAGAAAAGCAATTCTTATTTTTAAATTATGATTTTTAAAATATTTAATAAATTTATATGAGACCGTTTCTATGAAGCTTAAAAATATCTTTGTTATTGTAAGTATTTGAGTACTGAGTAGTATATTTTGCCAAGATTAAGATTATAACATTAAAAGGTTATAACATTACAGTGTTATATTGTCATCTTACTTGATAGAACACCCTAAAATAAACCAAAACAGTAATGCATTTTCTGCTTGGCTTTCCTAATATCCTTGTGTTTGATTTCTGCATTTTATGTAAGTAGTGTGTATGGTCTTTGGATTTAAGTTAAATTTGTTTTTTGTGCATTAATTTTAAGAATCACTTTATTTGATAGGTTGAGAAAGCAAAAGTAATAGCTGATGAAGCAGTAAAATTACAGAAAGAAATTGATAAACGATGTCAACATAAAATAGCTGAAATGGTAGCACTTATGGAAAAACATAAGGTAACTCTTCCCTTTTTGTGTATTGAAAACTATTAATTGGAGCCATATTTATGAATAAAATGATGAAATCAAGATAACATTCTGATATGTCAGAAAACTATGCAAGAATGTCTTATTACAGCTAGAATATTCTTGATCTCTCATTTCTCACAGTTTGGGTCTTAACTACACAAAGCTGAGTTCGGGTGTCACTTCCTTGGTAGAATCTCTCTTTGTCATCTGTGATGTATGGAAGTAATCACTTTTCTTCTGAATTTTCCTAGTAGTCTCTTATAGCCACCTTCTATTTATTTAAGTACATCCCCAGGATATGTATCTGGTAAATATTTATATCATCTATATGGCTAACACATATTAGGATAAACAAATTTTTATCAGTGGTATAAATAGATGAAAGACTTCATGTTTGTTGTGTTTGTGAGTATGCTGTATTTTTTGTTCTAAAAGTAACGTTCTAGAAGTAGTCATTCTTTTAGGGGAATTTACCTTTATTCCCTTCAAGATTTGGAGAGGAGGTAGGCTATATCTATCTATCTATCCATGTTAAAAATTGTTGGTGAAATATAACATTGTTAGGAGGTAACCAACAATTAAAAATATTTAAGTAATAAATATTAACAAAATTCATAAAAATATTGGGAACTCGGAGTGCCTGGGTGGTTCAGTCAGTTAAGCATCCTACTCACGATCTCAGCTTAGGTTCGTGAGTTCAGGTCTCACATTGGGTTCCACGCTGGGCATGGAGCTTAACTTTAAAATATTGTGAACTCATAGATTCAAGTATATTTTATATATCTCAATCCAGTATAATCCTTGATGCTCAAATTGTTTATCTTTTGGCCAGCGGGAGGCTCTTCAAACTCACTGGCCAGTCCTTTTGACCTTAATAATTTCTGACAGCTTTTTTGCTTTCTATTGTGACAAATGTTCAAGACTCATCCTGTATTCCCAGATCTGGAATCAGTTACTTTTCTAAGAGGTCTTGGCATTCCTACTTTAGTTTTTAAATTATGACATTCAACATTTCTAATTAAAAAGAATTTTTTGCTGCTCTTGTGTTAGATTATTTTCAAGACTGTTTTTTTTATGTTTCATTGATTACATTATATGAATAAAAAAGACTTGAAAAGTTAGCAAAAAACTCAGATATATATCACTGAATTCCTAGACATTGTCTAACAAATGTTAAATGCTTAAGAATACCACCACTAATAAAACATGACCTATTTGTGTTCTGATACACCTAAAATATTTTCTCTGTTTAATATAGCACCAATATGATAAAATAGTTGAAGAAAGAGACGCAGAATTAGGACTTTATAAAAGCAAAGAACAAGAACAGTCATCAATGAAGGCATCTTTGGTGAGTTACAGAGCAAATAGTACTAATGCCAATTTTCATATCAGCATGGCTGGTGGTAAAGAGTAATATATTAAATAAAGCCATAATTTTAGAGCTATAGAATCCAAGAATCTTACATTTTGAAAAAGATCTTATGGGTTTGATAGTTAAGTGGTTTTGCAGTTTATATTCTGAAATGGTGGAGTGAACTATTTTTTCAAATGAATAAATATAAACTCCAGTTACAAATAAATTTGGAGCTCTGATAGAGATGGGGAGAGGAGGAATGGGATATATTAGGAGATGCTGAGGAGGAGAATATACATGGTGTTAATATTTCTTCAGAGAAAACTGTAAGAAATTTGTCTAAATGAAATCTTTAGTCATGTTCATCTAGCAGGCTGTCTATCAGTAGACTTTTAAAGTGTATATATTTTATTAGTGAATTTATTTCTCTGAAAAACCGAATATATCTGAAGCATTTGTTAGCATTGTTTTGAGAAATACATGGATGTACTTGAAAATTTCATATTTTTTTTTCTTTAGGAAGCTGAATTATCTAATTTCAAAAATGAGCTTTTGTCTGTTAAGAAACAACTTGAAATAGAAAGAGAAGAAAAGGTAGGTTTTGTGGCATTAAAGTAACTAATTGTACCATTTAGGTGTGACTTTGTTTTCTTAATTTTTTACTGAAGTATAATTGCAACATTGTTCTTATAAACATGTCATACTAGAAAATATATATTTATTATATATAATATTAATTAAATATTAATATTAATTATATATTAAATATATATATAATATATATTTTTAAAATATAGTTTTTCCCCATTAGCTTCTTTTTCAGACATATTTAGTATATTCCTTTATTGAAATATTAAACATATAAATATAGCCATACTTTAGGAGTGCTTTTAGATAGAAGTACTTGGAAAATATTATCTCATATATTATAAAATGCTTATGTATTTAGATGTGTTTTTTAAACTATTCATCAGGTTTTAGGAAAGAATAATGCCTTATATTTGTATAGTGTTTTGCAGTTTACAAAATGAATTGACTTACTTAAAAATTTTTTGTAATGTTTATTTTTGAGAGAGAGTGTGTATGCATGAGTTAGTGGGAGAGGGGTGGAGAGAGAGGGAGACACAGAATCTGAAGCAGGCTCCAGGCTCTGAGCTGTCAGCACAGAGCCTGACATGGGGCTTGAACCCACGAAGTGCGAGATCATGACCTGAGCCGAAGTGGGACGCTCAACTGACTGAGCTACCCAGGCACCCTGACAAAATGAATGGGCTTACTTTAAAATGGCAGATACTATTTATTTATTCTTGCTTTCTATAGGACTGTCCTACCTAATCCTTACAACAGTGGTATAAGCAATACATATTATCCTCATTTTTACAGAGTTTAGGTTATTTATTCAAGATCACGTAATAAAAAAGTAAAATGACTTAGAATTCAAATCTAGGTCTATTTTACATGATTCCAAAACCTGTTCTCCTAATGACTCAACAGCAGCCTAGGTAACTTGCACTTTCAATTTCAAGACCCTGTGCATTTGTTCACTTTGTTTCTTGTACTTAATTCCTTTCTTCACTATGGCAAATCTGACACATCTTTCAACTTCCAAAGGTGAGCTTACTGTATATAAGTATTTTCATAGCAGTTTGTACTTATATTAAAATAGTTATGTCACTCTATGCTTCTATTATATTTCAGGCTCTTCAGAGGCAAGGATTATATCTTATTTATTTTTATTTTCTCTTTGAGCACAGTGCTTTGAAAAAATTTTTAATGTATTTATTTTTTTATTATTTTTATTTTTCTTTTTTTAATGTTTATTTTGACAGAAAGACAGAGTGCAAGAGGGGGAGGGGCAGAGAGAGAGGGAAATACAGATTCTGAAGCAGGCCTGTCAGCACAGAGCCCAACATGGGGCTCAAACCCACAAACCGCAAGATCATGACCTGAGCCAAAGGTCTCAGACGCTTAACCCACTGAGCCACCCACGAGGCTCTGAAAAGTTTCTGCTTTTAATGAATGTTGTCAGAGGAATGACTAAATGGTTTTCTCTTCACCTGTATTAGTAACATATACTTACCTTTATCCTGCTGTTTTAGTAGAAGAGGTCTTCTTCATTGTTTTTAACTACTCTTAAGGTTCTTTTCTTTCCAAATGTTTTCCAGTTTTATTGAGATATACTTGGCATGCAGCCCTGTCCAAGTTTAAGGTACACAGCATGATTTGACCTACATATATTGTGAAATGATTACTGTAATACATTTAACATCCATCATTTCATATAGATGCCAAAAAAAAAAAAAAAGAAAAAAATGTTCTTTCCCTTTTCATGAGAACTCTTAGGATTTACTCTCTTAACTTTCACATATACCATATAGCAATGTTAACTATAGTCATTGTGTGGTAAATTACATCCCTAGTACTTATTTATCTTATAACTTGAAGTTTGTACCTTTGACCATTTTCATCTAATTCCCCAGCCCCAAGCCCCTTGCCTCTGGTAACCACAAATCTGATGTTTTTCTATGAGTTTTTTGTTAAAAAAAATTTTTTTAATGTTTATTTATTTTTGAGAGAGAGACAGAGCACAAGCAGGGCAGCGGGATGGGGGAGGGCAGAGGGAGGGAAACACAGAATCTGAAACAGGCTCCAGGCTCTGAGATGTCAGTACAGAGCCCAACACGGGACTTGAACCCACAAACTGTGAAATCATGACCTGAGCAGAAGTCAGATGCTTAACCAACTTGAGCCACCCAGGTGCCCGGAGTTTTTAAAATTTTAGACTCTCATGTAAATGAGAACATGTATTTGTTTTTCTTTGACTTAATTCATATAGCATAATGCTCCCAAGGTCCATTCATGTTATTGCAAATGGCAGGATTTCCTTCTTATTTATGGCTGAATAATATATCAGTGTGTGTGTATATATGTGTATGTATGTGTATCACACTTTATGCATTCATCTGTTGGTAACACTTAAGTTGTTTCTTTGTCTTAGCTATTGGAAGTAATGCTGCTGCAATGAACATGTGGGGACAGATATCTCTTTAGCGTAGTGTTTTCATTTCCTTTGGATGTATTCCTAGAAATGGGATGGCTAGATCATATGGTAGTTTTATTATTGATTTTTTTGAAGAAGCTCCATACTGTTTTCCATAGTGGCCATACCAATTTACAGTCCCACCAACAGTGCACAAGGGTTTTCTTTTCTTCTTGTTTTTGTTGTTGTTTCAAGCTTTTATTTAAATTCTAGTTAGTTAACATATAGTGTAATCTTAGTTTCAGGAGTAGAATTTAGTGATTCATCACTTACATATAATATCCACTGTTCATCAGAATGGGTGCCCTCCTTAATACTCATCACCTATTTATCTCCCTCCATCAACTGCCAGTTTGTTCTCTGTTCTTAAGAGTCTCTTATGGTTTGTTTCCCTCCTTTCTTTTCCCCCTTCCCATATGTGCATCCATTTTATTTCTTAAATTGCATGTATGAGTGAAATAAGACAGTATTTGTCTCTGACTTATTTTTCTTAGCATGATACACTCTAGCTTCCTCCATGTCATTGCAGATGGCAAGATTTTATTCTTTTTGATGGCTGAATAGTATTCCTTGTGTGTGTGTATTTATACCACATCTTCTTTATTCATTCATTAGTCAGTGGATATTTGGGGTCTTTCCATAGTTTGGCTGTTGTTGGTAATGCTGCTATAAACAAATTGGGGTGCATATATCCCTTTGAGTCCGTATTTTTACATTCTTTGGGTAAATACCTAGTGCAATTGCTGGGTCATAGGGTAGTTCCATTTTTAACTTTTTGAAGAACCTCCATATTGTTTTCCAGAGTGGCTGTACCAGTTTTCATTCTCATCAACAGTGTAAGAGGGCTCCCCTTTCTCCGCATCCTTACCAACGTCTTTTATTTCCTGTGTTGTTAATTTTAGCCATTCTGACAGGTATGGGGGTGGTATCTCATCATGGTTTTGATTTGTATTTGACTGATGATGAGTGATGTGGAGCATATTTTTTGTGTCTGTTATCCATCTGAGTGTCATCTTTGGAAAAATGTCTGTTCATGTCTTCTGCCTATTTCTTCACTGGATTATCGGTTTTTTGGCTGTTGAGTTTGATAAGTTCTTTATAGATTTTGGATACTAACCCTGTATCAGCTGTGCTGTTTGCAAATACCTTGTCCCATTCTGTCAGTTACCTTTTAGTTTTGTTGATTGTTTCCTTTGCTGTGCAGAAGATTTTTATCTTGATGAGGTCCCAATAGTTGATTTTTGCTTTTATTTCCCTTGGCTTCAGAGATGTGTCAAGTAAGAAATTGCTGCAGCTGAGGTCAAAGAGGTTGTTGACTGTTCTCTCTAATAGGATTTTGATGGTTCCTGTCTCACATTTAGGTCTTTCATCCATTTTGAGTTTATTTTTGTGTATGGTGTTAAAAGTGGTTCAGTTTTGGAGTGTGTGGGTGGCTCAGTTGGTTGAGCGTCCGACTTCGGTTCAGGTCATGATCTTGCAGTTCGTGGGTTCGAGCCCCATGTTGGGCTCTGCTGACAGCTTGGAGTCTGGAGCCTGCTTCAGATTCTGTGTCTGCGTCTCTCTCTGTCCCTCCCTGCTCACATGCTTTCTCTCTCAAACATAAAAAAAATTAAAAAATAAAGTGGTTCAGTTTCATTCTTCTGCATGTCACTGTCCAATTTTCTCAACACCATTTGTTGAAAAGACTGTCTTTTTTTCCATTAGATAGTCTTTCCTGCTTTGTAGAAGATTAGTTGACCCTATGGTTGTGGGTCTATTTCTGGGTTTTCTGTTCTGTTCCATTGATCTATGTGTCTGTTTTTGTGCCAGTAGCATATTACAGCTTTGTAATATAGCTTGAAGCCCAGAATTGTGATGCCTCTAGCTTTGCTTTTCTTTTTCAAGATTGCTTTGACTATTTGGGGTCATTTGTGCTTCCATATAAATTTTAGGACTGTTCTACCTCTGTGAAAATGCTTTGATAGGGATTGCATAAAATATGTAGATTGCTTTGGGTAGTATTGACATTTTAACAATATTTTTTCTTCCAATTTGTGAGCATGGAATGTTTTTCCATTTCTTTGTGTCATCTTCAGTTTCTTTCATCAGTGTTCTATAGTTTTCAGAGTACAGATCTTTTACTTATTTACTTAGGTTTATTCCTAGGTATTGTATGGTTTTTAGTGCAGTTGTAAATGGCATAGATTCCTTGATTTTTCTTTCTGCTGCCTCATTATTGGTGTTTAGAAATGCAACAGGTTTCTGTAAGTTGATTTTGTATCCTTTGACTTTACTAATTTCATTTATCCAGTTGTAGCAATTTTTGGTGGAGTCTTTTGGGTTTTCTACATAGAGTATCATGTCTGCGAATAGTGAAAGTTTGACTTCTTCCTTGCTGATTTGGATGCCTTTTATTTCTTTTTGTTGTTGATTGCTGTGGCTAGGACTTCCAGTACTATGTTAAATAATAATGGCAAGAGTGGATATCTCTGTCTTGTTCCTGACAGTAAAGGAAAAGTTCTCAGTTTTTCCCCCATTGGGGATTATATTAGCTGTGAATCTTTCATATATGGCCTTTATGATGTTGATATATGTCCCCTCTATTCCTACGTTGTTGAGGGATTTTATCAAGAATGGATGAGATACTTTATCAGATGCTTTTTTCTGCATATATTGACAGGATCATTACGGTTCTTAGCCTTTCTTTTATGTATGATGTATCACATTGATTGATTTGTGAATATTGAACCAACCTTGCAGCCCAGGAATAAATCCCATTTGATTGTGGTGAATGATTCTTTTAATGTATTGTTGGATTTGACTTTCTCTAGTATTTTGTTGAGAATTTTTGTGTTCATGTTCATCAGGGATATTGGTCTGTAATTCTTGTGTTTAGCTGGGTCTTTGGTTTCAGAATCGAGGTAATGATGGCCTTGTAGAGTGAGTTTGAAAGTTCCCCTTCCATTTTTATTTTTTTGGAACCATTTCAAAAGAATAGGTACTAACTCTTCTTTAAAGGTTTTGCCTGAAAAGCCATCTGGCCCTGGACTTCTTTTAGTTGGGAGTGTTTTGATTACTGATTCAATTTCTTCGCTAGTTATCTCTGTTCACGTTTTCGATTTCTTCCTTTTTCAGTTTTGGTAGCTTATATGTTTCTAGGAATTTATCTGTTTCTTCCAGATTGCCCCATTTGTTGGCATGTGATTTTTCATAATATTCTCTTACAGTTGTTTGTATTTCTGTGGTATTGGTTTTGATCTCCTCTCATTTGTGATTTTATTTATTTGGGTCCTTTCTCTTATAAGTCTGGCTAGGGGTTTATCAATTTTGTTAATTCTTTCAGCGTTTATTTATTTTTGGGACAGAGAGAGACAGAGCATGAACGGGGGAGGGGCAGAGAGAGAGGGAGACGCAGAATCGGAAACAGGCTCCAGGCTCTGAGCCATCAGCCCAGAGCCTGACACGGGGCTCGAACTCACGGACCGCGAGATCGTGACCTGGCTGAAGTCGGACGCTTAACCGACTGCGCCACCCAGGCGCCCCTATCAATTTTGTTAATTCTTTCTAGGAACCAGCTCCTAGTTTCATTGATCTGTTTTATTTTTTTTGTTTCTGTATCATTTATTTTTCTCTAATCTTTACTACTTCCCTTCTTTTGCTGACTTTAGGTTTCATTTGTTCTTTTTCTAGCTCCTTTAGGTGTAAGGTTCGATTGTATATTTGAGATTTTTCTTTCTTCTTGAGGTAGGCCTGTATTGCTATATATTTTCTTCTTATGGCCGCTTTTGCTGCATCCCAAACATTTTGGGCTGTCATATCTTCATTTTCATTTGTTTCTGTGTATTGTTTTATTTCTTCTTTAATTTCCTGTTTAACCCATTCATTATTTACTAGGGTATTATTAACCTCCATGTACTTGTGGTCTTTCCAGATTTTTCTTGTGGTTGACTTTAAGTTTCATAGTGTTGTGGTTGGAAAATATGCATGGTATGATCTCAGTCTTTTTGTGTTTGTTGAAGCCTGATATGTAACCCAGTATGTGATCTATTTTGGAGAATGTCCCATGTGCACTCAAAAAGAATGTATGCTACCCTAGGATGAAAAGTTCTGAATATTTCTCTTAAGCCCATCTAATCCAGTGTGTCATTCAAAGCCATTGTTTTTTGCTGATTTTCTGTTTAGGTGGTCTGTCCATTGCTGTAAGTGGATGTTATATTACTGTATTATTATCAAGAAGTTCCTCTATCTTACTTATTAGTTTTATATATTTGGGTGTGCTCAAGTTAGGGGCATAAATTTTTACAGTTGTTAGATCTTCTTGTTAGATAGACCCATTTATTATGATATAATGCCTTTAGTCATCTCTTGTTAGTCTTTGGTTTAAAGTCTAGTTTGTCTGAATTAAGTATTACTACACTGGCTTTCTTTTGAAATCCATTAGCAAGATAAATAGTTCTCCATTCTCTCACTTTTATTTTATTTATTTATTTTTTCAACGTTTATTTTTTTTGGGACAGAGAGAGACAGAGCATGAACGGGGGAGGGGCAGAGAGAGAGGGAGACACAGAATAGGAAACAGGCTCCAGGCTCTGAGCCATCAGCCCAGAGCCTGACGCGGGGCTCGAACTCACGGACCGCGAGATCGTGACCTGGCTGAAGTCAGACGCTTAACCGACTGCGCCACCCAAGCGCCCCTCCATTCTCTCACTTTCAGTATACAGGTGCCTTTAGGTCTAAAATGAGTCTTAGGGTGCTTGGGTGGCTCGGTTGAGCATCTGACTCTTGATTTTGGCTCAAGTCATGATCCCAGGGTTGTAAGATCAAATCCCACATTGGGCCCTGCACTGAGCATGGAGCCTGCTTAAAGATTCTTTCTCCCTCTGCCCCTCACCTGCTTGTTCTCTCTCAAATAAAATAGGAGAAAATAAGTCTCTTGTGAACAACATATAGATGAGTCTTTTTTTTTTAATCCATTCTGACATACTGTATGTCTTTTGATTGGAGGATTTAGCCTGTTTACCTCAGAGTGGTTAATGATAGATATGAATTTAGTGCCATTGTATTATTTGTTAAGTTATTGTGTCTGGAGATTTTCTCTATTCTTTTCTTTTATTTTGCTTTTGGTCTTTATTGCTTTTGGTCTTTCTTTCTGAAAGAGTCCCCTTTAATATTTCTTGCAGGGCTGGTTTAGTGGTCATGAACTCCTTTAGGTTTTGTTTGGGAAACTCTTTGTCTCTCCTATTCTGAATGACAGCTTTGTTGGATAGAGTGTTCTTGGCTGTATATTTTTCCCATCAGCACATTGACTATATCATGCCACTCCTTTCTGGCCTGCCAAGTTTCTGTGTGGAGGTCTGCTGATAACCTTATTTGTCTTCCCTGGCAAATCAGGGACCTCTTTTCCATTGCTGCTTTTAGTATTTTTTCCTTATGTATATATTTTGTAAATATTACTATGATATGTCTTGGTGCTGGCCTGTTTTCCTTGATTTTGATGGGAATTCTCTGTGCCTCCTGGATTTTGATGTCTGTTTCCATCCCCAGATTAGGGAAGTCTTCAGCTATCATTTTCTTAAATAAACCTTCTGTCCCTTTTTCCCTCTCTTCTTCTGGGACTCCTGTGGTATGAATGTTATTATGTTTTATGGAGTCACTGAGTTCCCCAAGTCTACATTTGTGATCCAGTATTTTTCTTTCCCTCTTCTTTTCAGCTTCATTATTTTCCATAATTTTATCTTCTATATCAGTCATTTGTTCCTCTGTTTCTCTCATTGTCATGATCGTTACACTCAATTGGTTTTGCACTGCGGTTATAATATTTATTTTGGCCTGAATAGTTTTTAGGTCTTTTATCTCTGCAGTAAGGGACTCCCTGGTGTCTTCTGTGCTTTTCTCAAGTCCAGCTAGTATCCATATTATTGTTGTTTTAAAGTCTGGATTAGTCATATTACTTTTATCTGTTTCCAGTAGATCCCTAGCCATGATCTTTTCTTGCTCTATTGGGATGAATTCATCTGTCTTGGCATTTTGTCTAGGTCTTTGTCTTTTTTGTGTGTGTTAGGAAAACCTGTTATGTTTCTTGCTCCTGAGAGTAATAGCTTTAAGAAGAGGTCATATATTCTGGGCCTGGTGCTTTAGGAAGTGTTTCTGGTGTACACTGTGTTTTGGCTGCTCTTTCCCTTAGGTCAGTCCTCTGCAGTTTCTCCTTGCCTGCAGTGGGGAGTATGTGGACCTTGGCCAGAGTGTGTAGTGAGTTTTAACTAGGTGTGTTCTTGTCTGCTTGTTAAAATAGACCCGATCAGTTATTTGCACTAGACCTGAAGCTTTGCAGCATTCTATTAGGTCAGCAGACTTGGTGCATGTGGGGGGGTTTGTGCTGGTCTTCTTGGGGAGGGGCCTGCTGCTCTGGTTCTCAGGCACACTTACCCTAGTAAAGAAGCACCTGCAGAACACTGGGGGGTGGGGCTTGGCATAAGTGGATTAGGCCTTCAATTTTGGTGCTGTCCTGCTAACTGAAATTAGTTTACACTAAGGGATAGGGGAGGAAAATGATGTCGGCCCTCTCTCTTGTCCCTGGAGAGTGGAGTTTGCTCCCACTGCTGTCTGGGAAGCCCTCACGGAAGAGCGAACCATCTCCACTCATGTGTCCCAGGTGTCCCTCAGATCCCTGCCTTCACCCTGCCTGTGTTTGGGTGATCTGCTCACTCTGGCAGTGCAGTACACCTGAGTTTTATCTAATGCAGGATGACTAAGATTAAAAAATTCCAGGGGCGCCTGGGTGGCTCAGTCGGTTAAGCATTCCTCTTTAGCTCGGGTTATGATCTTGAGGTTTGTAGGTTCAAGCCCCACATCAGGTTCTGTGCTAACAGCTCAGAGCCTGGAACCTGCTTCAGGTTCTGTGTCCCTCTCTCTCTCTCTGTTTCTCCCCTGCTTGTGCTCTGTCTCTCTCTCAAAAATAAATACACATTAAGGAAAAGAAACCCTACAAACTTTAGGGGCACCTGGATGGCTCAGTCAGTTGAGTATCTGACTCTTGATTTCAGCTCACATCATGATCTTGCAGTTTGTGGGATTGAGCCCTGTGTCAGGCTCTGAGCTGAGAGCACAGATCCTGCTTGGGCTTCTTTCTCTCCCCTTCTCTCTGCCCACCCCCACCTCTCCAAATAAATAAATGAACTTAAAAAAAAAAAAATTTAAACTCCCAACTTTAGAGACCTGGCATGGAGCAGATCCATGCTGATCCTCTGGGGGAGGGTCTTGCCATGATGGGGCTGGTGCAGGTTTATCCCAGAAGGGCAGTCACACCAATATGCAGGAACTTTGAATTTGGAGTAGAGCTCAGCAAAAAGCCAATGTCCAGGTTAGCTGTCTTCAGCAGTTGTCTCTGCACCTATGCTAAGGAGCGGGAGAGTGTAATGGTGCCTGCTGGCTTTTTTGTCTGCCAAGAAGCAATGCCACCTCTTCCACTTGTGCTCCAAGAAGGAGGATCCGTCTCTCCCAGTGCATCCCAGGAGATCCTCAGATCTCGCTGTCTGCTCCCAGCCTTCTGCCCTCCTTCTCCACAGGAACACTGCAATGCCCACCAGGCTCAACGCCAGCCATGGTACAGACCTCTAAAACTCCAGTCTTTGAACTCTGATTGTTGTAAGAACTCATGATAATCAGCCCCTTTCATTTTCTCAATCAGTGGCTTTGGGAAAGTGTTTTCCTTGTGCTCCTTCCTCCCTCCCTCTTCCTCTTTCCCTTCCCCTCCCTCTCCCTCTTTCCCCTCTCCCTCCCTCTCTCTGTGATCAGGGCACCCTCTCCCCTGCAGCGCCTGAGATCCTATTCTCCCCCAATCACATATCGCACCTCCTTCCTTCCAATGTCATGTGTACTCTTCTCTCCTAGTTGTGCAGTTTGTTCTGTCCTCAGATCGATTTCTTGGGTGTTCAGAATGATTTGATATTTATCTACCTGTATTTGAGGGACAAGGCAAGCCTAGGGTCCTCCTACTGTTCCCCTGTCTTAGCTCCCTTCAAGGGTTTTCTTTTCTATACATCCTCTTTTGTCTTTTTGATGATAGTTATTCTGACAGGCATGAGGTGGTATCTCAATATGGTTTTGATTTGCATTTTTCTGATGATTACTGATGTTGAGAACCTTTTCATGTACCTATTGGCTATTCATATATGTTCTTTGGAAAAATGTCTATTCTGGTCCTTTGCCCATTTTTTTATTGGATTTTTTTGCTCTTGAATTGTGTGAATTCTTTATATATTTTTGATATTGACCCCTTATAAGACACATAGTTTGCATATATTTTTTCCCCATTTTGTAGGTTATCTTTTCATGTGATCCATCATTTCTTTTGCTGTGCAGATTGACATAGTCCCACTTATTTATTTTGATTGTGTTGTTTGTGCTTTAGTGTTCTATCCAAAAAATCATTGCTAAGATCCTGTCAAGGAGCTTTTCTCCTGCTTTCTTCAAGGAGTTTCATGGTTTCCAGTCTTACATTTAAGTCTTTAATCCATTTTTAGTTAATTTTTGTGTGTGGTGTAAATATAGGATAGTGGTCTTTTATTCTTTTACTATGAATATTTAGTTTTCTCAGCACCATTTATTGAGGAGATTGTCTTTTCTCCATTGAGTATTCTTGGCTCCCTTGTAAAATAATAGTTGACTATATATGCATGAGTTTATTCCTGGACTCCTGATTCTGTTCCATTTGTTTATGTGTCTGTTTTTATGCCATTACCATACTGTTTTGATTATTGTAGCTTTATTTTTATTTATTTTTTGATTACTCTAGCTTTCTAATAGATCTTAAAATCAGGAGGTGTGATGCCTCCTTCTTTTTTCTCAGGATTGTTTTGGTTACTTGGGGTCTTTTGTGATTCTGTGTAAATTTTAGAATTGTTTTTTCTACTTCTGTAAAAAATGCCATTGGAAACAATAGAGAATGCATTGAATTTATAAATGGTGTTGGGTAGTATGGACATTTTAACAGTGTTAACTCTTTCAACCCATGAACATGGGACATCTTTCCACTTATTTGTGTCTTCTTTGATTTCTTTCATCAGTGCCTTAAAGTTTTCATGTACATTGCACTGGGTGTTGTATGTAAGTGATGAACCACGGGACTCTACGCCAAAAATCAAGAGCACACTTTACACACTGTATGTTAACCAATTTGGCAATAAATTATATTTAAAGAAAAGTTTTCATGCACAAATATTTCACCTCCTTGATTAAATTTATTCCTAAATACCCTATAGTTTTGACACTATTATGGATGGGGTCATTTTCTTTATTTTTTTTATTTTTTCAGATAACTTGTTGCTAGTGTATAGAAATGCTATTGATTTTTGTACATTAATTTTGTGTCCTGCAACTTTGTTTATTCTAGCAGCTCTTTGGTGGAGTCTTTAGGATTCTCTCCATATAAAATCATGTCATCTGCAAATAGAGATAATTTTACTTCTTCTTTTCCATTTTTGATGCCTTTTTTTTTTCTTGTCTGCTTTCTTTGGCAGAGAAATAGTGAATAGGAGTGGTGACAGTGGGCATCTTTGTCTTCTTCTTGATTTTAGAGGAAAGGCTTTCAGCTTTTCTCCTTTGACTATGATGTAAGCTGTGGGCTTTTCATATATGGCCTTTATTATGTTGAGGTGTATTCCTACTTTACCTAATGTGTTAAGAGTTTTTACATGAAAGAGTGTTCAGTTTTGTCAGGTGCTTTTTATGCATCTGTTGAGATCATCATATTATTTTTAGCCTTCAATTCTGTTAATGTGGTTTATCACATTTATTGATTTGTGTATTTGAACCATCTTTGTATCCCAGGGAAAAATCCCACTTGATCATGATGTATGATTCTTTCAGTACTGTTGAATTCTCTTCACTAGTATTTTGTTGAGGATTTTTGCATTTGTGTTCATCAGGGATATTGGCCTGTAATTTTCTTATAATTCTCTTCCCCAGCTTTGTTAACAGGGTAATGCTGGCCTGGTAAAATGAGTTTGGAAGTGTTCCTTCCTCACTTTGGGAGGAATATTTTGAGAAAGAGTGGTGTCAGTTATTCTTTAAATGTTTGGATGAGGGCGCCTGTGTGGCGCAGTCAGTTAAGCGTCCGACTTCAGCCAGGTCACGATCTCGCGGTCCGTGAGTTCGAGCCCCGCGTCGGGCTCTGGGATGATGGCTCAGAGCCTGGAGCCTGTTTCCTATTCTGTGTCTCCCTCTCTCTCTGCCCCTCCCCCGTTCATGCTCTGTCTCTCTCTGTCCCAAAAAAATAAATAAACGTTGAAAAAAAAAAAATGTTTGGATGAATTCCCCAGAAAAGCAGTCAGGTGTTGTCTTGGACTTTTCTTATTGGGAGACTTTTGACAACTGATTCTTATTGGTCTATTCAGATTTTCTATTTTTTGATGATTCAGTCTTGGTAGGTTATATTTCTAGGGATTTACCCATTTCTTCTAGGTTATCCAATTTGTTGGCATATAATTGTTTTCGTAGTCTCTTAGGATTCTTTGTATTTCTGTGGTGTTTGTTGTAATATCTCCTCTTTTAATTCTGATTTTATTCATTTGACTCTTAGTTCTCTCTTTTTTCTTAATGATCTAGCCAAAGGTGTGTCGGGTTTATCTTTTCAAATGATCAGACTTAGCCATTGTCCTTTTCCTTCTGTCCTCCTCCCCCCCTCCCATCCTCTCCCCTTCCTCATCTGTCTCTTTCATGTTTTTATACTCTGATCTTTGTTATTTGCATTCTTCTACAAACTTTGAACTTAGTTTGTTCCTCTTTTTCTATTTTCTAGAGATGTAAATTTAGGTTGTTTACTTGAGATCTTTCTTTTTTCTTAGTTGAAGGTGTTTACTGCTATAAACTTTTTCCTCTTAGAACTACTTGCATCCTGTAAGTTTTAGTGTGTTATGTTTCCATTTTCATTTGCTTTATATATTTTTTAAATTCCCTTTTGGATTTCTTCTTTGACTAATTGGTTATCCAGGAGTATATTGTTTGATTTCCACATTATTTGTGAGTTTTCCAGTTTTTCTCCTGTTACTGATTTCTAATTTCATACTCTTGTGGTTCTAAAACATACTTGGTATGATTTCAGTCATCCTAAATTTGTTAAGACTTGTTTTATGGCCTAACATATGAGTTACCATGGACATGTTCCATGTGTTTTGAGAAGAATGAATATTCATCTCAATGTTTTATTGGATGAAAAGTTGTGTGTATGTCTGTTAGGTCTGTTTGGTCTAAAGCATAGTTCATATTCCAGTGTTTCCTTAATGATCTATCCATTGTTGAAAATGGAGTACTGTTCAAAACCACTATGAGATACAACCTCACACCTGTCAGCATAGCTAGAATAAAAAAAGATAAGAAATTACAAGTGTTGACAAGGAGAATAAGGAAAAATGGAGAATAAGGAAGACTCAGGCACTGTTGGTGAGAATGTAAATTGATGTAGCCACTGTGAGAAGCAGTATGGAGATTCCTCAAAAAATTAAAAATAGAAATAAACATATGATCCAGCAATTCTACCAATTACTCTAGCTTTGTAGTAAATCTTAAAATCAGGAGGTTTTTTTGTTTCTCAAAAAACACTAATTCAAAAAGATATATGCACTCTAATGTTTACTGCAGCATTATTTACACTAGCCAAGATGTGGGAGTGATCCAAGTGTTTATTGATAGATGAATGGATAAAGAAGACATGAGATACACACACACACACACACACACACACACACACACACACACAGGAATATTGTTTGGCAATAAAAAAGAAAGAGATCTTGCCATATGTGACAGTATGGCTGTATCTAGAGGGTATTATACTCAGACACAGAAAGACAAATACCATATGATTTCACTTGTATGTGGATCTAAAAGAGAAAACAAATGAATAAATGGACTCATATTTTACTTATTTAAAAAATTTTTTATTTGTTGAGAGAGAAAGAAAAGGACAAGCAGGGGAGGGGCAGAGAGGGGGGTACAGAGGATCCAAAGTGGACTTTGCACTGACAGCAGAGAGCCCAATGCAGGCAGGGCTCAGTCTCATGAATCATGAGATCATGACTTGAGCTGAAGTTGGACACTTAACCAGCTGAGCCACCCAGGCACCCCTGAATAAACAGACTCTCTCTCTCTCTTTTTTTTAAGTTTATTTATTTTGAGAGAGACAGAGACAGTGTGAGCAGGGGAGGGACAGAGAGAGAGAGGGACTGACAGTCTGACAGTACAGAGCCTGATGCAGGGCTCGAACTCATGAAACCGTGAGATTATGACATGAGCTGAAACCAAGAGTCGGACGCTTAACTGACTGAGCCACCCAGACGGCCCTGAACAGGTTCTTAAATACAGAGAACAAACTGGTGGTTGCGAGAGGGAAAGTGGTGGGGAGGGGTAAAATAGGTAAAGGAGATTAAGAGGTACAAACTTCAATTTAAAATAAATAAGTCAGGGGCGCCTGGGTGGCTCAGTCGGTTGAGCGTCCGACTTTGGTTCAGGTCGTGATCTCGCAGCTCGTGGGTTCAAGCCCCGCATCAGGCTCTGTGTTGACAACTCAGAGCCTGGTGCCTGCTTTGAATTCTGTGTCTCCCTCTCTCTCTGCCCCTCCCCCGCTCATGCTCTGTCTCTCTGTCTCTCTCTGTCAAAAATAAATAAACATTAAAAATAAATAAAAATAAGTCATAGAGATGAAAACTACAGTATAGGGAATATAGTCAATGATATTGTAACAGTGTTCTAATGATATAACAATGTTCTAATGATATTATAACAGTGTTGTGACAGATAGTGACTACACTTATTGTGATAATCACTGAGTAATATATAGAATTGTTGAATCAATATGTTGTATATCTGAGACTAATTTAACATTGTTAATTATATTTCAATAAAAAAATGAGGTACTGAAGTCCCTTACTATTATATTGTTTTCTTTTTCTCCCTTCAGGTTTGTTAGTATTTGCTTAATATATTTAGGTGCTCTGCTGTTGGGTGCATATGTATTGACAATTGTTATATGATCTTGATAAGTTGACCCCTTTATCATTATGTAATGACCTTCATTGTCTTTTGTTACAGCTTTTGACTGAAAGTCTATTTTGTCAAATAGACTGTTTTTTTTTTTTTTGCATGGAATATTTCTCTATCCCTTCACTTTCACCAGTGTCCTTAAAGCATAACTGAGTCTAGTTGGCAGCACATTGTTGGATCTTTATTTATCCATTCTTCATCCATTACCCATATTTTTCCATTCAGCCACTCTCCATCTTTTGCTTGGAGAATTGAGTCCATTTGTATTTAGAGTAATTAATGTTAGGTAAGGACTTACTAATGCCATCCAATTGTTGTCTGGGTGTTTTATAGTTCCTTTGTTTCTTCTTTTGCATCTTCCTTTGTGAAATGATAATCTTACCTACTGGTATATTTTGATTCCCTTCTGATTCCCTTCTGTTTATCTTTTGTGTTCCTACTGTAAGTTTTTCCTTGGTGGTTACCATGAGGCCTCCCTAGAAACTCATATAGTTCTAATAGTCTATTTTAAGGTGATAATAACTTGTAGTGCAAACAAGTCCCTTCTACATTTTGTGTTTTCAGTCAGTGTTACAGTTTGCATCTTTTTAATTTTTTTTTTTTCAACGTTTATTTATTTTTGGGACAGAGAGAGACAGAGCATGAACGGGGGAGGGGCAGAGAGAGAGGGAGACACAGAATCGGAAACAGGCTCCAGGCTCTGAGCCATCAGCCCAGAGCCCGACGCGGGGCTCGAACTCACGGACCGCGAGATCGTGACCTGGCTGAAGTCGGACGCTTAACCGACTGCGCCACCCAGGCGCCCCAAGTTTGCATCTTTTAATAATATGTGTCCATTAACAAATTATTGTAGCTGTATTTCTTTTTTCTCATTTTTAAAATTTATTTATTTAATTTTTAAGTTTTAAGTTAGTTAACATATAGTGTAATGTTTTCAGAAGTAGAATTTAGTGATTCATCACTTACATATAACACCAATGCTCATCCCAACAAGTGCCCTCCTAATGCCCATCACCCCTTTAGCCCATCCCCCACCCAACACTCCTCCAGCAACCCTCAGTTTATTCTCTGTATTTAAGAGTCTCTTACGGTTTGCCTCCCTCTCTGTTTTTATCTTATTTTATTTTTCCTTCCCTTCCCCTATGTTCATCTGTTTTGTTTCTTAAATTCCACCTATGAGTGAAATCATGATATTTATCTTTCTCTGACTTATTTCACTTAGCAGAATATACTCTAGTTCCATCCATGTGTTGCAAATGGCAAAATTTAATTCTTTTTGATCGCCGAATAATATTCCATTGTGTGTGTGTATGTGTGTGTGTGTGTACCACATCTTCTTTATCCACTCATCAATCAATGGACATTTGGGCTCTTTCTATAATTTGGCTGTTGTTGATAGTGCTGCTATAAACATTGGGGTGCATGTGCCCCTTCAAAATAGCACTTCTGTATCCTTTGGATAAATACCTAGTAGTGCAATTGCTGGGTCATAGGATAGTTCTATTTTTAATTTTTTGAGGAACCTCCCTACTATTTTCCAGAGTGGCTGCACCAGTTTGCATTCCCACCAGCAGTGCAAAAAGGTTCCCCTTTGTCTGCATCCTTGCCAACATCTGTTGTTTCCTGACTTGTTAATTTTATAGCTCTAGCTATTTCTAATGCTTATTTAACCTTTATATGAGAGATAGTTAAGTGATTAACATACCACCTTCATACATATTAGAGTATTTTGAATTTGACCTTTACCAGTGTGTTTCATATTTTGATATGTTTTCATATTACTAGTTACCATCCTCTCATTTCAGCTTGAAGGACTACTTTCATCATGTCTGCATGATGCAGCATTGACCCAGCTTTCTGCACATGATCACTTGCCATCTATAAAGACCCACACTTGCCACACTTATAGGGGCATGCATAGGTTGGCAGCGGGGTAGGACGTGTATGGGTGAGATGTGTGGAGCATTGGGAGAATGCCCATTGGCCAGTTGAGGAGATCTTCAAGCAAGGTATCCTCAGCAGCTCTTGGGCAGGCTTTCCAATAGAGTCCATGATGTAGTTAGTAGGATCTGTGTCCCTTAAATACATTCTAAACTTTTGCTGCTATAGTCCCAACCCTCCTCACCCCTTAGTCTTATAGTTAACCTTAGTATCATGGATGGAGTGATCTTTGTTATAATCTGTTGTCCTGGTGGGGTAGATGGTAGAAAACTCTTGCCATTTTGCTGACATCAATCTTCTCTTTTCCTATTGAAAGCATTTAGTATTGTATGCTATGCTCACCCTAAGTGTAGTTACCATCTGCCACCATACAGTGCTGTTATAATATCACTGACTGTATTTCCTATGCTGTACCTTTCATCCCTTGACTTATTCATTCCATAACTGGAAGCCTGTATCTCCTATTCTCAATCACCCATTTTGCCATCCCTTCACTCTTTTCCCCTCTGACAGTCATCAATTTGTTCTCTGTATTTATGGGTCTGTTTCTGCTTTGTTTATTTGTTTTTTAGATTCCACATAAGTGAAATCAGATGGTATGAGTGTCTTTGTCTGAGTTACTTCATTTAACTTAATACTCTGTAGATCTATTCATGTTGTTGTAAATGGCAAGATCTCTTGCATGGCTAATATTCCAGTGTGTGTATTCACTTTTGCCATTTACCAGTCTCTCTTCAAGCTGTATTTCCTCATGCAGTTTATGCAAGAAACATAAGAATATCATGATTTGGTATATTCTACTTACAGCGTGGTAAGAGGGAGGCTGGGAAAAGGACAAAATTCATTTATTTTTTCAGTGAATCTCTTCTTTTTGTGTTTTCTGCTCCTTCAGGTGAATCTTTTCTTTCTTTCTTTTTTTTTTTAACTTGTCTTTTGACTTTACTGCTAGTATGTTCTATTTATTGGCATGGATAATTAATTCTGTATGGGTATGTTTGTTGTACTTTCTTTATCCAGACTAGATAGACCAAAATGAAAAAAATTTAGTCATTTTTCCTGAAACTTTCACTCTCTGTGCATTTTATAGGCCTCTTTTTTTTTTTCCTGGACTGCCTACTTATCCCCTCAGATTACTTCTTATCAATACAGGTATACTAGTGACAGTTATTCTCATTATTATATGTGTCCACTTTCACCAGTACTATACAAGTGGTGATTAAGTTAAGAGCCGTATTGACTAGAATCAAATAAGCACAGGTCTACAATGGCTCTCATGCTGAGCCTCACTGGAATCAGAAATTATGGCATGTGATTGTATGTTTATGTTATTGAATTTATTTTGGAAGTTCTTAATTGTTTCCTTCCCCTGTTGACCATTTACACATCTTCTTTGGAGAATTGTCTGTTCAAATCCTTTGCCCATTTTTAAATTGTTTTTTGTTGTTGACTTATATTTTCTGGATATTAACCCCTTATTGATATGCTTTATATCATGTTTTTGTCCTCTTATTTTACATTACATATTAATATTTGTTTATTTTTTCTTTTTCTCTAAATGTGTGTGTGGGTATCTTGTTAATTTGAAAGGTGTGTGTAGTACTTTCCGTTATTTTACTGGTTACCTTTGTATTTGTAAACAGTGTATCTAACACTTCCTCCTACTGCTTCTTCCTTTGCTTATACAATTTTGGTATTAATTTACATTGTCAAGATTAATAAACACATGTAATTGTTCTGTAACCATGATTCTGGTATTTAGTTTGAGCTTTATATTTACATAGATTCAGTTCATCTTTTCTTTTTAATTTTTTTAATGGTTATTTATTTTTGAGAGAGAGAGGAAAACAGAGCACGAGCCAGGGGAGTGGCAGAGAGAGAGGGAGACACAGCATCTGAAGCAGGCTCCAGACTCTGAGCTGTCAACACAGAGCCTGATGTGGGGCTCAAACTCATCAACCGTGAGATCATGATCTGAACCCAAGTCGGATGCTTAACTGACTGGGCCACCCAGGCGCTCCCCCCACCCCCGCCAATTCAGTTCATCTTTTATATGAAACTATTTTCTTAGTTCTCAATTTTGATCCCAGTCATTATGGCAGTCCGTATTTTAACTTCTGTTACTTGCCCATTGGTATGACTAAATTGTTACTAGGTGACAGTCAAATTTAATTTTCCAAAATTTGTCTCCGTGGGACTGTGATAAATCACCTTCTCTATATCTTCCATGGTTTAATGGGACCTTAGTCTCTGCCTATGTGAGATGTGACATTTGATTTGTATTTGTTTACATTCTTGATATGGAGGAAAATAACAAAGTCTTCCAGTTGGTCCTTCCAAATTTAAAACCCTCATTCTGTGGTTAGAACCAGTATGGGGATTATGGCACTTACTGAATTTAAACTATCTATCAAACTTTATTCTTAGGATCCAAAGAAACGACCATAGATTAGGTTTATAGTTCCATGGGCTCATTGTGAAAGTAGACTTGGATTAAATGCCATTTTCACCTGATCCCAAACGCCTGCACTTGATCTAATGAAAAAATAGTAACATTATGGGTGTAATAAATGGGGTTAATTTATAGTCAGTGTCCACTTACCCATAAGTCTTAGTGTTTCAGCACACAAGATACTAGAAAATACAGTATTTATTTGTGATACTATTACAAAATCGTTCGACAAGAGTTACCAGGCTTTCTTTTAATTTAGAGGGTTCTAGGTTTATAAATTTAATTTGTTCAAGTCTGAAATCTGGGTATAGGCCTGTCATTCTCTATTCCTGTGGCTGAAGTCAATCCTCTGTTTGCCAGTGTGTATTACAGGCATATTTTAGTTATTTAGATTGAATAGGGACCATAGTGGACTGCCCATTAGTATGGTCTTAAGGAACTCAAGATCAATTAACCACTCCCAGAGATACATGTTTGTGTATGAGCTAATAATTCCCACCTTGGAAACATGTTGTATTAGAATAGACTGTACTAAGATCTCCAGACCAGTAAAAGTCTCCAGACTTTAATGGAGTCATTGCAGTCATAAGAGGTGCTTTTGCCCTTCTGTCTTCTAGAAGCCAAGATACATATTCAGAGAGGCAGTGCAATTTTGCTGGTTTAGAGGATGTACTTTACTCTAGAAGATAGCATTCTAGTCCCTTAGTAGAGACCCCAGTTGTCACTATAACTAAAAATCAACCATTGGTGGTTGATAGGATACATAATAAGAATAGTGACTATTGTTAAATTAGTTTACTGCCAGCTTCTTTGTGGTGAAGTGAGTTTTTTGGTTAGGAGCAACACTCTGGGATAGAGAGCACAATGTACAAGAGGCATTCAGTGAGGATTGATATTGGCATAGGCATCATGGGCAGGCACGGCAAGTTTGCTTAAAGTTCTGTGTGTTGGAACTTTCCCTTCTCTTAGTCCTTTAAGTTCCCCTGGGGCTGCAACAATTCTGTTCTCCAGTTGGCTGTCATATTAAAGGCATAATACATATTCTTTTCTGTAGGCCAGGGGTAACTTTTTTTCTATACTGAGTACACATACCCTAATCTCCAGCAAAAGTGATATATTATTTCCTAAGTATTTTGTACTCTTTTTTCCCTCATCCTTGATTATCTCATGTTGAAAGTTCATTATCCAAGGTCCAACTGAGATGTATCCTCTCTCAACACAGAAAAATTGAATTCTGCATCTAAAGGCCCATAATACTTGGATCTCTTTATAGCTCTTCACAGTTATTACTTGTGTGTATTCCTTAGTTTATAATCCAATTCGTCTACTTCATTTTACAAATGAGAAAGTTGATTCAGAGTTTTAAAAGACTCAGGATTCCACAGATACATACTAGACAGATCAGAATTTTTAAAAAAGATAATCAAAACTAAATAATGGGCTCTGTAGAAAGAAACTAATTTGCTTTTTTTTTTCATTATTTTCTAATATTTAGAGTTTAGCATTCTTTGTTGATACTTCTCAGCAAAGATTTTGATAATAGCATTAATTTTTGATAACAGTAATGACTGCATTGTGTGTACTCATTTTTAATAGGAAAAACTCAAAAAAGAGACCAAAGAAAACACAGTTCTTCTCAAAGAAAAAAAAGACAAGGTAAGAGTTTTATATAATTCTCCTGGTTTTTCTAATATCTACCTGAAAAATTTTTTTGATCATAAATATGTAAGGAACATCTAATATTCATTTCTAAATATAGAATGTGTTTAGAGTATACCAGTATATATCATGTATTCTTATGGAGTTATTTTGATTCATGTATAATTCCAGTAATATAGGCCCATTATTTAGATTAGTAAATGCCCTATATTTCATTTGGGGTTCTGGATATATAAATTACAAATGAGGAAATAATACAAGAAATAAAAAATTTTAATAAGGTTTTATTTGCTATGCCTTATTCCAACAATATTGAAATAGCACAATCTTTATATGTAATGACTATTAGGTTTATGAAACATTTCTGATTTTGGGAAAATTACTTTATGCCTCAGTTTCTTCATTGATATAGGGATAATTAATAGTATCTATTTTTTAACGTTATAAGGATTAAATGAGATAATATTTGTAAGGCATTTATAATAGAGCGTGGCACATAGAAAATGCCATATAAGTGTTTAAAAAATACAGTGATGAGCACTGAGTAATGTATAGAACTGTTGTATCATTACATTGTATACATGTAACAAATATAATACTGTATGTTAATTATATTTCCATTAAAAAAGTAAAGCAGAAAATCGTGAATGTTCTGTATGTAGGCACACCTTGAAGATAGTGCAGGTTCAGTTCCAGATCAATGCAGCAAATACCACAGTAAATGAATTTTTTGGTTTCCCACTGCATATAAAAGTTACATGTATACTATATTGTGGTCTGTTGAGTGTGCATTATGTCTAAAAAACAGTGTACATACCTTAATTTAAAAATATTACTTAAAAATGCTAACCATCATGTGAGCCTTTAATGAGTAGTAATCCTTTTTGCTGGTGGGGGGTCTTGCCTTGATATTAATGGCTGCTGACTGATCAAGGATGATGGTTGCTGAAGGTTGGGATATGTGACAATTTCTTAAAATAAGACAACGATGAAGTTTTCTTCACTGACTCTTATTTTCACGAATGATTTCTCTATGTAGCACGGGATACTGTTTGATAGCATTTTGCCCATGGTAGAACTTCTTTTAAGATCAGAGTCAGTCTTCTCAAATTCTGCTGCTGATTTATCAACTAAGTTCACATCATAGTTTAAATCCTTTGTTTCATTTCAACAATCTTCACATGTTCATCAAGAGTAGATTTCATCTTGAGAAACCACTTTTTTTTTTTTTTTTTGCTGATCCACATGAAGTGACTCCTCACTTGTTAAAGTTTTATCATGAGATTGCAGCCTTTAAATCACATCTTCAGGCTTCACTTTTAATTCCAGTGTTTTTGCTGTTTCCACCACATCTAAAGTTATTTCTGCCACAGAAATCTTGAACCCCTAAAGTCATCCATGAGGGTTGGGATCACATTCTTCCAAACTCCTGTTAATACTGATATTTGACCTCTTCTATGAATCACAGATATTCTTAATGGAATCTAGAATGGTGAATCCTTTCCAGAAGGTTTTCAATTTACTTTTCCTAGATCCATTAGTAGAATCACTATAGCAGCTGTAGTCTTACAAAATGCACTTATTAAGCGGTGCTTGGGTGGCTCCATCAGTTAAGTGTCTGACTTTGGCTCATGTCATGATCTCACAGTTCATAAGTTCGAGCCCTGTGTCAGGCTTTGTGCACACAGCTCAGAGCCTGGATCCTGTTCGGATTCTGTGTCTTCCTTTCTCTCTGCTCTCCCCTACTCACATTCTGTTTCTCTCTCTCTCTTTCTCTTTCTCTTTCTCTCTCTCTGTCTCAAAAATAAGCAAACATTAAAAAAAACGCAAAATGCATTTCTTAAATAACGAGACTTGAAAGTCAGAATGACTCCGTGATCCATGGGCTGCAGGCATCAGAGCAGTAACCTTGTACATCTCCATCAGAGCTCTTGTGTAACCAGGTGCATTGTCATGGAGCAGTAATATTTTGAAAGGAATCTTTTTGTCTGAGCAGTAGTAGGTGTTAACAGCAGGCTTAAAATATTCAGTAAACCAGGTTGTAATCAGATGTGCTGTCATCCAGGCTTTGTTCTATTTATAGAACATAGGCAAGTAGATTAGTGTAATTCTTTTTTTTTTTTTTTTATTTATTTATTTATTTTTTTTTATAATATATGAAATTTATTGTCCAAATTGGTTTCCATAAAACACCCAGTGCTCATCCCAAAAGGTGCCCTCCTCAATACCCATCACCCACCCTCTCCTCCCTCCCACCCCCCATCAACCCTCAGTTTGTTCTCAGTTTTTAACAGTCTCTTATGCTTTGGCTCTCTCCCACTCTAACCTCTTTTTTTTTTTTTTTTTTTTTTTTTTCCTTTTTTCCTCCCCCTCCCCCATGGGTTCCTGTTACGTTTCTCAGGGTCCACATAAGAGTGAAACCATATGGTATCTGTCTTTAAAGGGCCTTAGGATTTTCAGAATGGTTAATGAGCACTGGCTTCAATTTAAATTCACCAGCTGCATTAGCCCCTAACAAGGGAGTCAGCCAGTTCTTTGAAGCTTTGAAGCCAAGTATTGACTTCTCCTCTCTAGCTATGAAAGTCATAGATGGTATCTGCTTCCAATATAAGGCTGTTTCATGTACATTGAAACTCTCTTGTTTAGCATAGCCCCCTTCAGTAATTAATTAGCTAGGTTTCATGGATATTTTCCTGCAGCTTCTATATCAGCACTTGCTGCTTCACCTTGCACTTTTATGTTATGGACATGGCTTCTTAAACCTCATGAACCAACCTCTGCGAGCTTCAAACTTTTCTTCTGCAGCTTCCTCACTTCTCTCAGCCTTCATAGAATTGAAGAGATTTAGGGCCTTACTCTGGATTAGGTTTTGATTTAAGGGAATGTTGTGGCTGGTTTGATCTTCTATCCAGACCACTAAAACTTTCTCCATATCAGTAATAAAGCTGTTTTACTTCTCATTTGTGTGTGCTCACTGGAAGTAGCACTTTTAATTTCCTTCAAGAACTTTTTCTTTGCATTTACAACCTGCCTAGCTGTTTGGTGCAAGAGGCCTAGCTTTTGGCCTATCTCAGCTTTCAACATGCCTTCCTCTCTCTAAGCTCAGTCATTTATAGCTCATGCTCTTTTTTTCACTTGAACACATAGAGACCATTGGAGCATTACTGATTGGCCTAATTTCAGTTTTGTTGGGTCTTAGTGAATAGGGAGGCTCCAGGAGAGGGAGGAGGATGGGGAATGGGTGGTCAGTGGAGCAATCAGAACATGCACAGCATTTAACAGTTAAGTTAGCCATCTTATGAGGGTGTGACTCATGGTGCCCCCAGACAATTACAACAGTAACATCAAAGATCACCAATCACAGATTACCATAACAAATATAACAATAATGCAGAAGTTTGACATATTGTAAGAATTACCAGGATGTGACACAAAGAGACAAAAGTTCCAGTAAGTGAGCAAAATGGTTAAGGAAAAATGTTGCCAATAGGCTTACTTGACACACAAACAAAAAACACCAAAAAAAACCACACAGCATCTCTGAAACACAGTAAAGTGAAGTGTAATGAAAGGAGATATGCCTGTATATGCATCACTAGAAATGTAACCTTCAGAAAAGAATGAACTGGTAGGAGAATATATACATTTCTATGACTTATTATGAAGGGGAATATTTCAGTATTCTAGAATGGGGGTGAATTTTCTTTCAAACTACGCTTCTACCCCAGGAAGTGTTAAATTCCCAGACTTGGCCACAAGGTGGTGTAGTTGTCATTATCAGTCCTTTCATGAGAGAAAAATTTGTCTATGAAAACAGCTACATTTTGGAAATTCTGAGGATGACTCCTGATAAGTCCAGAGAGCAAAAAGATTTACTTCCATCAAAATTGTGTTATCAACTATGATGCAGAAATATTTAGGAAGGAGGATACAAAAATGCAAGTGTGTGAAAAAAAGCTACCAAGATTTATACCTGCTGGAAAAAAGATTATGAAGTGAGATCACTAGAACTGGGCAGAAGCCTACACGTCACCTCATTTAGCTCCTTGATTTATATAGATGGACAGATTTAAGCCAAGAGGTACTTGGAGATTTACTTAGAATCACCCAGCAAGATAGTAAAAGATTGAGGAGAAAAGAGTATATTCCTTGACTCCTAGTCTAATGTTTTGTTCTGTTTTTTAAAATATAGTCAACATACAGTGTTATATAAGTTCAGGTACAAGATAGTGATTCAACAAGTTTATACATTATGCTGTGTTCACCACAAGTGTAGCTACCATCTGTCCTACTACATCACCATGATAATGTCATTGACTATAGTCTTTATGCTGAGCTTTTTATTCCTGTGACTTACTCATTTCCTAACTGGAAGCCTGTATCTCTCACTTCCTGTCACCAATTTTGCCCATTCTCCCATCCTCTTCCCATCTGACTACCATTAGTTTGTTCTGTGTATTTATAGGTCTGATTCTGCTTTTTGTTTATTCTTTTGTTGCTGTTGTTGTTTTTGGATTTCACATATGAGTGAAATAATATGGTATTTGTTTTTATCAGTCTGACTTATTTCATTTGGCATAATAGCTTCTAGGTCCATCCATGGTGTCTCAGATGGCACAATCTCATCCTTTTTTATACAGTTATGTAACATTCCTCTGTGTGTGTGTGTGTGTGTGTGTGTGTGTGTGTATGTACGTATGTATACCACATCCTCCTTATCCATTTGTCCAGTGTGGGATTTAAAAAAAAAATTTTTTTTTAATGTTTATTTTTGAGAGAGACAGAGACAGAATGCGAGTGGGTTAGGGGCAGAGAGAGAGGGAGACATAGAATCCGAAGCAAGCTCCAGGCTCTGAGCTGTCAGCACAGAGCCCGACATGGGGCTTGAACTCATGAGCTATGAGATCATGACCTGAGCCGAAGTCAGTTGCTCAACTGACTGAGCCACCCAGGCGCCCCAGTGTGGGATTTTTTATTAAAAATTTTTAAATGTTTTATTTACTTTTGAGAGAGAGAAAGTGCGAGTGGGGGAGGGGCAGAGAGAGAGAGGGAGACACAGAATCTGAAGCAGGCTCCAGTCTCTGAGCTGTCAGCACAGAGACTGATGCAGGGCTTGAACTCACAAACCACAAGATCATGACCTGAGCCGAAGTTGGACACCTAACCGACTGAGCCACCCAGGTGCCCCAAGTTTTTTAATTTTTAAATTAAAATTAATTAATTTAGAGAGTGAGAGTGTGAAAGTTGTAAAGGGGGAGAGGAGGAACTTGCAGGGGAGGAGAGAGAGAGAACAAACCTTAACCAGGCTCCATGCTCAGTAGGGAGCTCGACACGGGGCTGAATCCCATGACCCTGGGATCATGACTTGAGCTGAAATCAAGAGTCCGATGCTCAACTGACGGAGCCACCCGGGCTCCCCTACTCCCAATATTTTTATAGCACATGTGGTCACCTCTTAATCCTGCATCTTATACCCTCCTAATTTAAATTTATGGCAGACTTAACCACTGAACTTTTGAGAATAGCCCTTTGTGTGTGGTTTGTATGTGCTCCATTTTTTCTTGTGAGTAATTGCCATGCATGGAGACAGTGGCAACCAAGAGAAGTGATAAAATACAAAGCAACTAACACAATTCCAATAAAGTAGCTACTGCGAACTTTTACTAGAAAGATAGGTCAGATGCTAAAGAGAAGATACATATGAAGGTAGAAAAAAAATGAAAGACATTGAATTGAAATAAAACCTAAGTATTTAAAGTAAATTTGCAATTTGTTTCAGAATTGAAGAAAGTTTTTTGCTTCAAAAAATTTTTTTTCTTAAAAAAAAAAAAAACGTTTTTTTTCCTCCTGGAAAAAATTTCTGGTTCTTTACTTTTATAGGTTTTCTTACCTATTTTTCTTTCTTTCTTTCTTTTTTTTTTTTTTTTTTTTTTTTGGTGGGGAGTAAGGCTGGTGGATAGGAAAGGCGATATTTTTATAGATGAGAGAGAGGAAATACGAAAGCATAAAAGAGAATGGATAGAAATGAGAATAAACTGCCCTCTGGCTTTTAGACTATTGTAATGAACAACAAAGAAAGGCTTTTTTTGCCACCAGGAATAGAGGTTTTTCTTTAGCAAATCCTCAACTTTTGGTCAGTTAGAGAGTTGAGATGTTTTATTTCTTTTTATAGCAGCTTTGTGAAGACAGAGAGGGGCAGATACCATTTTCATCTTAAATGGGAAAATAAAGTGATAAATATAATTTATTGAAAGTTATTTAATAATAAATTTGGGGGTAAATTCTAGTTTATTCCAGTGTTATCTCTAGTAGTTGCTGCACTTTAAATGACATATAGTGATGATTTTATTCCTATTTGTTGTTCAATGTAGAAAACACAGACATCTCTGTTGGAAACACCTGAAACTCATTATTGGAAGTTTGATTCTAAAGTAGCTCCTTCACAAAATATATCCAGAAACATCACATCAGCGGACAGTGGCAAATCCAGAGACAAAAGAGACTATTTGTGGACATCTGCCAAAAGTACTTTATCCACACCATTGCCAAAGGTTGGTTGCTAAAATTTCTAAGAAGTTCATAACGTTTTGGTTAAAAAAGGTTTTAGTATCATATGCCATATATCTGGTATTGCACATACATATATAAAACCAATTCAGTTTTTGTGATACCAGCATGAAATGGTTTCCTTTTTTTTTTTTTTTTAAGTTAAAAAAATTTTGTTTTTAAATTACTGTCTACAACTTAATGACACCGTGGGCAGATTCCATAAATTTTTGGCATTCACCAGATGGCATTCCCTGATGTGGGAAATCTGGTTCTGACTTGGCATTTTTCACCCCAGTTGCTTCCTTTGCTATTTACCCTTCATCATCTTGCTGAGAGAGTCCTTTACTTAGCAGTCAGCCCTTGGTGGATCAGGTACCACCAGGAGGTGGCTGAGTTACTAGCTGTCTTCCATATGCACACTTAATCCATGGGGAATTCATTCAGCCTTTCCATGCTAAATGGTAGTACAGAATGTCTACTCTGGCCCCGCCCCCCTCCCCCCCCCCCCCCACCATCCATTTCTCTCTAATTTCTTTATACTCTAAACTGTTCAGCCAGATGCAAAGACAAATGAAATTTCTCCCTAAGTGTGTATCTAGTGAGGTATACATTAAGTGTGTATCTTCTTAAAGGTGCCGCTAGTTTTATATTAGTTCCTCACTTGGCTTGGAACTTGAAGGGAAAAATATCTCTACCTCTTTGTATCCTTCTAAGTTGACATTTCATACCTTTCCTTCTCAGTTTCCTTAAGACAACTGGGAAGAAAGGAGGTGTTTGGTGCTTGCATGGCCAGTTTAACCACTTTTTAATAAGCCCGAAAGAAGGATCGAAGGATCCGGGCTTTAATCATAGGTTACTTTCTTTAGAATATGGGTTACTAGCACTTTTTTCCACAGCTTTGTGCCCCAGTTAACAGTTCCAGAGCAAAAAGAAGAGTCTCTCACATCCTGTTTATACATATTATCCACACCATGGAAATTATGAAAATTAGTAAACTACATGGCTTAGAGAGGCTTTTATATAAAATTATTTTGTTGTATTTAGAACTATATTATTCACATGAAATGATCTTTGTATAAAATGAACCTTACTTAAAAAAAAAAACTTTTTATTGAAATATATGCAAAAAAAATGCCCAGGTCTTAATTATACAATTGGATGAATCTTTACAAACTAAAGATGACTTTTTAGTAATCAGCATTCACAATAAAATACAGAACATTACTATCACCTCTGAAGATCTTCTTGCCCCCCTTACTACCTTCTCTGCCAAGGCTAACTACTGTCCCAACTCTAATATTTGATGTATCTGTTTTTGCATTTTCTATAAACAGAATCATTATTTTTGTTTTGGCTTTATTCATTTAACATTATGTTTATGGGACTCATCTATATTGTTGCTTTAAGTTGTAGATTCTCTGTTTTTATTCCTGTATAGTAATCCATTGTATGATGTACCATATTTTATTTATTGTATTGTTAGTGGACTTTTGGGTAGTTTCCAGATGGGACTTTTATGAACAGTGTTGCTATAAAAATTCTAGTATTTGACATGTATGCAGTTTGGTTGGGTATGTCTTTAGGAATGAAATTGCTGGGTAATAACATTATGCATAATATGTTACATTTTAATAGATATTGCCTGGGCTGTTTTTTACTGTGATACAAAACATGTGTTTTTTGTTTTTTCCCCCTCATGCCAGTTCTCTGATTGCAGACACCAACTAGGTGTCCCACAACTTGATTAAATTCTCACACTACGTGGAGCTAATGTAGATCCCAGTAGGTTAGGGCTCAGTCTCATAAGACTGCTTCCGCTTCAGACACCAGTCACAATCCTGGTTTGCCACTTGTACTACTGACCAGTTGGCTCTAAATTGGGGATTCCCACAACCCCCTCCTCAGGTTTGCTACTTTGCTAGAATGACTCACAGAACTCAGGAAATTCCTTTACTTACTATTACCAGTTTATTATAAAGGATACAACCCAGGAACAGCCAAATGGAAAAGATGAGTAGGGCAGGGTATAGGGGAAGGGGTATAGAGCTTCCATGCTCTCTTCAGGAGTTCCATCCTTCCAGCAGTACCTCTGTGTGTTTGCCAACATGGACATTCTCAGAACCCTATCGTTTAGGGTTTCTTTTTAATGGAGATTTCACTACCTAGCATGATTGGTTAAATTATGGCCATTGGTAACTCAATCTCCAACTTCTCTCCCCTCCCAGGAGGTCAGGGGGTGGAACTGAAAGGTTACAAACTTCTAATCAAACCTTGTTTTTTTCCGGCAATAAGCCACCATCCTGAAATTGTGTAGGTTCCCTTTACTGCCAATTATTTCATTAACATTAACTCTTGTCCAGTTGAAAGGAGTTCATTCTGAATAGGAAAAGACTCCTATCACATTACTGTCAACAAAGACCAAATGTTGTACCAAAAGATGCTCCTTTCACTCAGAAAATTACATGGGTTTTAGAAGTTCTCTGTCAGGAACCAGGGACAAAAACTAAAGGTATGTTTCTTATTGTACCACACTGCCAATCATTTAAAAAAAAATCATTACATCAATTTATATCTAAGCTAGCAGCGAGTGAGAGTTCTAGTTGCCCCACATCCTTGCTACCACATGGTATTTTTTATCTTTTTGATTTTAGCCATTCTCATGGCTGTGGTGACTTTACTTTTTTAAAAAGAACATTTTTACCATAATTTTAGATTTACAGGAAAATTGCAAAGGTAGTACAGAGAATTCCTTTATATCAGTCACTCAGTTTTCTACATTGTTAACATCTTACATTACCATGTACATTTGTCAAAACTAAGAAACATACATTGGTACATTACTGTTAACTAAACTTTATTTTTCCATTAATGTTTTCTTACTCGTCCAGGATTCAATCCAGGGTACCACTTTGCATTTAGTTGGCATACTTCCCTAGTCTTGATCTTAAATTTTTAAAGTTTGTTTGTTTGTTTGTTTGTTTATTTATTTATTTTGAGGGAGAGAGAGCATGAGTGGGGGAGGAGCAAAGAAAGAGGGAGAGAGAGAATCCCAAGCAGACTCTGAGCTGTCAGCATGGACCCCAATGTGGAGCTTGAACTCACGAACCGTGAGATCGTGACCTGAGCTGAAACCAAGAGTTGGGCACTTAACCAAGTGAGCCCTAGGTGCCCCTAAGTATTTTCTAGTATGCCATTTTAATCCTCTTGTTTTTTATTATACTTTTTGAATTATTTTCTTAGTGATTACCTGAGTATTAACATCTTAAAATGATTTAGTTTGAATTAATACCAATGTAATTTCAGCGGTATACAAAAACTTTGCCCAAACTTAGTTTCATTCCCTCTCTCTTTTGATATATTGTCATGCAAATCATATATTTATACATTTTAAGCCCATTGATACAGTATAATAATTATTGCCTTATGTGTCTATATTTTAGATTAGATAGGAAAAAAGAACTATAAACAAATACATGTATACTATCTTTTATAATTATATAGTTTTCTTTACTGGATGTTTTTGGTGTATATAGAATTATTTGGAAACAGGTTTTTTTAAGTGCTTTGGAGTCAACCTACAGCTGTTTTAACTCCATGGTTTATGGTAGAAATCAACTGTATGTAATGAGTCACTTGTCTCTTACTGCTTTTCTAGTTTGTCTTTGACTTTTGACAGTTTGATTGTATGTCTAAGTGTAGTTCTAATTGAGTTTATCCTCCTTGGAGTTTGTTGAGCTTCTTGGGTGTATAGATTAATGTTTTCACCAAATTTGGGAGGTTTTCAGCCATTATTTTTTCAAATGTTTCTTCTTCCCTTTCTCTGCTCTTATCTTGGAACTCCCATTATGTATACTTGATGGTGTCCCACAAGTCTCTGAGGCCCTGTTCATTTTTCTTCTTTCTATTTCTTAGACCAGATAATTTCAATTGAACTATCTTCAGGTTCATGGATTCTTTCTGCTTTAATATGATATTGAGCCCCTCTAACTGAACTTTTCATTTCACTTATTATACTTTTCAACTGCAATTTTCAATTTGGTTCTTTTTTAAAAAATAAGTTTTATCTTTATTGATAATTCCATTTGGTTAGAGATTGTCATCATACTTTATTTCTTTAGATATGGGTTTCTTCAGCTCCTTGAACATATTTAAAATAACTGACTTAAAGCCTTTGTCTAGGAAATCCATGACAGGTCTTCCTTAGGGATAGTTTCTTTTGATTGTACCATCCCAACCCCTGTGATGGGCCATAGTTTTTGTTTCTTTGCATGTTTCATAATTTTTTCTTGAAATCTGAACACTAAAAATAACATAATGTGACAGCTGTGGAGATCAGATTCACCCCTGTCCTTAGGGTTTGTTGTTTCTGCTTGTTATAGTTGTTGTTTGTTTAGTGACTTTTCTAAACTAATTCTGTAAAGTTTGTATTCTTTGAGTGCCACTGAAGTTTCTACGTGGTTAGCTTAATGTTCAGCTAATGTTTGAACCAACTGAGCCTGTACCAATAAATCTCCCAATTTTTACCAATGGACTGTAGGTACTTATTAGGGTATACCTTCAGCACTCAGCCAGACCATTGATAACTGAATCTTCAAGCTCAACTAGGGCCTTCTTAGGTCTTTCCTGTGCTTATTTACAGTCCTATGCATGTGTGGCTTTCTACATTTCCAGGAATGCCAGAATTTTTGAGGTTTTTGTCTAGTTTATCATTTGACCTGTTAAAATCATTGCCTCATTGAACTGCAAAGTGAAAACACTTGTCTATAATTGTCTTGATAAATGCTGTGTCCTACTCAACACCAAAGAGAAAGCTTTTGTACTGAATGAGTTCTGAATCAGGTTAAATACAGACTAGCTTGTGAGGTCTTTCACAGAACCCCTAGACAGGTCAAATAATGACAACTCTTTGGGAATAAAAGCTTTGAAAGAGCTCTCAATTTTGTTTTGCTCCGACTAATGGCTGCCAGTCTGGACCAGGAGTGTGGGATGTTATTTTTTAAGGGTAACATAGAGAATGGGAGCTAGGATGAAGAAAAGTTAAGACACCGCAAAGCTTGCTGTTCTTATGGAGGTTCTGCCAATTATTTTATTTTATTTTATTTTATTTTATTTTATTTTATTATTAAAAAAATTAATGTTTAGTTTTGAGAGAGAGAGCGAGCGAACATGAGTGGGGGAGGGGCAGAGAGAGAGAGGGAGATACAGAATCCTAAGCAGGCTCCAGGCTCTAAGCTGCCAGCACAGAGCCTGATATAGGGCTTGAACCCACAAACTGTGAGATTATGACCTGAGCTGAAGTCGGAAGCTTAACTGACTGAGCCACCCAGGCACCCCTCTGCCAATTATTTTTTTTTTAAATAAACACTACAGTTTGTGACAAGCTTTTGGTTAATTTCCAGAGTTCTAAAAAAGTGGACTTTGACCATTTTACTAGTATTTTATTGCTTTATGGAAGAGAAAATTTTTGGAGTACCTTACTGTGCCATTTTTGCTGATGTCACTGACCTAACTTTTTAAGGTACTTGAAAAAAAATTGTAAAAGTTACGGGGAAATATGGAATAGTAAACATTGACTAATGTGACTTACTTAATCAACAAAATATAAGCATACCTATTTTCTCATAAATCAGTAAGGATTTTTGTAGAGAGAGCTAAACTCATTCTGGTTTTTGGTCTGAATCATTGTTAAAAAAGTTAAAAATCCCTCTTCTTAAGATCGTTGACTCCTGAAGTTGAAGAGTGTCTCTCCGCACTCTCTCCTGCCATTATTTTCTTCAGTAAGTTGAAGGGAAGGACAAAGAAAAAGTTTTCTATTAAAAATTTTTGGAAGGAAGTTGTAAGTTTTAGCATCAAAAATACCTGAATTAAATTCTTATCAAAAGTCTCTATATACATTCCACTAATAATTGAGAGTTATTGATTGCTAAAGACTTAACTTGCCTTTATTAATAATACGGGGTTTTTGATGGGAAAATGTATTGTTTTTCTTTTTGGATAGGCATATACTGTGAAGACACCAACGAAACTAAAAATTCAGCAGAGAGAAAGCAAGAATATACCTACCGAAGAAAGTAATAAAAAAAGAAAAATGGTCTTTGAGTTTGATATTAACTCGGATAGTTCAGAAACTACTGATCTTTTGGTAAAATACTACAAATCAGTATTTATTACTTGTTTACATTATTCATTATTTTTATACATTACTTTTTGATGTATATGTATAATATATACACATAGCATCTACCATTGCAATACTAAAATATAGTAGAACTCTACTACAACACAGAGCCCTATATGCTTTTGCAGCATTTCGGATAGGGTTCAAATAATCTAACTTCAGTAAACATGGCATTTTGAATTACTTGATGTAACATAGTTGACACATGATTAACAATCTTGTTTTCCAGCAGTGTTACAAGGAATTTTTAACCACATTTTCTCTTTTTTTGTTTCTTTTCTTTTTCCTCTTTCTTTCTTTCAGAAAGGTTAGATGAATCTTGCTATAGCCAAATTTGTTATTTAGGGCCCCTTTTGCTAATATACATGTTACTTCATTTTATACCACTTTTTGGTTGAAATCTGTATCAAGGTATAACATTACTATTATTCTTAAAGAGTTAATGTATTAAAGATGAGTTGTTTAAGGAAGATATTTCCCCTAGCAGTTTGTATTAGTAATTACTCCCTACCATGAGTGTATCCACACATACCAGTGTTTTCTGAAGTTATAATATTGATTTATTGAGAATAGTTAAACTTAGATTCATTTAATTTAAAACCAAATAAATCTCATCACACAAAATGAAGCAATATACCAAAGATTCCTAATTACAAAATTCCAGTTAAAAGCACTTGTTTCATTGTTGCCACTTACAACTTTTGAGATTCTTCAAGCTTTTTTGGGACTGCTTTGTTCTGGAAAAATGAGTAGCTGAAGTCTTAAAACTTTAATTATTGAAGTTAACATACAGAATCCTTACTCAAGTACCTCTTTGTTTTATAGATGTTGATTAGCATTTTAATGATTAAAACTGAACCAAGCAATGTTTCAAAGACTACATAGATTATTTCTTAGAACAATCTCCTGTTTAAGAAGTATAGACAATGTTGCTGTTCTCATTTTACGGAAGAGGAAACTGTGAGTCACACAGATACTTGCCCAAGATCACATAGCTAGTAAGGCAGGGAGCCAAAATTTGAACACAGACCATCTAGCTCCAAAGCCTATGTAAGACCATGTACATAGTAACTTCCAGCTTAAACTGAAGTCCAGATATATAAAAATGTAAGGAGAATTAGTAGAAAGACTATGAGCTCTGGGATTAGACACTCCAGGGTTGGAATCCCTACTATTTTTCTAGCAATGTGAATTTAGCTGATCTGAGATTCAAAATGACTCGTCTCATTTTTAAAAGCATCACAACTTTGCAACACCATAAACATACTACGCTATTATATGTATACACAATTATTTCCACTTATCTAAAAAGACATTTCATGTCTGTTTATTTGGTTATAATTATCATTTGAAGTTACTATTTTTGTAAATTTCTTAACTGTTGTGTTTAAATTTTGATGAAGATTCAAATTATTATAAAAAGTTAGATGTAAAAATGGATTGTCTAAGTGATCTTGGATGGTGGAGTAGGACATACCACAAATTTATTTCTCCACCTAGATAGCAATTGTACTTGCAGAAATAACTATTTTGGAGCTCTGGAGACTGTTTGAATGCTTGCAATTTCCAGGGTTGCAACTTGGTAAATTATAGTTAAGTTTGCAACCTTAAGAATGGTAGGGACTACCTATCATCCAATCCATAGGCCTGTGGCAGACAGCTATCCTCAGGTCTTGGCCATAGCCAGGGTAAGCAACAAGGACTTTTTCTCTGAGTATCAAGGTTCAGTGTTCCATATCATGATTGCTGCTTCTCACCACTGAGGTGCAGGCACAGAAACTTTCCTGTCATTCTTTCAACCCTCGCTGGCTTGTGTCTTCTTAGAGGATTTAAGTGAACTGTATCTGTGGGTTGTTTTTTTTTTTTTTTTTTTTTTTGCCTTCCTCTTCTTTTCATTTTTCTTCTTTGGAGGACCAGGCATTTAAGAATTAGTACACTCAAAAGCACTCACATTTATGGGGTATTTAAAACCACTACATGTGCCAAGGGAAAGACAGGCTCAGAAAAAACCTGAGATCTCAAATTTTCACCTCATCCTGATCCCTGGCATAGAAACTTATACAACATAAAACAAAACAAAAACAAAACTAACCCACTTCAGCAAACCCTGGGGAAAGTGAAGAATCTGATTTGCAGACCTATCTAATTATAAGATTCCAATGTCTAGTTTTCAACAAAAATCACAAGGTATACAAAGAAAAGGAAAGTAGGGCTATACAAAGGAACAGAACAAGTCAACGGAAAATGTCCCTGAGGAAGCCCAGATGTTGGGCTTACTAGATAAAGGTTTCAAAACAACCATCTTAAAGATGCTGAAAGAGCTAAACGAAGACATAGACAAAGACAGAAAAATGATGTATGACTAAAATGAGAATACCAATAAAGAGATAGAAATTATAAAAAGAACCAAGAAGGAATCCTGGAGTTGAAAGTACAATAACTTAAAATGAAAAGTTTATTAGAGAGATTCAAAAGATTTGAGTAAGCAGAAGAATTGATGAATTTGGAAATAGGATCACTGAAATTACTGAGTTTGAGGAAAGGAAAGAAAAAAGGAAAAGTGAGTAGGCAGCCTGAGACTTGTGGGACATCATCAAACATCAATGTGTTTTGTATGAGTCCCAGAAGAAGAGAGAGAAAAAAGGGAAAAAATATTTGAAAAAGTAATAGCTGAAAACTTCTCAAACTTTGATGAAAGAAAATGAATCTACAAATCCGAGAAGCTCATTGAATTCTAAGTAGTATAAAATCAAACAGACTCACGTCAAAACACATTATAATCAAACTGTCTAAAGACAAAGAGAATCTTGAAAGTAGTGAGAATCAACTCATCACAAACAAGGTACTCTCAATACAATTATCAGCTGATTTCTCACTGAGAAGACTTGGAGGCCAGAAGACAATAGTTTTCCATATTCAAAGTGCTGAAAGAACAAAATCATCAACTGAGAATTTGATACCTGCAAAAACTGTTCTTCAAAAATGAGGGAGAAATTAAGACATTCCCAGATAAACAAAAGCTGAGGGAGTTACCAAATAATTTACACAGGAACTTATAAAAGCTAGCATTGTAATTTGGTTTGTAACTCCACCTTTTATTTTCTACAGGATTTGAAAGAAATTGCATCAAAATTGTTCATCTACATTACTGGGTACCCAAGGTATAAAGATGTAATTTGTGACATCAATAACAGAAAAGGAGCATGGAGCTGTATAAGAGCAGGATTTTTGCAGGCTATTGAAGTGAAGTTGGTATAAATTCAAATTAGATTGTTATAACATTATAGGATGTTAAATGTAATCCCCATGGTAACCATACAAAAGAATCTGTAGAATATACACAAAAGGAAATGAAAAGGGAATCGAAACATTTCACTACAAAAAAAAAATCACCTAACCATAAAAGAAGACAGTGATGGAGAAAATGAGAGAGAAACAACAAACCTATAAGGCATATAGAAAACAAACAGCAAATAGGCAGAAGTTAGTCTCTCTTTATTGTAATTACTTTAAATGGATTACACTTTCCAATCAACATAGATTTACAGAATAAATTTTAAAGAATGATCCAACTAGTGTTTTGTCTAAAAGAGACTCATCTTAGAACCAAAGACACAAATTGAAAGTCAAAAGGTGGAAAAAGATATTCCATGCAAATAGTAACCATAAAAGATCTGGGCTGGCTATACTTCTATCCAACAAAATAGGTTTTAAATCAAAAAAGTGCAAGAGGCAAAGAATGACATTTTATATTAATAAGAGTTTCAGTACAGCAAGAAGATATGAGAGTTTTAAACATTTATACCTAATAACAGATCCTCAAGATACATGAAGAAAGTCTTTACAAAATTGAAGGGACTAATAGTTCTACATCAATAGTTGGATACTTCAATACCCCACCTTCAATAAAAGATAAAACAATCAGAAGATAAATAAGGAAATGGAGGACTGGAAAAACACAATAAAGCAAATAGGCCTAACAGATCTATACAAAACACTCAACAACAACAGAATACACATCATTTTCAAGTGCACATGGAATATTCTTCAGGATAAGCCGTATAGATTACAAAACAAGTCTCAATACATTTTAAAAGATAGCCATCATACAAAGTATCTTCTCTGACTACAATGGGATGAAATTAGAAATCAGTAAGAGTAGGAAAATTAGAAAATTCACAAATTTGTGAAAATTAACACACTTCTAATCAGAAAAGTCGTCACGAGGGAAATTAAGACTTAGATATGAATAAAAATGAAAGCACAATATATCAAAACTTATGTGATACAGCAAAAACCACACTCAGAGGAAAGGCATAGTTCCCAAATTCCTACTAAAAAAGAAAGATCTCAGTTCAGTAACTTAATTTTACACTTTATGTAACTAGAAAAAGAAGAACAAACTAAACCCAAAGCTAGCAGAAAGAAGGATATAATAAATATTCAAGGAGAGATAAACAAATTAGAGAATAGAAAACAATAGAGAAAATCAATGAAACCAAAATTTGTTTATTTGAACAAAATTGACAAATCTTTGGCTAGACTAACAAGAAGATGTAAATAACTTGAATCAAATGAAAGTGGGTACATTATTACTAATTATTCAGAGATAAAAAAAATACTGTGACTATATGGTAACAAATTTTATAACCTAGAAGAAATGGACAAATGGGTAAAATCCTCAAAACACAAATTACCTAAACTGATTCAAGAAGAAATAGAAAATCTCAACAGACTTACCTACAGTAAGTAAAGAATTTGAATTAGTAATAAAAAAACTCTCAACAAAGAAAAGCCTTGGACCAGATGGTTTCATTGATGGATTGTATCAAACATTTGAGGATATAACCTTCTCAAGTTCAAAAAAATTAGAGAACTCAGGCTAACTCATTCCCTGAGGCCAGCATTACCTTGATACCAAAGCAAAATACAGATACTGTTAGAAAAAAAATAAAGACCATTATCTTTTATGATTGTATATGTAGAAATCCTCAACAAAATATTAGTCAAATTCCACATCATATTACAAGGGCTATTCACCATGACCAAGTGGGGTTTTTCTGAGAAATACAAGGATGGTTCAGTATAAGAAAATTAATGTAATATATCACATTAATAGAACAAAGAGAAAAAAATTCATCTCAATTGGTATAGAAAAGGCACTCAACAAAATCCAACATTTTTTCATGATTAAAAACTCTTACAAAGCTAGTAATAAAGGGAAAATTCCTCAGCATGATAAAAAGTACTTATGAAAACCCACAGCTAACATCATAGTGGTAACAGATTGAAAACTTCCCCCTAAGATTAAGAATGAGACAAGGATATCCATTTTCACCACTGCTAGTCAATATTGTTCTGGAAGTTATAGCCAAGGCAAAAAAGACAAAGGGAGAGGGAGGGAGCTAAAAAGCCGGCATACGGATGGAATATGGGGTACAGCTATGTGCAGATGTCATGATCCTATCCATTGAAAATCACAAAGACTCCACAAGAAGGCTACTAGAGCTAATAAATGAAGTCAGCAACATGGAAGGGTAGAAGAACACATGACATCAGTTATGTGTGTATACACCAGCAATGATTAAAATCCAAAAGGAAATTACTACTACTACTACTACTACTACTACTACTACTACTACTACTACTACTACTATTTAGGTACAAATCTAACCAAGAAGGTAAAACGCTGAAATACAATGAAAACTATAAACATTGCGGGAAGAAATTAAGACTTAAAGAAATAGAAAATTCTGCTTATGGATAGGAAGACAACATTGTTAAGATGTCAAAACTACCTCTGATACTAAAATTCATATAGAGCTACATGGATCCCCAAATAGCTAAAACAATTTTGAAAAAGAAGGATAATGTTGGGGGATTCATAGTTCTCAACTTTCAAATTTTCTACAAAGCTAGTAATTTAAGCAGATTAATACTAGGATAAGGACAGATATATGTGGAATAAAATAGCCCAGAAATAAATCCTGACATATATAGTCAATTGATTTTTGACAAGAGTGCCAAGACCATTCAGTGGGTAGAGAAGACATTTTTTTTCAACAAATGGTGCTAGAACTGCATATACCCAGATGCAAAAGAATGAAGTTGGACTCTTACTTTATACCACATATAAAAATTAAGTAAAAATGTATCAAAGATCTAAACTTAATGCTAAAACCATGAAGCTCTTAGAAGAAAATAGTGGGAAAATTTTCATGACATTGAATTTGGCAAGGACCTAATGGGTATGACACCAAAAACAGCCAAGAAAAGAGAAAATAGATCAATTTGACTTCAAAATTAAGAATTTTTTGTGCATCCAAGGACACTATTAAAGTGAAAGGACAAGCTAGAGGATGGCAGAAAATATTTCAAATCATATATTTGAAAAGGGATTAATATCTAGAATACATAAGGAATCCCCATAATTCAACACCAAAAACCATACAGCCCAATTTAAAAATGGACAAAAGACTTGAATAGACATTTCTCCAAAGACGATATACAAATGGCCAACAAGCACATGAAAAGGTGAACGTTACAGAGTTAGAAGGACAGATAAGGTTTTGTTTTAATTGGGTTAATTTATTTTTATTTGGGCAGTCATTAATGAATTACCAGTTTGCTATGTACTGAGTAAAATTTTAACAGTTTCCAGGATGATTTAAAAAATTTTTCTTTTCTAAGCTGGTCAGTTGGTACATACTGGTTCTGAGTGTATCTGAAAAGGCAGCTTTTTATGAATTACTGAATTCTGCTGAAATCTTAGAATTCATGAAAATCTCTTTGAATATTTTTATTCATGAAGCTTCTGTAAATGTGACATTAGGAGCAGGAAAAGATAATGTAAACCGATTGCTTGCCTGACTAAATCTGTGTAGTATATTTATTAAGAGAATGGATTCTGGAACCAGCCTACCTGGATTTGAATCCTGGCTCCACCTCTTACTAGCTGTATAATCTTAGGCAAGTTACTTAATATTTCTGTGTCTTCATTCTTCACCCTCAAAATGGGGATAATAATAGTATACCTACTTCATAAAATTGTTGTGAGGATTAAAGCTAAAATACACAAAGTGATTAAAACAGTTTCTAACATAAAGTACTAAATACGTGTTAGCTATTGTGTAGGGACATTACAATACTCATAAACTGATAATTGATAACATTATAGCTTTATAGGATTATAAATGCTTATTCTAAAGCCGAAGTGTGAGTTTGAATAAGTGGGCTGGGGGGAAGGGGAAGGAAAGGTAGTAGTATAAAGACTCTGAAACTGAAATAGAAATAACAAAATAAGTACTATTCGTACACATCTTGTATTTCACATAACCTTTCAGGAACATAGTTAATAGAATCCAAATCTATGTCCTTGTTTGACAGATGGAGGGTTTATTTTGTCATTGTCTTCAGTTTTTCTTCTTTTTTCTCTCCTCTTTCTCCTCTTTCTTCCCTTCTCTTCCCTCCTTTCTTCCTCTTTTCCCTTCCTCGTTTTTCTCCTCCTCCCTGTGATATGTAGGAAAAATCTTAATAACAAATATCAGTGATGACAGACTCCAGATTAATATTTTTGTATTTTCCTTTAAGGGCATGGTAGCAGAAGAAGAGACATCGAAAAAACTGTACAAGACTAATAATCCACCAACTCCTCATCTTTGTGTCAGAACACCAAAACAGGTATCTTTTCATTTTTACTTCAGAAAGCAAATTTCAAAAGCTGGACTTTATCTTTTTAAATTAAATATATTATGATTTTATTTTATTTTATATTCAGACCCCTTCATCTCTAACAAGCCCTGGATCTACACTGAAGTTTGGAGCTATGAGGAAAATGAGAGAAGATCGTTGGGCTGTAATTGCCAAAATGGATAGGAAGAAAAAACTAAAGGATGCAGAAAAGCTATTTGCTTAATTTCAGAAAATAAGTGTGATTAAGGAGCCTAATATTTATATCTTATTTATAGTTAATTAAAAATGTTTATTTTCTGAAGAGCCAGTTTCTGAAATTGAGACTTTATTTTTGCATAAATAATTTGGTTTTTAAAATTTGTATATTTTGGCCTAAATTGAAATAACCACATGTTACCTGAAATCTTGTAATTGTATTCAAATAATAAGATGATTGTATTTTGTTTTTACCTTTTCTTGTATTTATGAAAACTGTTTTAGCTAAGTTTTCAAATTTGTAAAGTTATCCATTAAATGCTAGGAACACATTGAGATTTACTCTTTATTCTTTACTATTAAAATATTTTGAACACAAATAAATGCTTTTCATTGATTCTGTGAGGTCGTCTGAACAGCTTATCATAATTTTGATAATATTTGTTTTTAAAATCTTAAGGTCATTTTAGTGAAGTTTCATAATTCTGAAGAAGCTTTATCTATTTAGTTGTAGGGGGGAAAAGGCTATACCTTTTAGCTATACTAAACTTTAGAGCTATACTAATAGCTCTATCTATTTAGTTGTAGGGGGAGAAAGGCTATACCAGTATGCCTTCATAACATTATTTATTCAACACTTACTACTTTAAGCAAATATTTATTGAATGCCCACTAAGAGCAAAACACAGTTCTAGATACTGGAGATATGACAGTGAACAGAACAGAAAAAGAAACCCTCTGTTTTTCTAGAGCTTACATGTTAGTGAGGGAAATAGACAAGACAGAAAATTTAAAGACCAAAACAGATAGTGTATTGTTAATGGTAATTGCTAGGAGAAATAAAACAGAAGAGTACTAGGGAGTATGAAGAAGGTTGGACTTTTAAGTAGAGTGGGCCTCACTGAGATAACATTTGAAGATCTGATGACCAACAAGTGAGCCTGTGGCTCTCTGGGGAGTACATTCCTGGCACAAGGAACAGAAGTTCAAAGACCCAGAGGTGGAAGTGTGCCTTCTGTGTTTGAGAAGCAGCAAAGAGGTCACTGTACCTGTAGAATCATGAGCAAAAGGAAGAATAGAAGGAGAAAAGGTCTATCTTTATCAGGATGGGGAGTTTGGGTGGGCAGTTTATGTAGTGCTTGTAACTACTTTAAGAACTGTGGCTTTTACTCTGAATAAGATGTGAAATTAATAGTATTTTTTAGCAAAGAAGAGCTATGATGTGACTCAAGTTTTAACATAAGGACCTTTCTGACTACTATATTGAGAACAGATTTTGAAAAGAAGACAAAAGGCTAAAACAAAACAGGAACTTTTTTTTTTTTTTTTTTTTTTTTTAGAGCAAGTGAGGGAGAAGGCCAGAGCAAGAGAGAGAGAATCTTAAGCAGGCTCCACGCCCAGCATGGAGCCCAAGATGGGGCTCAATCCCATGACCCTGGGATCATGACCTGAGCTGAAATCAAGAGTTGGACACTCAACTGATTGAGCCACCCAGGTGCCCCAGGAAGTTATTTTAATAATGCATATGAGAGATGGTATTTGGCTTGAACAAGGGTGAAAGCAGTAGAGGAATAACATGGTCAACTTTTGGATCTGCTTTGAAGATTAGATTTGGGACGTGATAAGAAAAAGAACCAAGGATAATTTAATATTTTCGGTCTGAGCAATGTAGTTTTGGACATGTCAGGTTTGAAATGCCTGTTAGACATCCAAATAGGGGATGGTAAATAGGCTTAGAGACAAGTTTAGGGTAGTGATATAAATTTGGTGGGAGTTAACAGCATATTTAAAGCTATCAAACTGGATGAGAACATGTATAATCATGGGTGTGACTGTACCTAGAAAAGAGGAGATTAGAGAGATGATAAGAAACCATCAAAAGATTAGCCAAGAGTGATAGTGAAGTCAAGCAAGAAAGTATTTCAAAAAAGAGGGAGTGATAAATTGTGTTAAATACTGCTCAGAGGTAAAGTAAAATTGGTTAAGTGTTGTTAATGTGGAGCCTGGATGATCTTAAGAATGGCAGTTTTGGTGACTGGAATTTGATTGAAAGGGACAGTTAAGAGAATGGGAGTAGAGGAAGTGGAGATAACATCTCTATAAAGAGTAAGAAGTAGCAATTTCTTACTTGACACATCCCCAAAGGCAAGGGAATTAAAAGCAAAAATGAACTACTGGGACCTTATGAAGATAAAAAGCTTCTGCACAGCAAAGGAAACAACCAACAAAACTAAAAGGCAACCAGTGGAATGGGAGAAGATATTTGCAGATGACATATCGGACAAAGGGCTAGTATCCAAAATCTATAAAGAGCTTGCCAAACTCCACACCCGAAAAACAAATAATCCAGTGAAGAAATGGGCAGAAAACATGAATAGACACTTCTCTAAAGATGACATCCAGATGGCCAACAGGCACATGAAAAGATGCTCAACATCGCTCCTCATCAGGGAAATACAAATCAAAACCACACTCAGATATCACCTCACGCCAGTCAGAGTGGCCAAAATGAACAAATCGAGAGACTATAGATGCTGAAGAGGATGTGGAGAAACGGGAACCCTCTTGCACTGTCGGTGGGAATGCAAATTGGTGCAGCCACTCTGGAAAACAGTGTGGAGGTTCCTCAGAAAATTAAAAATAGACCTACCCTATGACCCCACAATAGCACTGCTAGGAATTTACCCAAGGGATACAGGAGTACTGATGCATAGGGGCACTTCTGTACCCCAATGTTTATAGCAGCACTCTCAACAATAGCCAAATTATGGAAAGAGCCTAAATGTCCATCAACTGATGAATGGATAAAGAAATTGTGGTTTATATACACAATGGAGTACTACGTGGCAATGAGAAAGAATGAAATATGGCCCTTTGTAGCAACATGGATGGAACTGGAAAGTGTGATGCTAAGTGAAATAAGCCATACAGAGAAAGACAGATACCATATGGTTTCACTCGTATGTGGATCCTGAGAAACTTAACAGAAACCCATGGGGGACGGGGAGGAAAAAAAAAAAAGAGGTTAGAGTGGAAGAGAAACAAAGCATAAGAGACTCTTAAAAACTGAGAACAAACTGAGGGTTGATGGGGGGTGGGAGATGGGTATTGAGGAGGGCACCTTTTGGGATGAGCACTGGGTGTTGTATGGAAACCAATTTGACAATAAACTTCATATATTGAAAAAAAAAAAAAAAAAAGAAGCAGTATGCCTGGGTGGCTCAGTTGTTTAAGCGGCTGACTTTGGCTCAGGTCATGATCTCATGATTTATGAGTTCAAACCTCGTATCAGGTTCTCTGCTGTCAGCGCAGAGCCCACTTCGGATACTTGGTCTCTCTCTATGCCCCTCCCCTCCTTGTGCTCTGTCTCAAAAATAACATTTTTTTAAAAAAGTGTAAGAAACAGAAGAAGTTACACTTTAAAGGGAAGAAGATAAATGAAGCAGCTACTAGAAGTGGAAGTGGATCAAGGGATTTTTTTTAAAGATCTAAGAACTAATAGCATGTTTAATAATTAGGGAAGGATTCAGGATGGGGGGAAATGATTATGCAGGAGAGAGGGAAGTGCTTTTTTTACTGTTTTTTTTTTTTTTTTGGTAGATGTTCTATGATAGGCAAGATGAATAGAATCTAGTGGAAAATGAAAGTGCTGGGCCTTAGGTAGGAAAATAGAGAGTTCTACCATAGGAACCAGAGAAACGGAAGAGTGTATCACACAAGATGTTGGTAAGTGGATAGGAGTTTGTAGAAGTTGTGGTTTCATAGCTTCAATTTTCCTAGTGGAGTAAGAATTGAGAATGAGAATGGAGGAGAAAGATGAGCAGGTAAAAGTTTCATATAAACTAGGGAAGTGAAAATAAACTGTCAAAACAACTGACAAGTAGATAAAAAATAGTTCCAGTTGTCTCTAACAATTTTGGTGTAGTAGAACTCTAATTCCCTCATAGTGTGGAATTCTGTGTGCCAAGAAAAAATGGAAATGCTATAACATTACAGAAATTGTGTTCCTCCTTCAATTTGTAAGCCTTTGACTATACTCTGATAACTGGAAATGGTTTGGGGATTTCCAGCTTTGTGGTATTTTTTAAAAAATTTTTTAATGTTTGTTTATTTTTGAGAGAGAGTATGAATGGGGAAGGGACAGAAAGAGAGAGGGAGACACAGAATCTGAAACAGGCTTCAGGCTCTGAGCTGCCAGCACAGAGCTGGATGCGGGCTCAACCAACTGTGAGATCATGACCTGAGCGGAAGTCGGACGCTTAACCCAATGAGCCATTCAGATGCTCCTCAGCTTTCTGATATCTTAATTGAAATTTTATAATTAGTCTCCTGAGCAAGTGTTTTTTAGAGGATTATTGGTCTTGATAATGTGGTATTTTGTATTTGAAGCTATATATTTTCAAAAATTTTATTTTTAAAAAATGTTTATTTTGAGAGAGTGCATGCACATGAGTTGGGGAGGGGCAAAGAGAGAATCCTAAGCAGGCTCCAAGCTGTCAGTGCAGAGCCCTATCTGGGGCTCAACCCCATAAACTGTGAGATCATGACCTGAGCTAAAATCAAGAGTCAGATGCTCAACTGAGCCACCAGGCTAGTGTATTAAGGTAACAAGCTTCTCTGGCTAATCATTCATCAACTTGTCACTTATCTAAACTCCAACATAAATGTTCCTATTTAGTGAGAAGCATTCCTCTAAGCAGTGATTCAGGAAACCTGGCTACTTCCAACTTTTAGTTCTGCCATGTTTAACAACGGGCTTCCAAGATTGCTGCAAAAGGGGAAACACCAAAAAGATTTGCTGACAGATTGGCTTGAAATAAGGATGAAGTGAGAGAAAAAGAAGGTACAAAGTTGGGTCTTGAAGTTTTGTTTTGATGTAATATTTGGGGGCGGGGGCTATGTAATATTTGAGCTATCTTTGATATCTAAGTGGAGATGTTGAATAGATCATTGAACAAATGACTCTGGAGTTCTCCAGAAGGATCATTATTTGGTAATCATTGGCATATACATGTCATTTGAAGCATAAGACTGTGTGCACTCTTTCTGTGGACAGTGAGTGTGTAGTTACAGAGAAGAGTTAATACCCTTGGGATACTGGACATTTAAAAGTCAAGCAATAGAGGAGTTGCTGCAAAGACTAAGAAGGACAGACAGGTGAAGTGTAAGGGGTCATGAAGCTTAAAGACCAAAGTGATTTAAGAAGGGAGTATTCTCCCATGTCCAATCCTTCTGAGTGGCAATACTTGAAAGCAAATAATTGGATTTATCTATATGACATACAATCTCTGCCATCAATGACTTGATGTCCAGCAGCAAATATAAATGTGTAAACAAATGAGTCACTTATAATGTAAGTAATTCAACAGTACGTAAGAGATACAGAGATGTGAAAGATAATTTCATGTCTTGGCTTCAGAGAAGACCTTCTAGAAGAGATGAATTTTGGATATAAAAAAGAATGCTACCGGTGTATAAGAAGGACAAGGGAAAATTAAGGCAGGAGAAATAGCAATATAAAGGATGAGCTGAAAAGTAGGTAGGAGAACCAGACCATGGTGTCTTCATGTAGTATATTATATTCCAAAGCTTGGACTTTTTGATATAGAAAATTGAATAGAGTTTAAGCAAGGAAAATAAGACTTTATTATTTAAAATACAGTATTTTAAAATTTAAGTTTTACAAAAGTGTAACAAGTGTTTATAAGGTCTCCCAACTCTATTATTCATCCCCATAATTGAAAAAGACTTTTGTGTTTAGAAAGCTCATTAAAGATCAGTTGGAACAGGGTGACGTTATTGCAGCTATGGAAATAGTCCAGATGAGAGATGGGAAAATTTCTTAGACTAAAAATTTTAAGTTCCAGACTTTTAGATTATATCTAATACCTAGCATAAGAAAAATATCCATAATCTTATCTCTTTAAACCCTCCTTCATGTAAATGTAAGTTAATGATGTCAAAGAACAACTTGCTTTGGTTGATATAAAGGTTAGAAATAAATTATTTATAATTTAGGCAACCTGAATTCAGTATAATTAGTAGTCCACAGGCTGTAGAAGTACATCTACTTTAATCAGTGGCAGGTCATCTCTGGGTTAGAAATAGGAAATGACAAACAGGAGACAGGTAGGACTTACCATTATTAAGTTATGAAATCATAGAGTTTAGAGCTGGAGGGAACTGAAAAGATAATTTAATTTCAATAGATCAATAATTTGAGGCCTATAAAAGTAATCATAATGAAAAGGAAAAGATAGTTTTGAAAACTGAATTTCTATGCATATACATACTTTACATCAATACATAAATATAGTCATAAAATCTTACTGCCTTCTTTTTTCCTTTTGCTTTTGTCTTCCCCCTTTCTTCCCCTCTCCGCACACATCAGGGTCGCCCTCTGCCAAATCCCCCTCTCCTGGGGGAAAAATCCTTTCCTGTTTTCTTCAATCACTGATAGATGTAGATAATAAATGTAATATATTTAGTTACATACTTTTACATAGGCATACACACAGGATTCTCTTGTCATGGTTAATTTACAAAAATGGGATAATATTATATATGCTTTTCAGAGTCTTTCTTTACTCAGTATCTCATGACAATCTCTTTAAAGCATGGTGTAGTTCCAATTCATTCTTTTATTATTATTTTTTTTAAGTTTATTTATTTTTGAGACAGAGTGAGCACAAGTTGTAGAAGGGCAGAGAAGGGGGTGGGGGAGAGAGAGAATCCCAAGCAGCCTCCATACTGTCAGCATAGAGCCTGACACAGGGCTCAATCCCACCAACTATGAGATGATCGTGCATGACCTGAGCTGAAATCAAGAGTCACTTAACTGACTGAGCCACCCAGGTGCCCCTGCAATTCATTCTTTTAAATGGCTGTAGTAATATTTCATGGATGTACCATAATTTAGCTATATATTAGAGTATGGTAGAGACTTTTATGATCACCTATACCTACTTCTTCTCTCCTTCTAGGCACACAAGATAAAGATTACATTTCCCTTCGCATCTTGGTGAGCCTATATTATAAGTTCTGGCCAAGGGAGTTTAGATAGAACTGATACGCACTAATTACTTCTGTGCCAGAGTATTTGATTAATAGTGTGAGACCTTCTAGAACATTCTTCCTCCTGCTGCAGCAATTTGTGATGTTACAGATGACAAAACTCCTGTCATTCTACGTGAGTAAAAATTACATAAAATAAAGTTTCCCCATTAGCCCATCATGGTCATGTAGTATGAATAAGATATAAGACTTTGTAGTGTTAAGCCCCTGAGAGTTTGGGATTGTCTATGATTGTTGGCATAATCTACTCTATCTTAACTGATATAAGGAGAATTCTCTTCGTTTCCAGTTTTTTGCACTATGAACAATGCTAATGTTAGTGCTTTTACTTCTGTAAATTATTAATTTTGGAATTGATGGGCCTACAGATATGCATATTAAAATTTTTAATAGGTGTTGTCTAGGAGCGATAGTAAAAATATGTAATCACTGGTATGGAAATATATATCATGTGTATAAATCATTATGTAATTAATAGTTGAAACTATATTCTATGACAATATATTCTACAGAGTACAGCTTATTCTCTTATAAAAGCCTGGGTGGCTCAGTCAGTTAAGTATCCAGCTTCAGCTCAGGTCATGATCTTGTGGTTTGTGAGTTCAAGCCCTTCATTGGGCTCTCTGCTGTCAGCTGGAGTCACCTTCAGATCCTCTGTCTCTCTCTCTGTCTCTGTTCCTCCCCCTCTCATGCTTTTTCTCTCTAAAAAATAAACATTAAATTAAGTGCTAATCAAGAGTTGTAAACTGTAATACAAATTGATTATTCTAAATTATTTTTAAATTTTTAAAAATTATTGCTATGTTATATGATATTACATTAAAAGTTTTCTAGTCCTTATAATAATAACTGAGATTTTTGTATATTCTGTTTATCAGCTAAATCACAAATATAGTTTGTTGGGGTTATCATGTTTACTTAAGTCAAAACTAATTCTTTGGGCCAGTCTGCATGTTACATGTGTCAGTTAAAAGTATTGTGGTTTTTTTTGTTGTTTTGTTTTGTTTTGTTTTGTTTTGGGTTTTGTTTTTTTATTTTTTGTTTTGGCCTACTGAATTTGGAATCTTAGCAACTGTTGTTCATGTTTTGAATAACAACCTCTGTGTGGCTGAGTTTTAGGTCTAAAAAAATGATGATACTTATAACTAGAAAAAAATAATAGGCATTTTGAAAGGTATCTAGTACAAAGCAAGTGCTAATCATGATTACCTCTCATTTTTATTAATGAAATCAATCTTATGCATGCCCATGACATGTAGGCTTTCAGTGGATTTTAATGAATTTGACTCACCATATGAAGGTGAAAATTTAACAGGGACAGTGAAAAAGAAGGACCTGTATTCTAGAAGTTCCCTAGCTCCAAATTGGCCAAGTGGACTCTCCCCAGCCTCAGAAGCCTCCTTTCTGTCCTAGGAATACCTGAAATGTCAACAGAATCCATATTGCCAGACTGGTGCCTGCAATAGCTATTGTTACCACACACCTGTTTCTCCCAGGTTCTTTGAAAAATTTGGAGTTAATTTGTAGGCTACTGTTCCTATGAATGGACACGTTAGGGGCTACCTCAGGGCAGCTCTGGCCAGTAATAGGTGGTCACAGTCTATGAAAAGCCAAATTGGCATGGAGCATTGGTCTACTATTGCTAGCTTCACTGAATGAGGAAGTCTGCCTTGCTGAGGTCTGCATGTGTTTGGAGGAATCAGAAGATGGTGTTTGGTGTATGGGAACTAAAGCAGGATAGCTAGCGGGACAGCAGGTAGATGGGCCCAAGGATGGCCCCCTAGCAGTACCCATCTATAGAGCCTAGGATCCAAAAGGAGGTGTGAGTATGGCATGGCCAGACCCTCCAGATACAGTGTGGCAGGGGGAAGATAATGATGCCTGGGGAGGTGGAGATTTTTGTCTAATCAGCTTGTATCCCACATCCTTGATAAACTCACTAGTTCCAGTCGCATTTTTATAGATTCCTTGGGATTTTCTATGTGGATGATTATGTCATCTATGGCTAAAGATATTTTTACTTCTTCCTCTTCAATCTATAACTTTTTCTTTTTATTGCCTTATTGCACAGGATAGTACCTTCAGTACAATGTTGTATATATATGATGAGAGTTGACATCCTGGCCTTTTCCCCAATTATTTAACCTTAAGTACGTTGTTAGATATCTTTTTATCAGATTAAAGAAGTTCTTTCTATTGCTAATTTGTTGAAAATTGTATCATGAATGAACGTTGAATTTTCTCAGGCTTTTTCTGAATATTTTGAGATGATCATATGGTATTTTACTTTTAGTCTGTTAATATGGTGAATTGTACTGATTGAGTTTTGAATGTTAAACTAACTTTGCATTCCTGGAATGTGAAGGTCATTATATTTTATTCTATTTATATATTATTGGATTCAATTTGCTAAAGCTTTTCTGAGGAATGACATCTAGTTTTGTTTTTTTGTAATATTTTTTTTGGTTTGCTATCAAGGTAATGCTGGCCTTATAACATGAGTTGAGAAGCATTCCCGCAATCTAACTTTTGGAGTTTATGTCAAATTGGTATTATTCTTTTTTTAATGCATGATAGAATTTACCAGGGAAATCATTTGGGAATGGAGTTTTTTTTAATAATATATTTAATTATGAATAAATTTATTTGATAAATATGTGGCTACTTACAGTTACTATTTCTTCTTGAGTCAATTTTGATAATTTCTATCTTTCACAAAATGCATATTTTTTTTCCTAAATGGTTGAGTGTATTTGAAATGAAGTTGTTCATAATATTTCCTTAGTATCATATTAATGTCTTTAGGATCTGTAGTGAGGGCTCTTTTTTAATCCCTGATTTTGGTGATTTGTGTCTTTTTCTCTTGACCAGTCTACTTAAATGTTTATGGATTTCATTGATCTTTTCCAGAAAAAAATGGTTTTAGTGGTTTTCCTGTTGATTTTTTGTCTGTTTCCTATTTCTTTGATTGTATTCTCATTTTAATTTTTTCCTTTATTTTGCTTACTTTGGATTTATTTTTCATCCAAATAGAAGCTTAAAAACTTGAGCTTAGACCTTTCTTATTTTAATATGTACACTTAAAGCTATACATTTTTCTCTATACATTAGTTACATCTCACAAATTTTGACACATTTTTATTTCTATTCAGTTTTAAATATTTTCTAATTTACTTTTTAACTTTTTGCTTTTTTGCTTTGCACCATTGAATGTTGAAATTGTGTTGTTTAATTTCCAACTATTTGGGAATTTTCCAAATATCCTCTGTTGATATTTAATTTCACTTTGGTCAAAATCTATACTCAGTATCATTATGATCTTTTAAAATTTTTGACACTTGTATTATGGCCCAGAATATAGTCTTATCTTGGTGAATATCCCATATGTATTCATGTGCATAAAGAATGTGTGTTCTGCTCTTGGTGGATGGAATATTCTATATATATCAATTAGGAAAAGTTGTTTATAGGGTTCAAATTTTCTATATTTTTTCTTATATTTTGTGTATTTATTTCAATTACTGAGAAAAATGTGCTGAAAATTTCAACTATAATTGCAGATTATTTCTCCTTTTAAATTCTATCAATTTTTATTTCATATATTTTGGAGTTTGTTTTTAGGCGCATACACATTTAGGATTGCTTTTCTGGTCTTGACTAATTTGACACTTTATCATTGTAGAATATCCCTCTTTATTCATAGTATATTCCTTGCTCTGAGGTTTACTTTGACTTGCATATAGCCACTACAGCTTTCTTTTAATTAATGTTTGCATAATGTATCTTTTTCAGTCCTTTTATTGTCACCCCATGTGTGTCCCTATATGTAAAGTGCATTACTTGGAGATGGAATATATCAGTCTTGATTTTTTCATGCAGTCTTATCATCTTTGCTTTATAATTTTGAATGTTTAAACCCTTTACACTTAATGTAATTGTCAATGTGGTTAGGTTTAAGTTTATCATATTGCCATTTGTTTTCTATTCTTTATATTTTCCCTCTATTCTTTTTTTTATTTAAATTTTTAAATATTTATTTATTTTTGAGAGAGAGAAAGAGAGAGCATGCGTGGGGGAGGGGCAGAGAGAGAGAGGGAGGCACAGAAACTGAAGCAGGCTCCAGGCTCTGAGCTGTCAGCACAGAGCCTGATGGGGTTGAACTTACAAGCTGTGAGATCATGACCTGAGCCGAAGTCAGACACTCAACTGACTAAGCCACCCAGGTACCCCAATTTTCCCTCTGTTCTTATTTTTTCCGCCTGCTCTGTTTTATTATGGTATTGTCATGATTTCATTTTATCTTCATCATTGACTTTTTAAAAATTAATAGACTTTATTTTTTTTAAATTTTTTTTAATGTTTATTTATTTTTGAGACAGAGAGAGACAGAGCATGAACGGGAGAGGGTCAGAGAGAGGGAGACACAGAATCTAAAACAGGCTCCAGGCTCTGAGCTGTCAGCACAGAGCCTGACGTGGGGCTCTAACTCACGGACCGTGAGATCATGACCTGAGCCGAAGTCAGCCGCTTAACCGACTGAGCCACCCAGGAGTCCCTAGACTTTATTTTTTAGAGTAATTTTAAGTGCACAGCAAAACTGAGTGGAAAGTATGGAGATTTCCCATATACACATTCCCCCACACATGCATACTCTTTCTATAAATATCCAGTACCAGAGTAGTACATTTGTTACAACTGATGAATCTTTATCAATACATCATTATTACCTGAAGTCCATAGTTTACATTAAGGTTAATTCTTGATGTACATTTTCTGGGTTTTCACAAATGTATAATGACAGATACCCACCATTATAGTATCATACAAAATATTTTCACTGTCCTAAAAATTCTCTGTTCTCTGCCCATTCATCGCTTCCTTCCCTCAATCCCTGATAACCACTGATACATATTTTTAAATTAAAGTGTAGTTGACATACAATATTATATTAGTTTGAGGTGTACAAAATGGAGATTTGATATTTATATACATTATGAAGTGATTACTATAATAAATCTAGCAACCATCTGTCACCACACAAAGTTGTTACATATTAACTATATTCTGTATGCTCTATATCTTATCCCCATGTCTTATGTATTTTATAACTGGAAGTTTGTACCTTTTAATCCCCTATTCTATTTCACCCATTTTCCATACCTCTCACCCTTCTGGCAACCACTAGATTTGTCTCTGTATCTATGAATCTATTTCTGTTTTTTTCTGTTTGTTTTTCTTTTTAGATTTAAGTGAAATCATGATATTTGTCCCTCTCTCTTCGGCTTATTTCACTTAGCATAATATCCTCTAGGTTCATCCATGTTGTCACAAATGGCAAGATCTCATTCTTTTTTAGTTGAGTAATACTTCATTGTGTGTATGTATGTGCGTATATATTTTTCCTTCAAAAAAGCTAACTTATTTTTTTAATGTTTATTTTGAGAGAGAGAGCACATGAGTGGAGGAGGAGGAGGAGGAACATGTTTCTCATTTTGTTTATTGAGCTCTTTATCTTTGCTATGTTATTTTTTATCTCTGTGTTAAGCATCTCACTCATGTCTTCCACTCTTTTCTCAAATCCAGGGAGTATTCATATGATCACTTTATTTTTTATTTTTTTAAAGTTTATTTCTTTATTTTGAGAAGGAGGGAGAGAGAGAGAGGGAGGGAGAGAATGGGTGCGGGAGGGGCAGAGAGAGGGAGAGACAGAATCCCAGGCAGGCTCTGCGCTGCTGGTGCAGAGCCTGACGCAGGGCTCAAACTCATGAACCGTGAGATCATGACTTGAACTGAGATCAAGAGTCAGATGCATAACAGACTGAGCCACCCAGGTGCCCCAATAAATTACTTTAAATACTCCATCAGGCATGCTATTATCTGTTTCACTTAGATCACTGGCTATAGCCTTGTCCAGTTCTTTCATTTCAGATAAATTTCTGTCTCCTCATTTTGTCTGCCTCTCTGTGTCTGTTTCTCTGTGTTAAGAAAGTTAGCTATGTCTCCTATTCTTGAGGGTAATGGCCTTATGAAGAAGCAGTCCTATAGTGCCCTATGGTATACTGTCCTGGCAGTTTCGAGTGCTTCCAATGTGTGCTACGTGTTCTCTGATGTTTTGTCTTGGCCACTTTAACTTTCAGGCCAGTCATCTGCAGAGGCTGTCTTTGCATCTTGTGGGCAGTATTTGATCCCAGGCCTGAATGTGGTGCATTTTAACTAGGTATGTTCTGGTCTGCGTGTGAAATGAGGCCTGTCCCCAGTGGAAATGAGGCTCCAGAAAACTCCTGCGTGGAGACATGCAGTGTGACCATGGGTTTGGGCAGGTCTTCTGGGGAAGGGGTCCAATAAAGCTGGGACTGAGGCAAGTGAGACTGGAAAGGGTGGTTCTGCCAGAGTGCTGTGGGGCAGTTCCTTTGTTCCCAGCAGGGTTTCTTCACGAACACTGCCTCTCTGGGATATGCTCTGAAATGAGCAAATAACCTTCCCAGTGTGTGTCCCTGGTGCTCTTCAGATCTCTGTTTTCACACTACCTACCTACAGATTGTTTCCTGCTGTCTTGCCGAGAGAGCACGGGGCTCTATCCCAGCCAAGTCTGCTGATCTTCAAAACCCCAGGCTTTGGGGGTGCCTGGGTGGCTCAGTGGTTAAGCTTCTGACTTTGGTGGCTCAGGTCATGATCTTGCAGTTTGTGGGTTCAAGCCCCACATTGTGCTTTGCGGTGACGGCCCAGAGCCTGGAGCCTGCTTCAGATTCTATGTCTCACTCTCTCTCTCTCTCTCTCTCTCTCTGTCTCTCCCTCGCTCATGCTGTCTTTCCCTCTCTCTCAAAAATAAATAAACATGAACAAATAATTAAAACAAAACAAAACATGCCAGGCTTTAAGCCCCACTGGTTGCCAGAAGTCAGGAAATTTGTTCCCTCTCACTTTCCAAGCCAATTGCTATGGGGATACATTTTCCCTGTGAGCTCCCCTGTACACACAGTTTGTCTCTTGCCCTTCTCTCTGACCACAGCTCCCTGCCTACCACAGTGGCCACAATCCATTTCTCTCCCAAACCATGTCTCTACACTTCCTACCTTCTTTCATATGGCCTCTTCTTCAGTTGTGGAGTTTGTTCTGCTTGTCTTCAGGTCAATTTTTGGAGTATTTAAGATGATTTGATAGTTACCTAGCTGTATTTGTGGGACAAGTTGAGCCTAGGGTCTTGCTACTCTGCTGCCATTTTCCAGCCTCCATGTGTGTGTATCTGTACACACACACATACACACACCACATTTTTATCCATTCATCTTTGATAGATGCTTAGGTTGCTTCTATACCTTAGCTGTTGTAAACAAAGCTGCAATGAACACAAGGGTGCATATATCTCTTCAAATTGGTATTTTTATTTTCTTCAGGTAAATATTCAGAACTGGAATTGTTGGATAATATAGTTGTAGTTCTACTTTATTTTTTTGGTATACAGTTTTATTTTGTTAAGTTTTTATTTAAATTCCAGTTAGTTAAAATACAGTGTAATAATAGTTTTCCATATAGAATTTAGTGATTCAACACTTACATACTACACCAGATGCTCATCACAACAAGTGCACTCCTTAACCCACATCACCTATTTAACTCATCGCTTACCCGCCTCTCCTCTGATAACCATCATTTTGTTCTCTATAGATAAGAGCCTGTTTCTTGGTTTTCCTTTCTTGGTTTTTCCCCTTTGTTTATTTGTTGCTCATATTCCGCATATGAATGAAATTAAATGGTATTTGTCTTTCTCTGACTTATTTCTCTTAGCGTAATACTCTATCCAAGAGTAGGTCTATCCAAGTCATCACAAATGACAAGATTTCATTCTTTTATATGGCTGAGTAATATTCATTGTATATATAAACCACATCTTCTTTAGCCATTCATCAGTTGATGGACATTTGGGCTCTTTCCATAATTTGGATATTGTTGATAATGCAGCTATAAGCATAAGGGTGCATGTATCCCTTCAAATTAGTATTTTTGTATCCTTTGGGTAAATACCTATTAGTGCAATTACTGGATCATAGGATAGTTCTATTTTTCACTTTTTAAGGAAGCTCCATACTGTTTTCCACAGTGGCTGCACCAGTTTTCATTCCCACCAAAAGTGTAAGAGGGTTCTCCTTTCTTAACATCTTTGCCAAACTTGTTTTTTCCTGTGTTGTTAATGGTAGCCATTTTGACAGATGTGAGGTGATAGCTCATTGTATTTCCCTGATGATTATTAATATTGAGCATCATTTCATGCGTCTGGTAGCCATTTATATGTCTTCTTGGGAAAAATGTATATTCATGTCTTCTGATCATTTTTTAACTGGATTATTTGTTTTTTGGGGTGTTGAGTTTCATAAATTCTTACTATATTTTGTATACTAACCATTTATAAGGTATGTCACTTGCAAATATTTTCTCCCATTCCAAAGGTTGCCTTTTAGTTTTGTTGATTTTTTCCTTCGCTGTGCAGAAGATTTTTATCTTGTCGATTGTAATACATTTATGAAAGAAATTGAAAGTGACACAAAGAAATGGAAAAACATTCCATGCTTGTGGATTGGAAGAACAAATATTGTTAAAATGTCTATACTACCCAAAGCAATCTACACATTTACTGCAATCCCTATCAAAATACTAACATCATTTTTCACAGAGCTAGAACAAACAATCCTAAATGGCTATTTCCACACTCTATGCCTCTGAGTTGTTTGCCAGCCTTCTCTCCAGGAACAGTGCAGTGCCTTCTTAACAGTTCCCAGCTAACCCTTCAGACTTTGAAAATTCCAGGCTTTAGGGATGTGGTATGGACAGAGGCCTGCCCTGGTTTTCTGGGGGAGGGTCTCACCATGCTGGGAATGAGGCGGGCTTCACTGAGAAGGTCAGTTGTGCCAGATGTGGTCTTGGTGTAAGGAGGTTAGGCAGCCACTGTCAGGGCTGAACCGCTTCCCACAGGTGGCTCTGCATTTATGCTGAAGGGCAGGGGAGGGAAATGGTGCCAGCCAGCTCCTTTGTCCCCGGGGAGAGACATCTCTGTGAATGCTACCTCTCAGGGACTTGCTCCAAGAAGAGTGAATTATCTCCCAGCTGTGTGCCCCAGGTGTTCTTTAGATCCCTGTTTCTAAAACCTGTCTGCCCCTAGGTTTTTTGCCTGCCCTCTCTCTAGGAGTAGGGAAGTACCCTCAGGGCTTTATTCCAGCCAAGCCCCTTCACCTTTAAAATACCGGTCTTTAAACCTGGCTGGTTGCAAGAACTCCCAAAAATCAGCCCCTCTCATTTTCCCAGCCATTGGCTTGGGGAAAGTGTTCTCCTTGTGCATTTCCCTGTGTTCTCCTGTCTCCCTCACACTTCACCACAACCACAGCTCCCTCCCCTCCGTAGCACCTGTGGTCAGTTTCTCCCTCATACCACACCTCTGCACCTCATACCTTCCTCAATGTGGCCTCTTCTCTCCCTCAAGTTGTGAAGTTTGTTCTGTCAGTCTTCAGGTTGATTTCTGGGGTATTTAGAATGGTAGTTATCATTTGATAGTTATCTAGTTGTGTTTGAGCTATGAGATGAGCCTAGGGTCCTCCTACTATGCCATCATCTTAGCTCCCTCACCACCTCTATTTTAACTTTTTTGAGGAAACTGTATACTGTTTCCCATGGTGGCTGCATCATGTCGCATTGCCACCAACAGCGCACGAGGGTTCTCTTTTCTCTACATCTTTGCCAACACTTGTTATTTCTTGTCTTTTTGATAATAGCCAATATGATAGGTATGAGATAATATCTCATTGTGGTTTTGATTTGCATTTCTCTGATGATTAGTGATGCTGAACATCTTTTCATGTATCTGTTGGCCATCTGTATATCTTCTTTGGTGAAAGGTCTTTTCAGATGCTCTGCCATTTTTCAATTGGATTGTTTGTTTTTTCATATTGAGTTGTGTGTTTTTCCACATTTTGTTTCAGTTATATCATTTGCGAATATTTTCTCCCATTCAGTAGATTGCCTTTTCATTTGGTTGATGGTTTCCTTCACTATGCAAAAGCCGTCTAGTTTGATATAGTCCCATTTGTTTATTTTTGCTTTTGTTGCTCTTGCCTGAAGAGAAAGATGCAAAAAAATTGTTGCTGAGACTGATGTCCAAGAGCTTACTGCTGATGTTTTCTTCTAGGAGTTTTATGATTTCCTGTCTTACATTTAAGTCTTTAAACTATTTTGAGTTTATTTTTGTATATCATATAAAAAAGTGGTCCAGTTTCATTATTTTGCATGTAGTCCAGTTTCCCCAACATCATTTACTGGAAACTGTCTTCTGCCCGTTGTATGCTCTTGCCTCCTCTGTTTTATATTAACTGACCATAAAACCATGGGTTTATTTCTGGACTCTATTCTGTTCCATTGATTTATTATCTGTTCTTGTGCCAGTACCATAATGTTTTTATTTACTATAGCTTTGTAGTATAGTTTGAAATCAGGAAGCATGATACCTATAGCTTTGTTCTTTCTCAAGATTGATTTGGTTATTTAGGGTCTTTGGTGGTTCTATAAGAATTTTAGGATTATCCTAGTTCTGTGATAAATGCCATTGTTATTTCAATGTTTTGAATCTGTAGATTGCCTTGGGTAGTGTATGGATACTTTAACAACATTAATTTTTCCAATCCATGAGCACAGAATATTTCTCCTTTTATTTGTGTTCATCTTTAATTTCTTTTATCAATGTCTTAGAGTTTTCAGTGTATGAGTCTTTCACCTCCGTGGTTAAATTTATTCCTAGGTATTTTATTCTTTTTGATGCAAATTGTAAATTGGATTGCTTTCTTAATTTCTCTAAAAGTTCATTATAACTGTATAGAAATGCAATAACTTATGTATATTAATTTTGTATCTTACAACTTTATTGCAGGATACTGCATGACTGCATGTTAACTTTTTAAATTAGTTCTAATATATTTTGGTGGAGTCGTCAGGGTTTTCTATATATAATATCATATTATCTGCAAATAGTGACAGTATTATTTCTTTTCCAATTTGGGTGCCTTTTATTATTTTTGCTGTCTGACTGCTATGACTTCCAACACTGTGTTGAATAACTAATGATCTTTTTAATGTCTCTGTAGTTTTGCCTTTTCCAGAATGTCATACGGTTGGGATAATGCAGTAAGTAGCCTTTTCAGATTGTCTTCTTTCACTTAGTAATATGCATTTAGGGTTCCTCCATATTTTTTCATGGCTTGGTAGTTTGTTTGTTTGTTCGTCTGTTTTTTTCTACTACTAAATAATATTCCGTTGTCGGATATGCCACAATTTGTTTATTTTTCACCTTCTGCAGGATATCTTGGTTGCTTTCAAGTTTTGATGATTATGAATAAAGCTGCTATTAACATCTGTGTATAGGTTTTTGTGTGGCTAGGGTTTTCAGCTTTTTTGAGTAAATACCAAAGAGTGAGGTTGCTAGGTAAGAGTATGTTTAATTTTTGTGAGAAACTGCCAAACTGTCTTCCAAAGTGGCTGCAGCATTTTGCCTTCCCACCAGCGGTGAGTGAGAGTTCCTCTTGCTCCTCATCCTTGCCAGCATTTGGTGATGTCATTGTTCTGGATCTTGACCATTCTCTTAGATGAGTAGTGGTATTGTGTTGTTATTTTAATCTGTATTTCCCTGATGACCTATGATGTGAGGCATCTTTTCATATGCTTATGTGCCATCTGCTGTGTCTTTTTGGTTGCAGCGTCTGCTCAGTTATCTTTTAAATCAAACTTAGTTTTCCTACTGTTGATTTTTAAGAGTTCTTTGTATATTTCAGATAGCAATCTTTTACCTGATATATCTTTTGCCAATATTTTCCTCCCAGTCTGTCTTCTCATTCTTTTGACACAATTGGCTTTTAGCTATACTTTTATTTTGAGTGATTGCTTTAAGATTTGCAATATACATCTTTAATTTATAGTTTACCTTCAAATAATATTATAGCACTTCACATATAGTTAAAGAAACTTACAGAAATATATTTCTATTTCCCATTCCTGTTCTTTGTTTTATTCTTGACGTATAGTTTACTTCTTTATATGTTATAAATCCCACAAAACATTGTCACTTTTTCTTTAAGCTGTCAATTGTCTTTTTTTTTTAATTTTTAGAATTTTATTTAGTTTTGAGAGAGAGAGAGAGTGAGCAGGGGAGGGGCAGAGAGAGAGACAGGGAGAGAGAGAATCTCAAGCAGACTCACACTGATGGCACAGAGCACGATGTGGGGCTCGAACTCACAAACTGTGAGATCATTACCTGTGCCAAAACCAAGAGTCAGACGCTTAACTGACTAGGCCACTCAGGTGCCCCCACTTTTTTTTTTAAGTTAGGTGAAAATTACATAATAAAATTAAATGCTTTAAAGTGAACAGTTCTGTGGTATTTAATACATTCACAATGTCCCAAATGTTCCATAATGTACCCTTATCTAGTTCCAAATCATTTTCTTTTTATATTTTAATTTTTAATGAGAGAGAGAGAGAGAACATGTGTGCAAGTGAGCAGGGGAGGGTCAGAGGGAGAGGGAGAGACAGAATGCCAAGCAGGCTCTACACTATCAGCGAGGAGCCCAACATGGGTCTCAGACTCACAAACCAAGAGATCATGACCTGAGCCAAAATCAAGAGTCAGACACTTAACAGATTGAGCCCCCCAAGTGCCCCTCCAAATCATTTTTATAACCCCAAAAGGATGTGCCCGCACCTATTTGCTGTTATTTCCCCATTCCCACTCCCTGCAGCTCCTGGTAACCACCAGTGTGCTTTCTGACTTTATGGGTTTACCTATTCTGTATATTTCAAATAAATGGAATTGCACCGTATGTGATCTTTTGTGTGTAGCTTCTTTTCACTTTGTTTTATACACACATGTGGTTAAGGAATTTAACTGCATTGTTCGTTTATTATTTCTTGGCTACCACAGATTAATTTGCTAACAGAATCTTTTTTTGTTTTGTTTTGTTGAGAGAGTGGGGGGTGGAGAGAGCATGAGCAGGGAGAGGCAGAGAGAGAGGGAGAGAATTTCACGCAGGCTCCGCACCGTCAAGTGCAGAACCCGACGTGGGCTCAAACCAACGAACTGTGAGATCATGACCTGAGCCGAAACCAAGAGTCAGATGCCTCCCTGATTGAGCTACCCACGTGTCCCACTAACAGAATCTTTTATTGATTTTTGCATATAAAAATACTATGAACTTCTTTTAAGATAAAAGGTGTACTAAACAAAGATGAGAAAAGTTAAAATAGTTTTGATGAGATTAATAACCAAAAATTAATATTAATTAATACTGTTGATTAATATTGTTGATTAGCTGTTAGGAAGTAGCTACACATGTTATTATGAGTACAGTTAATACTACTCATATTATTCAGCCAGAGAAATAATATCTAATTACCAAGAGTTTATGCAAAGCAACAAAAATAGAGTGAATGATAGTACACTAAGGGATCAAGAAATATGTTTTGATATACAGGAAAGAAAACTTGATACGGAAGATGCTAGCAATTCCTATTAACATTAATATATGACCTTAATTTCAGAAATGTTTTGAAAAGGATGGAAAAAGCTTATATAAATTCATATAAATCTGGCATATCAGGGGCTTTAACCTGTTACCAGATGGGAGAAGCAAACTGACATAATTTTTATACATATTAAATCAATTTTGTCCCTCTACTTGGGAACTTTAGGATAATAAAATGATCAATATGCACATTAGGCCCAACTCTACTTGCTATCATTTATTTGTATTGTTTAAGAAAAAAAACATTAAAAGGAGTTAAAAAACAGATTTTGTTTCAAATGGCAGACAGTTCTAATGTGATGCTTACAGATAACTCAGAATTCAGATAGATAAACTGATTAAAAAATAATTGTTGTACAAGATTTTAGAATTTTATGGAAGCAGAGCAAACTACAAAATTACCCTCTCTTTGAGGAGGGGAAAATACTATATGTCTGATTCATATTCCTGTGCCACTCCTCTGTTTCTCTGTTTAGCTAATTGAAGGTTGTGGGTACTTTTTTTTTCTTTGAAAATGAGTTAAAATTTTAATGCAATAAAAGGACATCAGGAAACTTGGATTTTAGCCTGGCATTGCCTATAACTATCTATAAAACATCAGAGCAGTTGGGGTGCCTGGCTGGCTCAGTTGGTAGAACATGTGACTCTTGATCTCAGGGCTGTGAATTAAAGCCCTATGTTGGGCATGAAGCCTACTTAAAAAGGAAAAAAACAGGGCAAAAATTTTTTTCAGAACATCAGAGCAGTTAATAGCCTCTCTGAGTATCAAATTATATTTTTGTTTTTGTTTTTAATTTACATTTATTTATTTTTGAGAGACAGAGGCAGAGCACAAGTGGGGGAGGGGCAGAGAGAGAAGGAGACACAGAATCCAAAGCAGGCTCCAGGTTCTGAGCTGTCAGCACAGAGCCTGATGCAGGGCTCAAACTCACAAACCACAAGATCATGACCTGAGCCGAAGCTGGACACCTAACCGACTGAGGCACCCAGGCGCCCCCCTGAGTATCAAATTATAAACTCTGGGAAAAGCATATCTATTTCCATTTATTTATGCATTCAGTAAATATTTATTGAGCATCTAATGTATGTAATAGGCTGGTTTGAATTCTAAGGATACAGTGATGACCAAGACAAATAATTCCCTCTATTTAGGGTGCTTACATCCTAGTTAGAAGGGGAGAAACAGAATAAACATGTAAACAAATGATATGATATCAAAGTTATAAGTGCTTTGAAAAAAGTATGAGATAGTGGATTAACAAATAACAGAGCTGGAGTGCTATATTAGATTTGGTGGTGAAGGAAGTCTTTTCTGAGGAAAGTAGTTTTAAGTAGTTTAAACGGAGATGATGAGTAAGCCATTTGGAGATCTGGTGAAAGAGCCCTTCATAATGAACAATAGCAAATGAAAAGTCCTGATGCAAGAACAAGTTTAGCATGTTCAAAGGAACATTGTAAGTGAAAGGTAGAGTGAGAGAGTGGTATGACATGAAGCCAGAGAAGTGGCCACAGATCATTTGTACCTACTGGATTTTAAAAACAGCTTTGTTGAGGTATAGGTGACATACAATAAACTGTATGTGTTAGTTTCCTAGGGCTGCTGTAATAAAGTACTACAAAACCGAGGGGCTTAAACAACAGAAATTTTTGTGTCACAGTTCTAGAGGCTAGAAGTCTGAGATAAGAAATTAGTAGGGCCAGGCTCCCTCTGAAGGTGCCAGAAAAGATCTGTTCCAGGCCTGTGTCCTAGCTTCTGATAGTTCTTTGCTTTGTGGCAGCATAACTCCAGTCTTCATATGGCATTCTCCCTGTCTACATGTCTGTGTCCAAATTTCCTCTTTTTATAAGGATACCAATCACGTTGGGCTAGGAGACTACCCTACTCCAGAATGACCTAATCTTAACTAATTACATCTGCAATGCCTCAGTTTCCCAAATGTGGCCACGTTCAGAGATACTAGGGGTTAGAACTTCAACATATGAATTTGGCGGTGCACAATTCAAACCATAACATTGCATATATTTAAAGAACACAATATGATACATTTTGACATATGTATATGCTGTGAAATCATCACAATCAAGATAAACATTTTCATCACCCCTAAAATTTCTTCTGCCCCTTTGTAACCCCTCTCTTCTGCTCTTCCTTCCCTTTCCCCATATTAAGCACTCAGTAATATGCTTTCTTTCTTTCTTATGATTAGTTTGTACTTTCTAGAATTTTTTATAAACAGAATCATATGATCTGGCTCTTTCACAAAGCATAATTACTTTTTGAGGTTCATACCATGTTATTACTGTATCAATAGTTTATTCCTATTTACTGTTGGAAAATATTCGTGTGTGTGTGTGTGTGTGTGTAATTTGTTTATCAGCTGTGGATGGACATTAGTGTCTAGGTTTTGGCTTTTATAAATAAAGACATTATGAATGTTTATGTACAAGTCTTTGTGTAGGGACATGTCCTTTAATATCTCTTGTGTAAGAATGGAATGGTTGATCATAGTATAGGTATGTATTTAAATTTTTAAGAAATTGCCTGTTTGACAAGCTATACCATTTTATATTCCTACCAGCAGTGTAGGAGAATTTTAGTTACTCCACATCCTTGCTGACACTTGATATGGTCAACTTAAAAATTTTAGACATTCAAAGAAGTATGCAGTAGCACATCATTGAATATGCATTCAATGTGCACATTCCTAAGACCAAGGATGAACATTTTTTCCTTATTTATTTATTAACATACAATGTCACATTGGTTTCAGGTGTACAACATAGTGATGTGACAAGCCTAAAGGTATGCAATCCTCACCACAAGTATAGCTACGATCTGTCACCATACAATGCTATTTTGATACCATGGATTATGTTCCCTTTGTTGTACCTTTTATCCCTGTGACTTATTCATTCCATAATTGGAAATCTGTGTCTTCTACTCCTCTTCACCCATTTTGCCCATTCTCACACCCCTTCCCCTCTGGCAACCATCAGTTTAGTTTTTTCCCTGTATTTATGGGTCTTTTTTCTGATTTTTGTTTGTTGTTCATTCGTCTTTTATACTCTACATATAAGTGAAATTATATGGCATTTATGGAAACTATATGGTCTTTTTCTGTCCGACTTATTTCACTTAGCATAATACCCTCTAGGTCCATCCATGTTGTTGCACATGGCAAGATCTCTTTTTTTTTTTAAATAATTTTTTTAACGTTTATTTTTGAGAGAGAGAGACAGAACATGCGTAGGGGACGGGCAGAGAGAGGGAGACACAGAATCTGAAGCAAGCTCCAGGCTCTGAGATGTCAGCACAGAGCCCAACATGGGGCTCGAATCCACGACTTGTGAGATCATGACCTGAGCTGAAGTCAGGCATGCAACCAACTGAGCCACCCCGGCACACCAAGATCTCTTTCTTTTTAAGGTCTGAGTAATATTCAATGACTATTCAGACAAAATATAGAACCTTATCATATCCCCCTCCCACAAGGTTCACTCATGCCTTCTTTCAGACAAGTTCTTGAACATCATGTAAATGGAATGGCATAGTATGTATACTTTTTGTTTTTTTTTTTACTTTTTTCATTCAACATTATGTCTATGAGATTCATTAATGCAATTGCATGATTCAGTAGTTCATTCTTTTTTCACTATTGCATAACATTCCATTGTATAAACATGTCACAGTGTATTACTCATTCTAATGTTAAGAGACTTTTGGTATATCACATCTTTTTATCTATTTATCTATTGATGGAAACTTGGGTTGCTTCCATATCTTGGCTATTGTGAACAACGCTGCAGTGAAGATAGGGGTGCATATATCTTTTTGAATTAGTGTTTTTTTTTCTTTGGGTAAAAACCCAGTAGTGGAATTATTGAATCATGTGGTACATCTATTTTTAATTTTTTGAGGAACCTCCATGTTGTTTTCCACAGTGATTGCACCATAGTTTTTATTGCTTTAAAAAAATAATTTATTATCATGTTAGCTAACATACAAGTGTATATAGTGTAGTCTTGGCTTTGGGAGTAGATTCCCATGATTCATCACTTATATACAACACCCAGTGCTCATCCCAACAAATGCCCTCCTCAATGCCCATCTCTCATTTTCCCCCCACACACCCCCAAGCCTCCACCCCCAACAGCCTTCAGTTTGTTCTCTGTATTTAAGAGCCTCTTATTGTTTGCCTCACTCTCTGTTTGTAACTTACCTTTCCTTCCCTTCCCCTATGGTCTCAAATTTCACATAAGAGTGAAAACATATGATATCTTTCTTTCTCTGACTGACTTATTTCACTTAGCATAATACCCTCCAATTTTATCCACATTGTTACAAATGGCAAGATTTCATTCTCTTTCATCACCAAGTAGTAGTCCATTGTGTGTGTGTGTGTGTGAGTGTGTGTGTGTGTGTGTGTGTGTGTGTGTATGTATGTATATATATATATGTATACCCATCTTCTTTATCTATTCATCAGTAGATGGACATTTGGGCTATTTCCTTAATTTGGCTATTGTTGATGGTGCTGCTATAAACATTGGGGTACATGTGCCCCTATGAATCAGCACTCCTGTAACCTTTCGATAAATTCCTAGTAGTGCAATTGCTGGGTCATAGGGTAATTCTATTTTTAATTTTTTGAGTAACTTCCATACTGTTTTCCAGGGCAGCTGCACCAGTTTGCATTCCCACCAACAGTGCAAGAGGGTTCCCCTTTCTCCACATCCTCACCTACATCTGTTGTTTCCTGAGTTGTTAACTTTAGCCACTCTGACCAGTGTGAGGTGGTATCTCGATGTGGTTTGATTTGTATGCCCTGATGATGAGCCATGTTGAGCATCTTTTCATGTGTCTGTTAGCCATCTGGATGTCTTCCTTGGAAAAGTGTCTGTTTATGTCTTCTGCCCATTTCTTCACTGAATTATTTGTTTTTCAGGTGTTGAGTTGGTAAGCTCTTTATAGATTTTGGATATTAACCCTTTATCCAATATGTCATTTACAAATATGTTCTCCCATTCCATTGGTTGCCTTTTAGTTTTGTAGATTACTTCCTTCTGTGCAGAAAGAAGCTTTTTATCTTGATGAGGCCCCAATAGTTCATTTTTGCTTTTATTTCTTTTGCCTTCAGAGACATGTCAAGTAAGAAGTTGAGGTCAAAGAGGTTGTTGCTTGTTTTCTCCTCTAGGATTTTGATGGTTCCCTGTCTCACATTTAGGTCTTTCATCCATTTTGAATTTATTTTTGTGTATGGTGTAAGAAAGTGGTCCAGTTTCATTCTTTGTGTTGCTGTCCAGTTCTCCCAGCACCATTTGCTAAAAAGACTATTTTTTTTCCATTGGATATTCTTTCCTGCTTTGTCAAAGATTAGTTGGCCATACATTTGTGGGCCCATTTCTGGTTCTCTATTCCATTGGTCTATGTGTCTGTTTTTGTGCGATTACCATACTGTCTTGATAATTACAGCTTTGTAGTACAGGTTAAAGTCTGGATTGTGATGCCTCCTGCTTTGGTTTCCTTTCTCAACAAAACTTTGGCTATTCAGGGTCTTTTGTGGTTCCATACAAATTTTAGGATTGCTTCTTCCAGCTCTGAGAAGAATGCTGGTGCGATTTTGATTGGGATTGCATTGAATGTGTAGATTCCTTTGGGTAGTATCGACATTTTAACAATATTTGTTCTTCTGATCCATGAGCATGGAATGTTTTTCCTTTTCTTTCACTAGCTTTCTATAGTTTTCAGCATACAGATCTTTTACATCTTTGGTTAGGTTTATTCCTAGGTATTTTATGGTTCTTGGTGCAATTATAAATGGGATCGATTCCTTTATATCTCTCTCTCTTTTTTTTTTTTTTGCTTCATTATTGGTGTGTAGAAATGCCACTGATATCTGTACATTGATTTTATATCTTGTGACTTTGCTGAATTCATGCATCAACTCTAGCAGTTTTTTGAGGGAGTCTTTCAGGTTTTCCATGTAGAGTATCATGTCATCTGCGAGAAGTAAAAGTTTGATTTCTTCTTTGCCGATTTGGATGCCTTTTATTTCTTTTTGTTGTGTGATTTCTGAGGCTAGGACTTCCACTACTATGTTGAACAACAGTGGTGAGAGTGGACATCCCTGTAGTGTTCGTGATCTCAGGGGGAAAAGTCTCAGTTTTTCCCCATTGAGGATGATCTTAGCTATGGGCCTTTCATATATGGCTTTTATGATGTTAAGATATGTTCCTTCTATCCCAACTTTATTGCGGTTTTTCTATTAAGAATGGATACTGTATTTTGTTAAATGCCTTTTCTGCATCTATTGACAGGATCATATGGTTCTTAACTTTTGTTCTATTAATGTGTTGTATCACATTGATTGATTTGCAAATATTGAACCAACCCTGTAGCACAGGAATGAATCCCACTTGATTGTGGTGAATCTTTTAACGTACTGTTGAATTCGATTTGCTAATATCTTGTTGTGGTTTTTTCATCCATGTTCATCAGGGATATTGGCCTGTAATTGTTCTTTTTAGTGGGGTCTTTGGTTTGGGAATCAAGTTAATGCTGGCTTCATAGAATGAGTCTGGAAGCTTTCTTTCCAGTTCTGTCTTTTGAAACAGCTTGTGAAGAATAGGTACTAACTCTGCTTTAAATGTCTGGCAGAATTCCCCTGGCAAGCCATCTGGCCCAGGGCTCTTATTTGTTGGGAGATTTTTGATAACCGATTTAATTTCTTTGCTGGTTATGGATCTGTTCAAATTTTCTATTTCTTTCTGTTTGAGTTTTGGTGGTGTGTGGGTATCTAGGAATTTGTCCATTTCTTCAAGATTATCCACTTTATTGGCATATAATTTTTCATAATATTTTCTACTAATTGTATTTCTGTGGTGTTGGTTGTGATCTCTTCTCTTTCAATTGTGGTTTTCTCTATTTGGGTCCTCTCTCTTTTCTTTTTGAGAAGTCTGGCTAGGAGTTTATCAGTTGTGTTTATTCTTTCAAAAAACAGCTCTTAGATTCATTGATCTGTTCTCCTGTTTTTTTGGATTGTATATTATTTATTTCTGCTTTAATCCTTTATTTCTCTTCTTCTGCTGGCTTTGGGCTTTCTTTGCTGCTGTGTTTCTAGTTCCTTTAGGTGTGAGGTTAAATTCTATATTTGGGATCTTTCTTGCTTCTTGAGATAGGTCTGGATTGCAATGTATTTTCCTCTTAGGACTGCTTTTGCTGCATCCCAAAGGGTTTGGACTGCCATGTTTTCATTTTCATTTTTTTTAATTCCATATATTTTTTAATCTCTTCAATTTCCTGGTTGACCCATTCTTTCTTTGATAGGATATTCTTTAACTTCCATGTATTTGGAGGCTTTCCAAATTTTTTCTTGTGGTTGATTTCAAGTTTCATAGCATTGTGATCTAAAAATATGCACATTATAATCTCAATCCTTTTATATTTGTTGAGGGATGTTTTGTGACCCAGTATGTGATCTGTTTTGGAGAATGTTCCCTGTGCACTCAAGAAGGATGTGTATTCTGCTGTTTTTGGATGAAAAGTTCTGAATATATCTGTTAAGTCCATCTGGCCCAGTGTATCATTCAAGGCTATTGTCCTTATTGATTTTCTGCCTAGATGATCTGTCCATTGTTGTAAGTAGAATATTAAAGTCACCTACATTTACAGTATTATTATCAATAAGTTTTCTTATGTTTGTGATTGATTTATATATTTGTGTTCTTCCACCTTGGGGGCATAAATATCTACAATTGTTAGCTCTTCTTGATGGATAGACCCCGTAATTATGATATAATGCCCTTCTTCATGTCATAGTCTTTGGTTTCAAATCTAGTTGGTCTGATATAAGTATGGCTACTCCATCTTTCTTTTGACATCCAGTAGCGTGATAGATGGTTCTCCATCCTCTCACTTTCAATCTGCAGGTGTACTTGGGTGTACAATGAGTCTTTTGTAGGCAGCATATAGATGGATCTTGTTTTTTCTATCCATTCTGATACCCTATATCTTTTGATTTGGGCATTTAGTCCATTTACATTCAGAGTTATTGAAAGATATGGATTTAGTGCCATTGTGTTATCTGTAGGTTTTGTGCTTGTGGTGATGTCTCTGGTCCTTTGTAGTCTTTGCTGCTTTCTACTCATAGAGTTGCACTTAGGATCTCCTGCAGGGCTGGTTTAGTAGTCGTGAACTCCTTTAGTTTTTGTTTGTCTGGGAAAGCCTTTATCTCTCCTTCTATTCTGAATGAGTATCCAGCCTAACTGGATAAAGGATTCTTGGCTGCATATTTTTCCTATTCAGCACATTTAATATTTCCTTGCTCTCCCTTCTGGCCTGCCAAGTCTGAGTGGACTGGTCTGCTACTACCCTTATGTGTCTAACCTTGTAGGTTAAGTTTCATTTATCCCCAGTTCCTTTCAGAATTTTCTCTTTATCTTTGTATTTTGCCACTTTCACTATGATATGTTGTGATGTTGACCTGTTTTTGTTGATTTTGAAGGGAGTTCTCAGTGGACTTGGATGTCTTCTTCTTCTCCCAAGAACTTTAGGGAAGTTTTCAGCTATAATTTGTTCAAATAAACCTTCTGCCCCTTTCTCTTCTTCTTCTGGAACTCCTATGATATGGATATTATGTTTCATTGAATCACTTGAGTCTCTAATTCTCCCTTCATGGTCTAGTAATTTCCTAGCCCTCTTTTTCTCAGCTTCATCATTTTCCATAATCTTATCTTTTATTTCACCTATTCTCCCCTCTGCTTCCTCCATCCTTGCTGTCACTGCATCTAGTTTATTTTGTATCTCATTTACAACATTTCTTAATTGGTCTTGACTATTTCTTAGGTTCTTGATCTCTGCAGCAATAGATTTTCTGTTGTTTTCTATGTTTTTTTCAAGCCCTGCTATTAGTACTGTGACTGTTATTCTAAATTCATGTTCAGATGTATTGTTTATATCTGTTTTGAGCAATTCTTTGGCTGTCATTTCTTCCTGGAATTTCTTTTGAGGAGAATTCTTCTGTTTCATCATTTTAGCTAGTTTTCTGTCTTTTGTGTGTTTTAATAGCTTTTTATGTGTACTGCACCTGTGAGTACTACTATATTTAAAAGGGGTTATCCACTGTCCAGGTCCTGGAACTTCAGGAAGTGTTTCTGGAGTGTGTTGTGTGCACTTTGTTGTTGTGTCTCTGGTTGTTTTATCTCCCTACTTGTAGTGGAGGTTTGGACCTTCCACCAGGTGTGCTTTGATCTGTTTGTTGGAGTAACACTTGAAAAAATGAAAAAAGGTGGGGAGTGGAAGACACCTTATCCCATAGAAAGAGAGAAATGACAGGGGTGGGAAAAAAAGACCAGGCAGAGAATCAAAGAAACTATAAGGCTTAATCCAGAGAGAGAGAGAGAGAGGAAAATAAAGAAGGAGATACAGCAAAGATGTAAAAAGAATAGAGTAAAAGTGCCTGATTAAACAAACAACTAGAACAGAGAAAGAAAGGAAAGGAAAGGAAAGAAGGAAGAAAAGGAGAGAGAGAGAGAGAGAGAGAGAGAGAGAGAGAGAGAGAGAGAGAAAGGAAGGAAGGAAGAAAGAAAGAAAGAAAAGGAAGGAAGGAAGAAAGAAAGAAAGAAAAGGAAGGAAGGAAGGAAGGAAGGAAGGAAGGAAGGAAGGAAGGAAGGAAGGAAGAGAAAGAAAGAAAGAAAGAAAGAAAGAAAGAAAGAAAGAAAGAAAGAAAGAAAGAAAGATAATAAGAACTGGCCAAAAATCAAATCAGAAAATGCAAAACCGCAGGATGGTTGTCTGTTGGTGCCTTGAAACTGGCGGCTATACTGGTCTGGAGGAGAGGCCATCTGGTTTGGTCAGTGTCAATCTTGCTGCTGTAGATAAGCAGTTGCCAGGCATGAAGTGAAAGGGTTTGGTGTAAGTGGGTCCTGCCTCCACTGGGACCCACTGTCCTGTTCTCCAAAGCCCCACTCTGTTGGTGATGGCCAGAAAAATGGCAATACCCCCATCTCTCCTTCCTGGGCCAGGTGTCGCAAACTATTCTGTTTAGGCAGCCCTCACAGAGCAGTACAGGTGGGCAGGCTTGTCCTGCTTTACAATCTCCTGCTCCTCCCAGATGCTCGAATGGGATTCAAAACCAACTGTCTTAAAGGATCCCACTCTGTGGGGACCCGTTCTGGAATAGCACCACTCTGCCCAGTCAACAAAAGGGCCTCTGGCTGGTGCCTGCAGGTCTTTTGTCCTTGGAGGGGCAATATACCCTTCTTCCCACAGTACTCAAGGGAGGACTGCTTATTCCCACTATGCCCCCAAGATTACTACTGAGTCCCAGTGCTGGCTCCCCTCCTCCTGAAGTTCGTGTACACAGCTCCAGTCTGGAGATAGTTGTGCAACCCTCAAAACTCAGATCTTCACCCTGAATGCTATTTGCAAGGTAGAAATAGGCTCTCTCCGTATTTTTCATTCTCTGGCCCATGGTCCAGAGAGGTTTTTCTCTTGTCCAAATACAATCCCTTACTTCAAGAGCCTTTCTCTTCCCTTTGTCTCTCCACTGAAGTGGTTCCCCCTGTCCATGCCTACACCACCCAGTTCACTCTCCCAATTCACAAACATGCACCTCTGTCCTGCCAAGCTGTCTCTATACACCTATGGAGATGTTTCTGTCACTCTGTAGCCTGGATTCCTGGAACTTCAAATGTTCTGACCTCTGTACTGCTGTGTTTGAGGGCTGAGGGAAATTCTGGTTCCCCTACTTCTCCTTCATCTTGACTCTCCCCTATTGTTTAGTCTATTCGTATAGTGAATTGCATTGGTTGAACGCAAATTAACCTTACATTCCTGGAATAAACTCTATTTGGTCATGTTTTATCCTTTTTATATATTATTTGATTTGATTTGCTAAAATTTTGTGAAGAATTTTGGCATGTATGTTCATTTCATGAAGGTTATTGTCTGTGGTTTTCTTTTCTGTAATGTCTTTGTCTAGCTTTATTATCAGGATAATGTTGGCTTCATAGAATGTATCAGGATGTACTTCCTTCTCTTCACATTTTTTGAAGAATATGAGTTTGTATATAAGTGGTAATGCAGTTCTTGTCAAATGAGTTGAGAAATGTTCTGTTTTCTGCTACCTTCTAGATTTGTGTAAGTTTTATTTGATTTCTTTTTTAAAAGTTTGGTAGAATTTCCTTAGTGAAGTCATTTGAGCCTGGCATAGTATTTGTGGGAATGTTTTTAACTACAAATTCAATTTTTTAAATAGATATAAAGCTATTCAAGTTACCTTTTTTTTTTTTAGAGTTAGCTCTGGTAATTTGTGTCTTTTACAGAATCTGTCAATTTTATCTAAATTGTTGATATTTGAGAGAGAGAGAGAGCAAGAAGGGGAGAAGGGCAGAGGGAAAGAGAAAGAGAGAATCCCATGCAGGCTCCATGCTCAGCACAGAGCCTGACACAGAGCTTGATTTCATGGCCCTGGAATTATGACTCAAGCAAAAATCAAGAATCAGACACTCAACTGACTGAGCCACCTAGGCTCCCCTAAATTGTTGATTTTTGAGAGAAAGTTATTCATAATACCCCCTCTTAATACCTGTGGAGTCTGTGGTGATGTCACTTCTCTCATTTCTAATCTTAATAATATGTGTTTTGTCTTTTTCTTGTCAGTATGGCTAGAGGCTTATTGATCTTACTAATTTTCTCAACGGATTAGCTTTTAATTTCATTGAGGTTTCTCTACTGTTTTCTTATTTTATTGACTTTCTCTTTGACCTTTATTTCCTTTCTTTTGCTCATTTTGGGCTTACTTTGCTCTTCTAGTTTCTTAAGATGGAAGCAGAAGTCATTGATTTGAGACCATTTTTCTTTTCTTTTTTTTTTTTTTTTAAATTTAAATTCAAGTTAGTTAACATATAGTGTAGTATTGGTTTCAGGAGTAGAATTTAGTGATTCATCACTTACATATAACACCCAGTGCACATCCCAACAAGAGCTCTCCTTAATGCCCATCACCCATTTTCCCCTCTCGTCTGCCTTCCCCCCCGCCCCCCATCAACCCTCAGTTTGTTCTCTGTATTTAAGAGTCTCTTTTGGTTTGCCTCACTCTCTGTTTTTATCTTACTTTATTTTTCCTTCCCTTCCCCTATGTTCATCTGTTTTGTTTCTTAAATTCCACATGTGAGTGAAATCATATGGTATTTATCTTTCTCTGACTGACTTATTTTGCTTAGCATAATGCACACTAGTTCCATCTATGTTGTTGCAAATGGCAAGATTTCATTCTTTTTGATCACTAAGTAATATTCCATTGTATATAAATACCGCATCTTCTTTATCCATTCATCAGTTGATGGACATTTGGGCTCTTTCCATAATTTAGCTATTGTTGATAGAGCTGCTATAAACATTGGGGTGCATGTGCCCCTTTGAATCAGCATTTTTTTGTCCTTCGTATAAATACCTAGTAGTACAATTGCTGGGTCATAGTGTAGTTCTATTTTTAATTTTTTGAGGAACCTCCATACTGTTTTTGAGAGTGGCCGCACCAGTTTGCATTCCCACCAATAGTACAAAAGGGTTCCCCTTTCTCTGCATCCTCACCAACATCTCTGTTTCCTGAGTTGTTGATTTTAGCCATTCTGACAGGTATGAGGTGGTATCTCATTGTGGTTTTGATGTGTATTTCCCTGATGATGACAGGTGTTGAGCATCTTTTAATGAGTCTGTTAGCCATCTGGATGTCTTCTTTGGAAAAGTGTCTGTTCATGTCTTCTGCCTACTTCTTCACTGGATTATTTGTTTGGGTGTTGAGTTTGATAAGTTCTTTATAGATTTTGGATGCTGACCCTTTATCAGATATGTCATTTGCAAGTATCTTCTCCCATTTCATCAGTTGCCTTTAAGTTTTGTTGATTGTTTCCTTCACCATGCAGAAGCTTTTTATCTTGATGAAGTCTCAATAGTTCATGTTTGCTTTTGTTTTCCTTGCCTCTGGAGACATGTCTAATGAGAAGTTGCTGTGGCTGAGGTCAAAGAGGTTGCTGCCTGTGTTCTCCTCTGGATTTGGAAGGTTTCCTGTCTTACATTAAGGTCTTTCATCCATTTTGAATTTATTTTTGTGTATGGTGTAAGAAAATGGTCTAGTTTCATTCTTCTGTATGTCACTGTCTAGTTTTCCCAGAACCATTTGTTGAAGAGACTTTTTTCCATTGGATATTCTTTCCTGCTTTGTCAAAGATTAGTTGGCCATACATTTGTGGGTCCATTTCTGTATATTCTGTTCCATTGATCTATGTGTCTGTTTTTGTGCTAGCACCATGCTGTCTTGATTATTACAGCTTTAAGCCCAGAATTTTGATGCCTCCAGCTTTGGTTTTCTTTTTTAACATTACTTTAGCTATTCAGGGTCTTTTCTAGATCCATAAAAATTTACGAATTGTTTGTTATATCTTGGTGAAGAATGCTGATGTTATTTTGATAGGGATTTCATTGCATGTGTAGATTGCTTTGGGTATCATAGACATTTTAACAATATTCTTCCAATCCATTAGCATGGAATGTTTTTCCATTTCTTTGTGTCCTTTTCAATTTCTTTCATAAGCATTGTATAGTGTGCAGTGTACAGATCTTTTACCTCTTTGGTTAGGTTTTGTTTTTTTTTTAAGTTTATTTATTTTGAGGGGAGAGAGAGAGAGTGGGGTAGGGAAGATAGAAAAGGAGAGAGAGAATCCCAAGCAGGCTCCATACTGTTAGCATGGATCTCAATGCAGGGCTCAACCTCATGAACTGTGAGATCCTGATCTGAGCCAAATCAAGAGTCAGTAGCTCAAACAACTGAGCCACCCAGGAGCCCCTGATTAGGTTTATTCCTAGGTATCTTATGGTTTTTGTGCAATTGTAAATGGAATCAATTCCTTGATTTCTCTTTCTGCTGTTTCATTATTGGTATATAGAAATGCAACAGATTTCTGTATGTTGATTTTATATTGTGCAACTTTGCTGAATTCATGTATCAGTTGTAGCAGTTTTTTGGTGGAGTCTTTTGGGTTTTCCACATAGGGTATCATGTTGTCTGTGAAGAGTGAAAGTTTGACTTCTTTATTGCCAATTTATATGCCTTTTATTTCCTTTTGTTGTGTGATTGCTGAGGTTAGGACTTCTACTACTGTCTTGAACAACAGTGGTGAGAGTGGACAGCCCTGTTGTGTTCCTGACCTTAAGGGGAAAGTTCTTAGTTTTTCTCCCCTGAGGGTGATATTAACTGTGGGTCTTTCATATATGGCCTTTATGATGTTCAGGTATGTTCCTTCTATCCTTACTTTCTTGAGGGTTTTTATCAAGAAAAGATGCTGTAGTTTGTCAAATGATTTTTCTGCATCTATTGAGAGGATTATGTCGTTCTTATCATTTATTTAAATTTTTTTTACATTTTTTACATTTATTTATTTTTGAGAAACAAAGTGAGACAAAGTGTGAGCAGGGGAGGGGCAGAGAAAGAAGGAGACACAGAATCTGAAGCAGGCTCCAGGCTCTGAGCAAGCGGTCAGCACAGAGCCTGATGCAGGGCTCCAACCCACAAACTGTGAGATCATGACCTGAGCCGAAGTCAGACGCTCAACTGACTGAGCCACCCAGGTGCCCCTTATCATTTCTTTTATTAATGTTGTATATCATGTTGATTGATTTGATGGTATTGAACCAGCCCTGCAGCCCAGGAATAAATCCCACTTGATTGTGATGAATAATTCTTTTAATGTATTGTTGGACTTGATTTGCTATATCTTTTTTTAAGATCATTTATTTATTTTGAGAGGGGGAGGGGCAGAGAGAGAGAGAGAGAGAGAAAGAGAGAGAAAGAGACCTCAAGCAGGCTCTGCACTGTCAGTGTAGAGCCTAATGTGGGGCTCAATCTCACAAACTGTGAGATCATGACCTGAGATGAAACCACGAGTAGGACACTTAACTGACTGAGTCACCCAGGTACCCTAATTTGCTAGTATCTTATTGAGAATGTTTGCATCCAAGTTTGACAGGGTAATTGTTCTGTAATTCTTTTTAGTGGGGTCTTTCATTTTGGAATCAAGGTAATGCTGGCCTCAGAGAATGGGTGTGCAAGTTTTCCTTCCATTTCTATTTGTTTGGAATGGTTTCAAAATAATAGATATTAACTCTTCTTTACATGTTTGATAGAATTCGCCTGGGAAGTTATCCAGCCCTGGACCCTGGTTCGTTGGGAGATTTTTGATGGCTGATTCAATTTCTTTACTGGTTATGGTTCTATTCAAATTTTCTATATCTTCTTGTTTCAGTTTTGGGAGTTTATGTCTTTCTAGGAATTTGTCCATTTTTTCCAGATTGCCCCATTTGTTTGCATGTAATTGCTCATAATATTCTCTTATTATTGTTTGTATTTCTGCAGTGTTGGTTGTGCTGTCTCCTCCTTTATTCTTCATTTTATTTATTTGAGTCCTTTCCTGTTTCTTTCTGATAAGTCTGGCTAGGGGCTTATCAACTTTGTTAATTCTTTCAAAGAACCAGTCCCTAGTTTCATTGATCGGTTCTTCCGTTTTTTGCTTTTTGTTTTTTTACTTCGATATCATTGATTTCTGCTCTAATCTTTATTATTTCACTTCTTCTGATGGTTTTGGCCTTTATTTGCTGTTCTTTTTCCACCTCCTTTAGGTATTAGGTTAGGTTGTGTATTTGAGACATTTTTTCTTTTGTAGGAAGGCCTGGATTGCTATACACCTCTCTTATGACTGCCTTTGCTGCATCCTAAAGGTTTTGGACTGTCGTGTTTTCATTTTCATTGGCTTCCATGTACTTTTTAATTTCTTCTTTAATTTCTTGTTTAAACCATTCATTCTTTAGTAGGATGTTCTTTAACCTCCAAGTATTTGTGTTCTTTTCAAATTTTTTCTTGTGAGACCATTATTCTTTTCTAAGGTATTATCTTCCCATGCAGCAAGGGTATAAATTTCCCTCTAAGTACTGCTTTAGTTGCATTTCCCAATTTTTTACGTGTTGTGTTTTAATTTTCATTCTATTCAAAATACTTTATAATTTTCCCTTTGAATGTTTTTTCAACCCATGGGTTATATGAAGTATGTTTATAAATATTTGAGGTTATTACTGATAACTTTTTATTATTGATTTGTAATTTAATTCCATTTTTGGTCAGAGATCATACTTTGTATGACTTGAATCTTTTTATAAAAGAGTGTGTATCATATTGTTTTGGGTGGTATGTTCTACAAAGGTCAGTTAGGAAATGTTGGATAATGTTGTTTAAATCTTCTCTATCTTTAATAATTTTCTGTCCACTTGTCTATCAAGTGTTGAGAGGGGCATTGAAATTTCCACTTATAATTATACATTTGGAAATTTTTCTTAGAAGTTCTATCAGTGTTTCAACAAATTTGAAGCTTTGTTATTATGTGCATAAATTTTTAGAATTGCTATGTCTTCTTGATGGATTGGCTTCTTTATCATTTTCAAATGACCCTTTTTAACTCTGGTAATATTCTTTGAAATGTAGTGTGTTTTATATTAATATATTTACTCTAGCTTTCTTTTGATTGATGTTAGCATAGTTTATCATTTTATATTCTTTTAACTTTTAACCTATTTGTGCCTTCATGTTTAATTCTTTTTTTAAAAAAAATGTTTATGTATTTTGATAGAGAGGGAGAGGGAGAGGCAGAGAGAGAGAGAGAGAGAGAGAGAGAGAGAGAGAGATAGCATGAGTGAGAGGAGGGGAAGAGAGAGAGGAGAGAGAGAATCCCAAGCAAGCTCTGCACTATCAGCACAGAGCCCAACCTGGGGCTCAATCTCATGAACTGTGAGATAATGACCTGAGCTGAAATCAAGAGTCAGCCACTTAACCGACTGAGCCACCTTAGGACCTCTGTGCCTTCATGTTTAAAGTAGATTTGTTATAGGTGGCATGTAATTGAGTAGGGTCTTTTTCCCTTCCACACTGACATTCTGTACTTTTAATTGGTGTGTTTATAACATATGTTATTTTGCTGAGTGAGAAATTACCACAGACAGCAATTTAAATCAACACAAATGTATAATCTCATAGTTTACATGGGTCACTGGTCTGGTACATCCCACAAGGCTGACATTAAGGTGCCAGTAGATTGCATCCTTATCTGGAAACTTGATTATGGAAAGATCCACTTCCAAGCTCCCTCAAGTTGTTGGCACAATTGAGTTCCTAACTGCTGTATGATTGAGGTTCTCTTTTTCTTATTTATGATCAGGGACCACTCTCAGCTCCTTGAGGCCACTCTCAGGTCCTTGCCATGTGGCACTTTCCTCAACATGGAAGTTTGCTTCTTCAAGACCAATGGAGGGCATCTGCTATAGCTTTGAGTCTTTCTGACTTTTTCTGTTTCTGATCTTCTTTTAACAGTGTTTATCCATAATCAAGGGGAGGGAATTATACAAGGTATGTATAATAGGAGTCAGGAATCTTGGGGGCTAAGATTCTGCCTACCATAGACTATTTAACTGAATACAGTTATTGACATGGTTGGATTTAAATTTGTCATCTTGATGTTTTCTATTTGTCCCATCTGTTTTGTTGTTGTTGTTACCTTTTCCCTTATTTTTATGACTCCTTTTGGATTGAGCATGTTTTATAATTTCATTTTATTTACTTTGTTGACTTATTATTCATAATTCTTTGTTGTGGTATTTTAATAGTTTAAGGATTATATCTTTATCCATCTTTTTTTTTTCAACGTTTATTTATTTTTTTTGGGACAGAGAGAGACAGAGCATGAATGGGGGAGGGGAAGAGAGAGAGGGAGACACAGAATCGGAAACAGGCTCCAGGCTCCGAGACATCAGCCCAGAGCCCGACGCGGGGCTCGAACTCACGGACCACGAGATCGTGACCTGGCTGAAGTCGGACGCTTAACCGACTGCGCCACCCAGGCGCCCCTCTTTATCCATCTTTAACTTAATCTTAGTCTATCTTCAGGTGATGTTATATATATCATTTTACATATGGCATAAGAACATTATAACAGGATACTCCCATTTCTGCCTCTTGGCCATTGTGCTTTTGTTATATAATTAACTTCTTCATATATTATGAGCCCTATATTATTGTTTTCCCCCTAAACATTCAGTTATCTTTAAAAAAATGTAAATAATGAGACGAAAATTTTTTACACATGTAATGACCATTTCCAGTGTTCTTCATGGTGTTGTCTATATCTAGATTTCTATCTGGTATCATTTCCTTCTGCTTATGGTGCAGATCTGTTGGTGATGAATTCTTTCAGATTGTGATTGTGCATGTCTGTGAAAGCCTTTATTTTCCCTTCATATTTGAAAGATATTTTTGCTGGCTTAAGAATTCTGTGGATAGGTTTTTTAGTTTTTTGTTTTTGTTTTTGGCAGTACTTTAAAGATGATAATCCACTGCCTTTTAGTTTGACTTGATTGTTCCAGTGAGAAATCTCCTATCATCCTTATCTTTGCTCTACTCTGCATTATGTGTCTTTTTCTCTGGCTGCTTTTAATTTTTTTCTCTTTTTTGCTGCCTTTAAGCAATTTAATTATGATGTGTCTTGGTTTGGCTTTCTTCACATTTCTTATGTTTTGGGGCTTTTTGGATCTGTAGATTTATAGTTTTGATCATGTTTGTAAACTTTTTTGGCCATTATCTTCAAGTATTTTTTTTCTGTATCCCTTGCCTTCAGGAGTCCCAACTACATATATGTTTGGGATCTCGAAGTTGTTCCACAACTCAATCATTTACTGTTAATTTTTTTTCCTCTGTGTATTTTATTTAGAATAATTTGTATTGCTATGTCTTTAGGTTTACTAATCTTTTTGTCTGCAATGTCTCCTCTATTGTCAACTCATTCAAATGTATTTTTCTTCACAACCATTGTTGTTTTCACCTTTAGAAGTTCAATTTTGGTCTTTTATATCTCCATGTCTCTACATACTTAATCTTTCCTCTAATATATGGAAACTAGTTATAATACCTTTTCCCCAACTTTATTTATTGAGGGATAATTGACAAAATAATTGTATATATTAAAATTATACAACATGATGATTTTATACACACACACATACACACACAGTGGAATAATAACCAAAATCAAGATAATTAATACACCATCTTCTAACATAGTTGAGTCTTTTTTTTTGTTATGTAGTGAGAATACTTAACATCTACTCTCAGCAACTTTCAAGTATATACAATACTGTATTATTGGGCCATCTTTGGAAAAATGTCAATTCAGGTCATTTGTCTATTTTTTAATTACGTTATTTACTTTTTTGCTATTTAGTTGTATGAGTATATATATGTGTGTGTGTGTGTGTGTGTGTGTGTGTGTATGTATATATATTAGATATTACCTCCTTAACAGACCTGGTTTGCAAATATTTTCTCCTTAACAGACCTGGTTTGCAAGTATTTTCTCCCATTCTGTAGGTTGCCATTTCAAGTTATTATTTCATTTGTTTTCCTGAAGCTTTTAAAATTTGATATGGTCCTACTTATTTATTTTAGCTTTTGTTACCTATGCCTTTGGAGTCCTATCCAAAAGATCATAGTCAAGACATATGTCAAAGAGCCTTTTCCTATGTTTTCTTCTAGGAATTCTAGTTTCAGGTCTTACATTTAAATTTTAATCCATTCTGAGTTCATTTTTTTTTTTTTTTTTTTTTTTTGAGAGAGTGCACACATGAGTCGGGGAGGGGCAGAGGGAGAGGGAGAAAGAGAATCTGAAGCAGGCTCCATGCCCAGCACAGAACCCAATGTGGGATTTAATCTCATGACTGTGAGATCATGACCTGAACCGAACTCAAGAGTTGAACATTTAACCAACTGAGCTACCCAGGGCCCCTGAGTTAATTTTGTTGATTAGTATAAAATAGGATCCAGTTTCCTTTCTTTGTATGTGGCTATTCTATTTTTCAATATCATTTATTCAACAGACTACACTTTTTCCTTTGTGTGTTCTTGCCCCCTTGTCAAAGATTAGTTGACCATATATGTATGAGTTTACTTCTGGGCTCCCTGTTCTGTTCCATTGTTATATGTGCTTGTTTTTATGTGAGTATCATACTGTTTTGATTACTGTATCTTTGTAATATGGTTTGAAATCAGGATGTGTGATGCCTCTAGCTTTGTTTCCCTTTCTCAAGATTGCCTTAGTTTTTAGAGATTTTTTTGGTTCTGTACAAATTTTAGGATTATTTCTATTTTTTGTGAAAAATGCCATTGGAATTTTGATACAGATTGCATTGACTTTGTAGACTGATTTGGGTAATATGGACATTTTAACACTGTTATTTCTTCTTAATTTAAAAACATTTTTTAATTTTTATTTATTTTTCAGAGAGACAGGGACAGAATGCAAGTGGTTAGGGGCAGAGAGAGAGGGACACACAGAACCCGAAGCAGGCTCCAGGCTCTGAGCTGTCAGCACAGAGCCTGATGCAGGGCTCAAACTCACAAACTGTGAGATCACGACCTGAGCCGAAGTCGGACACTTAACCGACTGAGCCACCCAGGCACCTCAACACTATTATTTCTTCTAACCCATGAATGCAGGATAACTTCCATTAATTTGTGACTTCCTCATTTGTTTTCATCAGTGTCTTATAGTTTTTGGTGTATATCTCTTTCACTTCCTTGTTTAAATTTATTCTGAAGTATATTATTGTTTTTTTGGTGCTATTTTAAATGGGATTGCTTTCTTAATTTTTCTTTCAGATAGTTTATTGTTAGTGTATAGAAATGCAACTGACTTTTGTATAATGATTTTATATCCTGCAAATTTACTGAATTCATTTATTAGTTGTAATGTTTTTTTGGTGGAGCCTTTAGAATTTTCCATATATTAGATTATGTCATCTGCAAACAGATAATTTTCCTGCTTCTTTTCTGATTCATATGCCTTTATTTCTTTCTCTTGCCTAATTGCTGTGGCTAGGACTTCCAGTACTTCATTGACTTGACAATAGTGAGCCTCCACGTCTTGTCTCTGATCTTAGAGGAAAGGCTTTTAACTTTTTACCATTGAGCATGATGTTGGCTGTGGGCTTGTCATACATGGCCTTTATTATGTTGAGGTACATTTCTTCTGTACCTAATTTGTTGAGAGTTTGTATCATAAAAGAATGTTGAATTTTTTAAATGATTTTTCTGCTTCTATTAAGACAATCATGTGATTTTTATTCCTCATTTTGCTAATATGGTGTATCACATTGACTTATTTGCATGTGTTAAACCATCCTTACATCCTTGAGATAAATCCCGCTTGATCATGGTGTATAATCCTTTTAATGTGCTCTTAAATTTGGTTTGCTACCATTTCATTGAGGATTTTTGCATCTATGTTTATCAGGGATATTGGCTTATAATTTTCTTGTCTTGTAGGTCCTTGTCTGACTTAGTATCAGGGTAATGCTGACCTTATAAAATTAATTTGGAAATGTTTCTTCCTCTTCAATTATTTGGGAAGAGTTTGAGAAGGATTGGTATTAATTCTTCTTTAAATATATATTTTAATTGGAGAATTCACCAGTGAACCATTTGGGCTTTTATCATTGGGAGATTTTTGATTACTGACTCAGTCTCCTTACTTGTTATTGGCCTATTCAGGTTTTCTATTATTGCATGGTTCAATCTTGGTAGCTTGTATGTTCCCAGAAATTTATCCATTTCTTCTAGGTTATCTAATTTGTTGTTGGTAATTGTTCATAGTGTCTCTTATGGTCTTTTGTATTTCTGTTGTCAGTGTAATGTCTCCTCTTTCATTTATAATTATTATTTATGTCATGTCTTTTTTATTCCATGGTGAGCCTAGCTAAGGGTTTGTCAATTTTGTTTATGTTTTCAAAAACCCGACTTTTAGTTTCATTGATTTCTATTTTTCTAGTCTCTACTTCATTTATTTCTGCTCTAATTTTTATTATTTTCTTCCTTCTAACTTTGGGCTTTGTTCTTCTTTTTCTAGTTCCTTGAGGTATAAGTGAGGTTGTATATTTAGTATCTTTTTTGTTTCTTAATGTAGGTATTAATCACTATAAACTTTCCTCTTAGAACTGCTTTTGCTATACCCCATAAGTTTTGATATGTTGTGTTTCCATTTTCATTTGTTTTAAGATTTCTTTTCATTTCTTTTTTGACTAGTTGGCAGGTCGGGATTGTTTTTGCTTAATTTCTACATGTTGGAAATTTTCCAGTTTTCCTTCTGTTATTGATTTCTAGTGGGCAGAAAAGATGCTTGGTATGATTTTGGTCATCTTAAATTAGTTATCACTTTTTTTGTGACCTAAAATATGGTCTATCCTGGAGAATGTTCTGCATATGGTTGAGAAGAATGTGTATTCTGCTGCTGTTGGATGGAATCTTGTGTATATATCTGTTGGGTCCAACTTGTAGTTTAAGTCCATTATTTCCATATTGATTTTCTGTCTGGATGATCTATCAATTTTTGAAAGTGGGGTATTTAAGTTCCCTATTATTATTGCATTGCTGTTTGTTTTTGCCTTCAGATTTGTTTATTATTGTTGAATGTAGTTAGGTACTCTGATATAGGATGCATGTATTTTATAATTGTTACATCCTTTTGATGATTTGCCCCTTTATCATCACATAATGACCTTCTTTGTTTCTTGTTACAACTTTTAACTTAAAGTCTATTTTGTCTGATACAAGTATAGCTACCCCTACTCTTTTTTGGTTTCCGTTTGCATGGGCTATCTTTTTCCATTCCTTCACTTTTTGGCTATGAGTGTCCTTAAAGCTTAAGTGAGTCTCTTATAGGCAGCATATCAATGGGTCTTTTATTTTTTTTCCATTCAGCCACTCTGTGTCTTTTAATTAGAGAATTTAAACCATTTACATTTGGAATGATTATTGATATGAAAGCACTTACTATCACCATTTTGTTAATTGTTTTCAATTATTTTGTAGTTCTTTTTCTCCTTCTCATCTCTCTTTGTGAATTGATGATTTTTTAATATTGATTCTCTTCTATTATTTGTGTATCTACTATGGGTTTTTCTTTGTGATTACTATGAAGCTTATATAAAACATGTAATGTTTATAACAGTCTATTTTAAGCTGACAGCTTTACTTCATTTGCATAAAAAAGTTCTACACATTTATTTGCCTCCCCCATTTTATGTTTTTGGTGCCCAATTTACATCTTTTTATATGGTGTATCCACACAATATAAATTAACAGATATGTTTTTCAACATATCTGTTCTGTCTTTTAACTTACATACTAGAGTTCAATGTGGTTTACATATTTTTCAGTTCCAGAACTTCTGTTCGGTTATTTTTTATTATTTTTATCTTGTTGTTGAACTTCTTGTTTTTTCATGATTGTTTTCCTGAGTTCATTGACTTGTCTACATTCCCTTGAACCTCTCTGAGCTTCCTTAAAATAATTATTTTGGATTGTTTTTCAGGTAACTCAAATTTCTGTTTCTTTGGGATTATTTACTGGAAAGATTTTGTGTTCTTTTGGTGATGTCAAGTTTTGATGTTCTTTGTCTACTAATTCTATACCATTTCTGGGTCAGTTTCAATTGATTAATTTCCTTTTCATTATGAATTGTATTTTACTACTTTTTAAAAAAAGTTTATTTATTTATTTTGAGAGAGGGAGAGTGCACACATGTGCATGAGTGGGGTAGGGATGGAGAGAGAAAGGGGGAAAGACAGAATTCCAAGCAGACTCCACACTGTGACTGCAGAGCCTGATGTGGGGCTCAAACTCACAAACCATGAGATCATACCCTGAGCCAAAATCAAGAGTTGGACATTTAACCGGCTGAACCACACAGGGGCCCATGTATTTTCCTGCTTCTTTGCATTACTACTTATTTTTTTTTATTAAATTCCACATATTGTGGATTATACTTTCTTGGGTACCAAATATTATTGCATTCCTATAAATATTCTTTGGCTTTGTTCATTGACTCAATTATGTTACTTGCAAACAGTTGATCCTTTTAGGTCTTGCTTTTTAAGCTTTTTTTTTTTGCAGGATCAAAACAGCATTAGTTTAGGGCTAATTTTTCCCATAATTGAGGCAAAACCCTTCTAAGTATACTACTTGATTTCCCATGAATTAGGCGATTTTCCACTGTTGCTGGTGGGTACAAACACTATGCCTATCCCTGTGTGAGTTCCAGGACTGTTCTCTTTAATCCTTTCAGATATTTCTTTTCCTAGCCTCATCTAATTTCTTCACATGCATGAGTTTATTGTTTTCAGCTGAATACTCAAAGAGATCTGTAGATCTCAAGAATTCTCTCTCTGTGCATTTCTCTCCCTCTAGTATTCCTCTCCAGATTCCATGGACTCCCAAGTCCATATTCTCAATTTGGGGACACTGGCCTCAGCCTTGGTACCTCTCACTGTACCATCTGCCAGAAACTTTCCCCAGGCACTAAGCTTGTTCTCTTGTTTGTTTCCCATCTCTCTGGGATCACTTTTTTCCTATTGCCTAAGGTCCACTGTATGCAAAGCATTATTTCATATATTTTGTCCTGTTTACAGTAATTTTAGATGGGAGGGTAAATCTGGGCCAGAAGTGAAAGTTCAGTCTGCCTGGATTCAGATCATATACATGATATTCCCTCTGAAAAGAAAATCATTACCCAAATATATGATATTTTTAATAGTTTTTAAGTAATAGGCCAAGTGTATCTATTATACAAATATATTTCCCAGGAATATGTATACAAGTGTGCTAGAAACTGAGTTCCTGAATCAGTAATTTATACAACAGAGGTATTACTTCCACTAGAAACAAACATCAAATCTTCTCACAGTTACCATACTCTTGTCTTAACATCTTGCTTGGAATCACATGAAACAGGTTAAGTTTGGTATCTTCATTTCAACTTTTCCTGTTTTCAGAGTTTTTCTCTTACTACACGGTAACTTATATTTCTGATATTTAGAGGCCTCTGGCCTAGCTATTCCTGGTATACATACCAGATTCTGCCTTGACCTCTCCATCCTACCTCCAGAGCGACTCACCTATAACAGGACTCATTTTTTGCATTAACTTTTATTAACAAGAAAGACTAAGATAAATGAAGATCAATGGGATTGTCAATAATCAAGAATAGTATCTATAATTTATTGAATATGTACCATGTGCCAGATGTCTATTATTTTCTCAAATTCTTTTAAAGCCACTAACCATGATGAAGGCCTTGGGGAATCAGGGCTTACAGAAGGGCTGCTTACTCAGTTAAGTATTGAAGGGTGAGTAGGAATTAGGTGGGATGAGGCACGCAGTGGGGGATCAGGCAGATGTTCCAGAGATAGAGAATGGTATATGAAAGGACTTGGAGGCAAGAAAGAATGTGACTAATTTGAGAATTCCATTTAGATTGGCGGAAGGACATAGAAAGTGCAGACAGGGTGGGGAAGTCAGGGTGAGGGATGACAGATAAAACCAGAGAGGTAAAATAGATTGCCAGGGATTTGTAAATGATACTAAGGAGTTTGGACTTTTTTTCCCTGAGGGCAGTAGAAAATTCTCGTTGAACTTTTGGCATATTACCTTGTTACACAGAGGCAAATGGGTTAAAAGAAGTAGAATTGAATTACAGCTGTGTAGATGGAGAAAAGTGTATGTTGGTTTCAAAAATTCAATAATTATTTTTTCATGCCCTTCCTCAGCCATTTATACATTAAACACATATAACGACTGCCTGCTATATACCAGGCATTCTGACTAAATAGTTATTAAACAAGTGAGTATTGAATTATCATAAGTTAGCTATCATTTATCGAGCACTTATTATATGGCAGATACTGTGTTAAGTGCTTTACATAAACACTGATACTACCTTTAAGTACGTGATGAAACAACTAAAGCTCAAGCATGCTAATGTCATAGTAAATGGCAGAGTCAGGATTTGATCTCAGATCAGTTTGACATCTTGTCAGATTTGGTCATTTACTTAAATGACTATTCTTTCACACATGTAAATTTTGTTTATTATTTTTTCAAATCCAAAGATAGAACAATAAAATATTTTGAACTAAAATATTTTAACTAATTAAATATTTTTTTTCTTTTAATCCACAACACATATGCAAATTGCTCTGGATTTCCATAAAAAAGGTGCCTTTGTTTTGTAGATGAGCAAAATTTTCTATTATCTGTAAGGGAGCATTCAGGCAAAATTTGGGACACTCAAGCCCCAAATAAATTTATTTCCAAGATTTACTTAGATGATGTTGAGGGTTTTTTTTTGTTATGTTTTTTCTCCTTCTGTGTGTATCCTTTGTTAATATTAATAAATATTAATAAAGGATGTATTTAAAAGGGTAATTTTATTTTGAAATTGGAGAGAGGAAAATTCATGCTGCAATAATGTCAGAGTTTCCAGCGGAATATGTTGTGAAATTGTTTGTCTAAACACATTTTATTTGGGGTTCAGTATGAATTTTCAATAGATGTTTTTTCAGATAAGAAAGCAATAATTCAAATGCAATTATATAAACAAGAAGATCAGAGAGGAATTATCCTGAAGGGTATAAAATGAACCAAGAGCTTTTAGTCTGGGTCATTATACCATCAGCTCACCAATGCAAAGTAAGGTAGGTGTCTACACTGAAAAGGCTTTGTGAAATGAAATGTTCTTACTTGAATTCTTTCTTCATTTTCATGATTTTAGCCAATACTCAAAAATGGCAAGTGCTAAGTGATAATTTGCTTCAATAGACTCCAAGAATTCTAATTACTGCTCCAAAATTGTTCAATGGTGGTGGAGGTGAGTGAATGACATATATAAAGATATGAAAAACTACATTGACTTAAAGTAAGAGGAACAACTGGTCAGTTCTCTAATGAAGGCTGATTGATGTTCATGGCTTTCTCTAGTTACATTTTGATTTAAACATTTTTATCAGTGTATTAGATCCTGTCAATTACTAATGGTTATGTTTGATGATCATATACTTCTGGGAAAACTTACAGTAAATTCACTTTGGATAGTGTCTAATGTACACACCTGCCTTATAGTATATTTTGGTTTCCAGAAAAATATTGCTTTAGTGAAGTTCTGGATTGCTCATAGGGTGGGCAATTGATTTTTTTATGGCATAGTAAGGAATTTGGAGACAAAAGATAGGCAAAGGAATTTAGCAGAGTAGAGAGCAATGTGTTTATTAAGAATGAAGGTAGTGAGAGCAAAAAAAAGAGGGAGGGAGGAAAAAGGTGGGGTAAGTGGCAAAGGAAAGAAGTTACTTTATGTAGGAAAAAATGTTGAAAGTGTAGACAGATGGTCATACCACTGAAAGAGGCATCTCTCATTATTAGGACCTGAAATCATGCCTTCTATCTTTAGGTGCTTAATAAATCACTTATGATGACTTTAAAGAGGCATTTAAGTTGCAGAGATGAGAATCCAGGTGACAATAAAGGAGAAATTATGGCAGATCATATAGGGAGGTATTAACTAATAGTGATTTATATAGTGTTATATAGTTATTAGTCTTTGTTCCATAGCATTCCAAGAGCTTCACACATATTGTTTTATTCTTTTTATGATTTTTAGGAAGGAGCATGTGGAAAAATGACGGCAAATGATATTAAATTGCTCAGTTACTCATAATTGTAATGAAATCTGGAAGCAGAATTCTAGATCACTAACTCTTATAGCTCAGGGAACTGACACTAATTTATCACATAGAATCACAATCTATTTGTGCTGAAAAGACCTTCCTGATCATCTTCTAGTTCTAAGCCTTCCTTTTATAGATGAAGAAACAGGCTCAGAAAGATTCTGTGGGTGAAGTTTTACTATTTGCAATGAAGGGGAAAGAACAATTCTTACTTTTTTTTACACTCACAAAATTATACAGCTACTATTGCTTGTAATTCAGCACTTAAAAAATTATTTATTAAAAAATTTTTTTTCATTTTATTTTATATTTGCAAGAGAGAGAGAGAGAGAGAGAGAGACAAAATGTGAGTGAGGGAGGGGGTGGGGGCAGAGAGATGGAAACAGAATCTGAAGTAGGTTCCAAGCTCCATGCTGTCAGCGCAGAGCCTGACCTGGGGCTCGAACCCATGAACCCATGAGATCATGACCCGAGCTGAAGTCGGACACTTAACCAACTGAACCACCCAGGAGCCCCTAAAAATATTTTTATTCATTTTTGAGAGAGAAGGAATGCAAATGGGGGAGGTGCAGAGAGAAGGGGACAGAGAATCCAAAGTGGGCCCTGTGCTGACAGGAGAGAGTCAGATGTAGGGCTCGAACTCAGGAACCATGAGATCACGGCCTGAGCTGAATGAAGTCTGATGCTTAACCGACTGAGCCACCCAGTAACTCAGCACTTTTAATTTTTCCTTTTGTTCAGAGTTTTACATTTATAAGAGGAACTCTCAAAACATATACAGTATCCATAATGAATATGGCAACAGTGGGTAAAAGTTCTAAAACAGTGTTTTATCCTACAATTAAAAAAAAAAAATGGTTAGGTTTACTTGTCTCTTTATGTTTTCCAGATGAGAAAATAAGGCCCAGATAGATTAAATATTTTAGTCAATTTCTCATAGATCTATGGGAGATCTTGAAATAGCATTCTGTTTCCTAACTCCAGGACCAATATTCTCACCAGATCACCACACATCTATGTTATATAGAATCACAGACAGAGCTAATAGTTAAAATATCCGAGTTAATTATTTTTTATGCAAAAACCCAGTAGTTGGCTAGACAGGCAAGAACCATATGATCACGATGGCTGAATATTTTATATCATTCTTAGAGAATCCTCTAAATCTGTGGTTTTAAAATAATGGAACCAATTCTCTACCATAGACGGAGCTCACATTTGTGAAGCACTTGAGAAAACCAGACCCATGAGCCAGAAATTCTTATATTTTCACTCCTTAACTGAAATACCAAAAAATTCCAAAGAATACTTGAATATGCAACATTTTATCCAAAAGAGTTAACCAGAAAACCCTTTTAAATGGGTTACTTCACTTCCTTATTTATACAGAAGAAGTTTTATATAATTTTGTATCTTGGAGTGATGATTTGGACTCTTTCAGAGCACTTAGAACAATGCTTTTATTATTAGTGTTCATACTTCTCTCCTTAGACTGTTAGCCCTTGAAGTCATGGACCATAGCTTATCCATTTTGTATTTCTCATCGTCTGGTTCAAATGGTCTACAGTTCAAGTGGAGTAGAGCTCCTTAGAGGTAGAGTCCCTAGGTTTTAATATACGGACCTACTTCATACAGTTCAAATTAGCTCAGTTCAAATGCTAATCTAAACAAATTAGATATGTTTATCTAATTTATCTGCTATAAGTCATAATAATATTATCCATCTGCTTAGAATGACCCATCAATATTGAACAGACTCTCCATTAAACAGGTTCTATTGAGATACATATTCTCCTTCTACTTGAGGCACAGTGGACCCTCTGTTATCTTCCAGGTAGTCAAACCTCATTCTTTTTTCCCGGCTAACCCACAGTAGATCTGTCCTTGAATGGTATTACTCTCACTATGTCAACCTATATTTTTTGTGTCTATAATTTGTTTTAAGATAGTGCGCTCAATACATTTTCTTAGTAAAATAATTTTTATTTGTCCAACTCCACTTCTTTCAACCATCAGAGAATATTCTCAGGGTTGGAAAAGGGGGGGTGGTTCTAGATTTCTGGGTTAACCCTTTAACATCGGTTAGAATAACACTAGAATAGTTGGCCCATTCTAGGCTTTCTGTAGCTTCATCTTCCTTGACAGACATTGGATAGAATTGTATGCAAGCTTATTTGCATTGAGATGGCACTACAGTTTGATTATACATTTTCTTGGTTTCTATATGCTTTCTAATTATGACTAGTCTGTTGGCCTTTTAAACTATCGAACCAAAGATTTTAGGAAACTCCTGTTTTGAAAAGCCCCTACTGAGGCCTGTTAAGTCACTTCTTATAATTAGAGGCAGGTATTTAAACTGTTTCTACTGAATGAATTGTTTTGCACTGAGTTGACCTTATGTGTCTGTCACTTTTCTGTTGTGATGTTTCAGGCTTTCCATTTCACTGCCTAGTGTTGTTAAGTGGCACTTGCGAGCAGGACATTTGCTATGTGAGTTCCTACACTATGACGTATATGGCTCATGGCCACATTATAAAGAAAGGTTATTGAGAGTACTAAGTATGTAAAAACACCTAATATAGGGCCTAGAACAAAGTAGGCATTCGATAAATATATATATTTACACACACACACGCACACACATATGCACACGCACTGTAGCTCTTTCTAAATGTCCCTTCTGAATGTCCTAAAGGATTCATGTAATAGATTCTTTAATTTTGTCTTTGATTTAGCATGACTGCAATCTACATGATGTCCGTGCTTTTTGGCCTGGCATGTGGACGAGCGATGTCTTTTTGTTTTCCAACTGAGTATATGATGCATGTCGAAAGGAAAGAGTGTGCTTATTGCCTAACCATCAACACCACCATCTGTGCTGGATATTGTATGACACGGGTATGTAGTTCATCTCACTTCTTTTAGCTGAAAATTAGACAAACCTAGACTCAGTCCATTTCTATCCAGAAAGGAAATGAGATAAATCACAACCTCATTTCGCAGACCTAACAGTCATTGGCTCCTTAGAGGTAGAGTCCCTAGGTTATAATATACGGACCTACTCCATACAGTTGGTACAGATAATTTTTACAATAGTTTTACTCCCAAAGTTTATTTAAACCTTATCTTGTTCCCACGATCAAGGATAAAAGAGAGGTGTGTATGTATGTCATTTTTGTCTCTATAGGATTCAGTGTGGATATGCTGAATTGGTATTGGGGAATGGGACTAAGGAATCCTCCCCCAGTCCTATTTGTATCTATGGGATGTAAGCGAATTAACATTTTGCTTCCTCTTCTGTTCTTCCCTCAGGATATCAATGGCAAACTGTTTCTTCCCAAATATGCTCTGTCCCAAGACGTTTGCACCTACAGAGACTTCCTGTACAAGACTGTAGAAATACCAGGATGCCCACACCATGTTACTCCCTATTTCTCCTACCCGGTAGCTGTAAGCTGTAAATGTGGCAAGTGTAATACTGATTATAGCGACTGCATACATGAGGCCATCAAGACAAATGATTGTACCAAACCCCGGAAGTCCGATGCGGTAGGAGTTTCTATCTAACTTCAATAGCAAGGTCACTTGCGGTTCAGTTCAATGTGTTTACCTGGAATACAATTAATAAAATACCAATATGTTTCACAACACACTGTGTACATTTTGAGTACTCTTTCATCCAAACCTATACCCACACATGCATTAGAGAGCTTAGGGGATTTAGAAGAAAAGGTCAATGAAACAGCCTTTTGAGCTCGCATAAAGGATGGTTTCCACATGGAAGGGCAGAGAGCAGGTAAAATGGCGAACAGGGATATCAGACACTGATGAAAGCCAGCCTTGAGCAGGCTTTAAAAAAAAATTTTTTTTAATGTTTTATTTATTCTTGAGAGAAAGAGAGAGCGTGAGTGAGGGAGGGGCACAGCAAGAGAGGGACACAGAATCCGAAGCAGACTCCAGGCTCTGAGCTGTCAGTACAGAGCCTGACGTGGGGCTCGAACTCATGAGCCGTGAGATCATAACCTCAGCCGAAGCCGTGAGATTGTGACCTGAGCCGAAGTCGTGAGATTGTGACCTGAGCCGAAGTCGGACGCTCAACTGACTGAGCCACCCAGGCGCCCCCTGAGCAGGCTTTCTTAACAGAAGGCCATGAGGTTTGTCTTGATATAGAAAATGAATGTGGGGATGCTGCAGAGTTATAAGTAGAGGGTTATGTGATCAGAAAGTGAAGGAATATATGGCAACAGGGTACTGGAGACACTGACTTCCAAAGGCTAGAAGCAGGACTGGAGTGGAAATGGTGGGTAAAGAATATGTGAGGGGCGCCTGGGTGGCTCAGTAGGTTAAGTGGCCAACTTCGGCTCAGGTCATGATCTCACGGTCAGTGAGTTCAAGCCCCGCGTCGGGCTCTGTGCTGACAGCTCAGAGCCTGGAGCCTGTCTCAGATTCTGTGTCTCCCTCTCTCTGACCCTCCCCTGTTCATGCTCTGTCTCTCTCTCTGTCTCAAAAATAAATAAACGTTAAAAAAAAATTAAAAAAAAAAAAGAATATGTGAAATCTGCAATATAGCCTTTTATTCTAGGCTACTCAAATGCATATGATAAAACTTCACCAAAACTCAGAGGACAGTATATTCCATTCTAAAAACTGTTCTCTTTAATTTAATTACTCTGATGGGCCAACTGACTTATGAAAGTTATACGCCCAAAAGCCTAGAAAAGAGGCCATGATCATTTTACATGTGGAAGTCTAAATCCTTTGTATTCTTTCAAGTAATAGGAGACACTTTTCAGCATTTATACCAAGAGTAATTTGTGCTGCTTTGGCCTTTGATGTCCTGAAAAACTAGAAGGATTTTGAAAGATTTCAGGGACAGGGGGAGAATGCTAAGGGATTCAATAACATAGAATCATCCTAAATTCTAAACATTCATCAATATTGAAACATTGTAATCTGGAAAATGCACTTGGTAAGTGGCCGTTTATTTTTCTTTTCCTTCCTTAGGTACTCTTTCATGAGTTTGGTTTCAACACACGTGTGATGCGAGACAGACCTAGTCTGACCTCAAAAAGACTTGACCTCAAAAAGATGATTTATCCTGTATTTGCCCATTTCTCTCCATGTAAACTGCTACCCTCAGGGTAAAAATCAATTATCAGCAGGGATGGTTACCTTTGCTGTATCCCACAGTCACCGGCTACATTCAGCTGGGAATCTTGTAAATGCCCGCATGCAGACACGGGAGAGCTGGGCGAGTGCGCATGCGTGTGTGTGCGAGTGCGCATGTGTGCAGGTGTACAGGTGGCATAGATGGATTACCACCAAGCCCATGCTCTGTCAATGGGGAGGGAATAGTTGCACATTTATAGACAAAGTCAGGAATCCACATTATGCTTACCTTACTGTGTTTGAGGTTGACAGTACAGTTTCCAAGTATTAATCTGGGGCTTTGGGTTCTTATATCACTTGATAACATGAACAGTTAAAGCGCAGGATTATAACATCCCCTCTGAAAACTGTGTATCAAACATAGATCTCTGATTAATGAGTAAACTCTTTAATGTTCACACCTAACTGGCACTAATCACGCGATTCCATGGTTTTCATGGAATCTGAAAGATATTTTCCAGCGACTTGAACTGTGACTACGCTGAGAGATTTAGGGAGGCCCCTTAAACAGACTTCCACTCAGAAGACATTGCATAAATTAGCTTCCTATACCTGTAGGGAGGAGGCTAGGCCTGGACATGGCTGTGGTGGGCCTATACCATCATGGGCCACAGAGCCCTAGAATGGCATATCAGAGACAACTTGTCTCCACCCACTGAAGGCAATCCACTTAGAATAGGGGCACGTATAAGTTATACTGAACTATTTTTAAAAGTGAAGTAGTCTAAGACAATCCTTAGGAGAAGGGTTCGGGATTGGCACGATCAACAATTTGCCTCAACTGGATCTAGAAACACGTGTATATGGAAATGCTCTTTCGGAGGGTATCGATGTTCTTTGGGTTTAAGAGAGGCGGAATGAGTAGAGAGCTCAGAAATGGGAAATAAAGAATCATTGCTGGTGGAATAAGGGATAGATGGAGACTTTGGAACATCTTCTGAAGTGGTTTTTAATTCAACCTAAAGTTTAAAGGAGTCAGTTCTTGACAGAAGTTTTGAGACTCAGGTCTGTAAAAAACCCTTTTGTTCCTCATTTGACTCTGAAATATAAAGAGTTTTTTCATAAGTAAATGGATCTGGGATCAGTGCAGCCGCCATCTCTGCTTTTCTAATAGCCAAACTCCTCAGAAGTATGTAAGAAAGAGAAATAAAAGGCATCCAAATTGCAAGTAACACTGTCACTATTTGCAGATGACATGATACTACATATAGCATACCTTACAGACTCCACCAAAAACCTGTTAGAACTAATAAATAAATTCAGTAAAATTGCAGGGTACAAAATCAATCTACAGAAACCTGTTGCACTGAAAACAAACACTAAAAAACCCCACAAAATTGTCAGAAAGAGATTAAGAAAACAATCCTATTTTCAATTCTATCAAAAAGAAGAAAGTAGGAATAAGTTTAACAAAGGAAGTGAAAGACACTGAAAACTCTAAGACATTGATGAAAGAAACTGAAGAAGACACAAATAAATGGGAAGATATTCTGCTCATGGATTGGAAAAATGAATATTGTTAAAATCCATACTAGCCAAAGAAATCTACATGTAGATTCAGTGCAATCCTTATTAAGACGCAAGTGGCGTTTTTCACAGAACCAGAGCAAACAATTCTCAAACTTAAAACTTGTGTGGAACCACCACAGTCCCTGAATAACCAAAGCAACCTTAAAAAATATTTTTGTTTTATTATGGAAGTGTAGTTGACATATGATAGTATATTAGTTTCCGATGTACAACACAGCAATTCAACAATTCTCACTATACATACAACAAAATATAATATATATTTATATGACATATGTTGTATACACTACAATATATATTACTCAGTACTTACCACAATAAGTGTAGTCATCATCTGTCATCATACAATGTTATTCAATATATTGACTATATTTTGTATGCTGTACTTTTCATCCCCATGAGTTATTTATTTTATAACTGGAAGTTTGTTCCTCTTAATCCCCTTCATCTACTTCACCCATCCTGCCACTCCCCTCCACTCTGGCAACTACCAGTTTATTCTCTGTATTTATGAGTCTGTTTTATTTTGCTTGCTGTGTTTTTTTTTCTTTGTTTTTAGACTTCACATCTTGTGAAATCATGTGATATTTGTCTTTTCCTGTCTGACTTATTTCACTCAGCACAATACCCTCTAGGTCCATCCATGTTGTTGCAAATGGCAAGATCTTATTCTTTTTTATGGCCGAGTAATAGTCCACCGCATATATATATATACACACATCCATTCATCCATTGATGGACATTTGGGTTGCTTCCGTATCTTGGCTATTGTAAATAATGCAGCAAGGAACATAGGGGTGTATAGATCTCTTCAACTTGGTGTTTTCATTTGCTTTGGATAAATATTCAGAAGTGGAATTGCTGGATCATATGAGAGTACTATTTTTAATTTTTTGAGGAACTTCCATACTGTTTCCCATAGTGGCTACACCAATTTACATTGCCACCAACAACATACAAGGGTTCCCTTTTCTTCACATTTTCATCAACACTTATTTTTTGTTTTGCCATAAAAGAGAAGTAAAATCTTGCCATGTATGACAACATGAATGGACCCTGAGGGGATTATATTAAGCAAAATAAGTCAGTCAGAGAAACGCAAATACTGTATGATCTCACTTATATGTTGAATCTTGAAGAAAAAGAAAAATAAGCTAGAGATACAGAGAACAGAGTGGTGCTTGCCAGAGGTGGGGAGTTGGAGGTGAGTGAAATAGGTGAAGAGAGTCAAAAGGTACAAACTTCCGGTTATGAAATAACTAAGTCATGGGGATGTAATGTACAGCATGGCATCTATAGTTAATGCTGTATTGCATAGGGAAAGTTGCTAAGTGAAGGTAAATCTTACAAGTTCTCATCATAAGAAAAGAAATTCTGTAACTATGTACGGTGATGGATGTTAGACTTATTGTGGTGATCATGTCAGCATATATACAAATATAATGTACATCTGAAACTAATGTTGTATGTCAATTATACAGTATCTCCTCAGGAAAAAAAAAAGTTCTCATTTATATAAGAAATTGCCCCTCTCCCACTTCTCAGTAGCAAGTCTAAGTACAGTAAAAATTTTTTTTATCAAGGTAACTTCCACTCTAACCCCCTATTGCTCAATGTTGGATTCTTTCCTACCCTCTCATCTCTCCTGGCTAATTCCTAGTTATCTTTTCAAAGAACTCTGGCTCACATTCTCTACTTCTGTTACCCTCCTTCCACCTGCTGTTTTTGTCTGCCTAGCGTTCATGTCCCTTCTGGTAGGTGCACCTCGATTTTCCTTTGGGCTTCTCCCCCCCATGTTTGTTTTCTCCCTCCCTCCCTCCCTCCTCCTTCCCTCCCTCCCTCCCTCTCTCCCTCCCTCTCTCCTCCTTCCCTCCCTCCGCTCTGTGGCACCGCAGCTCTTCACTCCCCTAGTTCACTTCTTGGCACACACCTGCTGTGTTCTCTGCCTCAAATTATGCAGGTTGTTCTGTTAATCCTCAGATCAATTTCATAGGTGTTCAAAATGGGTTGATGTTGATCTGTGTCCAAGGAATGACACAAGCCCAGGGTCCCCTTACTACTCTGCCATCTTAACTCCTCCCCACACTGAAAAAATTTTGAACGAGTTACAAAATCAAATTTGAACCCTTTCAAGATCACTTAGCTTTAGTATGAACAGTGACTGGAGGACAAAGTCAGAGGATTTCATGAGGATTTAAAAAAATTTTTTTTTCATGTTTATTTATTTTGGAGAGAGAGAGAGAGAGAGAGAGAGAGAGAGAGAGACAGAGCATGAGCAGGGGAGGGGCAGAGAGGGAGGGAGACACAGAATCAGAAGCAGGCTCCAGGCTCCGAGCTGTCAGCACAGAGCCCGACATGGGGCTTGAACTCACGAACCGTGAGATCATGACTTGAGCCGAAGTCGGACGCTTCACCGACTGAGCCACCCAGGCGCCCCTTCATGAGGATTTCTAACTAATATACTGGAATTCCTACCAAGAAGTAGACAGAGAGAGGGGGAATTGAGGGAAATAGGAAACTAGAATCATTCCTAGGTTTCCTGACAGCTAGAAGATGGTGGCACACAGGCAGGAAAGCAGACTACAGTGACGAAGCAAGTTGGAAATGACTACAGGACATCCAAGAGGAAACATAAACAGGCACTGAATACATGTGAAGGATATATACATTCCTGAAGCTCAAGGAGGGAGTCTCACGAGAACTATAGTTTAGGAATCTGCAACATACAAGTAGTAGTGCCCATATTTGAACAATATGAGTAGCCTTTCACATCGAAGACCTCAGTGAGAAAGCTGCAAAAACTAGAATCCAGTAAGGTTTCTAACTACAATCCAGAATTCAGTAATGTTTAAAGCCCAAAACAGTTCATATTCCCCATCCATTCCTTAATCTCAGGCTGGAGAGTCTCTATCAGCTACCTGCACTTCAAGGGAGAGGGCAATGCATTGGGTTTGTGCAAGAAAGCAATCCCCCTGAAAGCAGCTAGAAAGGAAGAGTGAAAACAGGCACAGGGGACTGCACAAGAAAACTGTTCCCCAAAACCATTGATAGGAGAAAAAGGACAGGGTTTCAATACTGCCAGTTTTTAATAAACAGTGGAGCACAGAGTCAGAGGTCAGCCCCTGGTGGTGCTCTGGTGAGGAAGCAAGGCAGAGGCCCAGGAGCAGGAAGCACCGTCTGAGGATCCCCTGGGTCCTACAGGGAGAAGTGGTTCCCCAGCTTGCAGTGCATTTAATAGAGGTGATGTGGCCTCTCCGCGGGCAAAAGACCTGGTGGGCACGATCAAGCTGCCATATTCACCCATATAGGAACAAAGACCCCAGCTGAGGGCAACAAACCCTGGTACCGGCTGTGTTTGATTCACCATAAACTCTAAGTCACTGTGTGGTGGTGCAACTGTTTCCTGGAACAAGCAGGCTACAGTTCCACGAGACTCCCCCAGATCACTGTGGGTCTGAACCATGGAGGTCTCTGAAATGTGGATTTTGAAACACAGCAATGCCTAAAACTCTGGAGAGAGTCACTGCCTAGTAGGTGGACAGCTTGGACACAGGGGGAAGGCAGGGAGGTGACGGAAGCAGAGGACACAGGAGGGGTGATGGCCCAAACTTCCCACGCTGGAGAATACAGAGTGGGGTGAAGCCATTTTCACCATTAGCCCACCAACACTGATGGACCCCAGTGAGCTAAATAGTGCCACCAAGTGGAGAACTGAGTCATTACGGCAAGCCCCTCCCCATTGTGTCCTCCAGGCACATCTCCACTAGGGCAAGTCAGCCTGAGAGAGCCGCATTCCCCTCCCCTAGGAGACCAGCACAAGTCCCTTCCACGAGATTAGTCTACTGACCATACTGCTGTGAAGTTTCAGCTCTAGGGAAAACTGGATCTAGCTTCATTTGGGTTTTTTTTTGTTCATTTGTTTGTTTGCTTTTTTGTTTTTGTTGCTTCTGTTGTTTTTGTTGTTTTTCTTTTGTTTCTTGGTTACGGAAAGAGCAAAATTTTTTATTTTCAAATTTTATTTCATTTTTATTTTCATTTTTTTAATTTCTGTAATTTTTATTCTTTTTCTCTCCTCTTTTTTCTATCAAGCTTCTCTTAACATGCAGACCAAAACACACCTAGGATCTAGCTTCCTTTACTTGATTTTTTTAAATTAATTTTTATTTTATTTTATTCTATTATTATTGTTGTTTTATATTCATCCAAAATTACAAGATTGAGGAATTCACCTCAAAAGAAAGAACAGGAAGATGGGTGCCTGGGTGGTTCAGTTGGTTAAGCATCTGACTTTGGCTCAAGTCATGATCTCATGGCCCGTGAGTTTGAGCCCTGTGTTGGGTTCTGTGCTGAGAGCTCAGAGCCTGGAGCCTGCTTCGGATTCTGTGTCTCCCTCTCTCTCTCTGCCCCACCCCCACTCACAATCTGCCTGTCTGTCTCTCTCTGTTAAAAATAAATGAATATTAAAAAATTTTTTTAAAAAAAGAAAAAAGGACAGGAAGAAATGATGGCCAGATATTTTGCCAATGCAGATATAAATAAGATTTCTGAACTATAATTTAAAACAATTATAAGGATACTAGCTGGGCTTCAAAAAGCATAGAAGACACAAAAGAATCTCTTTCTGCAGAGATAAAAGAACTAAAATCTAGTCAGGCCAAAATTAAAAATGCTAAAACTGAGATGCAAAAACCCAAATTGAGTGCATAAAAACAAGGACAGATGAGGCAGAGGAGTGAATTAACAATACAGAAGATAAAATTATAAAAAATGATGGATCTGAAAAGAAGAGGGAAACAAAGGTCAGGGATCACGAAGGCAGACTTAGGGAACTCAGTGTTTTATTAAAATGTAATAACATTTGTGTCAGAGGAGTCCCAGAAGATGAAGAGGGAGAAAAAGGAAGGTTTATGTGAGCAAATTATAGTGGAAAACTTCCCTAATCTGGGAAAGGACACAGACATCAAAATCCAAGAAGCACAGAGGACTCCCATTAAATTCAACAAAAGCCAGTCATCACCAAGACATATCATAGTAAAATTCACAAAATACACAGACAAGGAAAGAATCCCGAAAGCAACATGGGGAAAAAAAGTCCTTCACCTACAAGGGAAGATAGATCAGGTTCACAGCAGATCTGTCCACAGAAACTTGGCAGGCCAGAAAGGAGTGGCAAGATATATTCAACATGTTGAATGGAAACATTGTGCAGCCAAGAATGCTCTATCCAGAAAGGCTGTCATTCAACATAGGAGAGATAAAGAGTTTCCCAGACAAAAACTAAAGGAATTTGTGACCATACAAGAAACTTTAAGGGGGACTCTTTGGAGAAAAAAGAAAAAAAAAGACCAAAAGCAACAAAGACTAGAAAGGACCAGAGAACATCACCAGAAACATCAAATCTACAGGTTACATGATGGCACTAAAGTCCAATCATTCAATAATCATTCTGAATATAAATGGACTAAATGGCATAGGGTCAATCAAAAGACATAGGGTATCAGAATGGATAAAAAAAAAAGATCCATCTATACACTGCCTACAAGAGACTCATTTTAGACCTAAAGACACTTGAAGATTGGAAGTGAAGGGATGGAGAACCATCTATCATGCTACTGGATGTCAAAAGAAAGCTGGAGTAGCCATACTTATATCAGACAAACTAGATTTTAAGACAAGGCTGTAACAAAGGATGAAGGACATTATATCATAATAAAATGGGCTTATCCATCAAGAAGATCAAATAATTGTAATATGCCTCCAACTTGTAAGCACCCAGATATATAAATCAATTAATAATAAACATAAAGAAACTCACTGATAACAATAAAATAATAGTAGGGGACTTTAACACCCCACTTACAACAATGGACAGATCATCTAAGCAGAAAATCAACAAGGAAACAATGGCTTTGAATGACACACTGGACTGGATGGACTTAACAGATATTACTCAGAACATTTCATCTCAAATCAACAGAATGCACATTCTTTTTGAGGGTACATGGAATATTCTCCAGAATAGATCACATACTGGGTCACAAATAAGCCCTCAACAAGTACAAAAGACTGAGATCATACCATGCACGTTTTCAGATCACAACACTGTGAAACTTGAGGTCAACCACAAGAAAAAATTTGGAAAGCCCTCAAATACAGGGAGGTTAAAGAACATCCTACTGAAGAATGAATGGGTTAACCAGTAAATTAAAGAAAAAATTAAAGAAATACATGGAAGCAAATGAAAATAAAAACATGACAATCCCGAACCCTTGGGATGCAGCAAAGGCAGTCCTAAGAGGGAAGTATATTGCAATTCAGGCTTATCTCAAAAAGTAAGAAAGGTCCCAAATACACAAACTAAACTTACACCTAGAGGATCTAGAAAAGGAACAGCAAATAAAGCCTAAAGCCAGCAGAAGAAGGGAAATAAAAAGAATAGAAATGATATAGAAAAAACAAACACACGAAAAAACCCAGTAGAACACATCAATGAAACTAAGAGCCGGTTCTTCGAAAGAATTAACAAAATTGATAACCCTCTAGCCAGACTTATCAAAAAGAAAAGAGGACCCAAATAGATAAAATCACAAATTAAAGAGGAGAAATCACAATCAACACCACAGAAATACAAACAATTGTAAGAGAATACTATGAAAAATTGTATGCCAACAAAGTGGACAATCTGGAAGAGATGGACAAATTCCTAATAACTCACAAACTACCAAAACTGAAACAGGAGGAAACAGAAAATTTGAACAGACACATAATCAGTATAGAAACTGAATCAGTAATCAAAAATCTCCCAAACAAGAGACCTGGGCCAGATGGCTTCCCAAGGGAATTCTACCAAACACTTAAAGAGTTAACATCTATTTTTCTCAAACTGTTCCAAAAAACAGAAATAGAAGGAAAACTTCCAAAGTCATAATATGAGGCCAGCATTACCTTGATTGCAAAACCAGACAAAGACTCCACTAAAAAAGGAGAATTACAGGCCAATATCCCTGATGAACGTGGATTCAAAAATTCTCAAGAAGATACTGGCAAACCGAATTCAACAGTACATTGAAAGAATCATTCACCATGATCAAGTGGGATTTATTCCTGGGCTGCAGGGCTGGTTCAGTATCCACAAATCAATTAACTTGATACACCACTTTAATTTAAAAAAAAAGGATAAAAGAACCATATGATCCTGTCAATAGATGCAGAGAAAGCATTTGACAAAATACAGAATCCATTCTTGATGAAACCCCTCAATAAAGTATGGATAGATGGAACATACCTTAACATCGCAAAGGCCATATATGAAAGACCCACAGCTAATATCATCCTCAGTGGGGAAAAACTGAGAGCCTTTCCCTTACAGTGAGGAGAAGACAGGATTTCCACTCTCACCACTACTATTAACATGTACTGGAAATCTTAGCCTCAGCAATCAGACAACAAAAAGAAAGGAAAGAAGAAGTCAAACTTTCACTTTTTGCAGACGACATGATACTCTATGTAGAAAATCTGGGGGCACCTGGGTGGCTCACTTGGTTGCGTGTCTGACTTCAGCTCAGGTCATGATCTCATGGTGTGTGGGCTCAGGCCCCAAGTTCAGCTCTATGCTGACAACTCAGAGCCTGGAGCCTGCTTTGGATTCTGTCTGTCTGTCTGTCTGTCTCTCTCTCTCTGCTCCTCCCCTGTTCATGCTCTGTCTCTCTCTCAAGAATAAATAAACATTAAAAAAATAATAAAAAAAGAAAATCTGAAAGACCCCACCAAAAAATTGCTAGAACACATGATTCAGCAAAGTAGCAGGATATAAAATCAACGTGCAGAAATCTGTGGCATTACTATATACCACTAATGAAGCAACAGAAAAATCAAGGAATCGATCCCATTTTCAATTGCACCAAAAACAATAAGACACCTAGGAATAAACCTAACTAAAGTGGTAAAAGATCTATACTTTGAAAACTATAGAACACTTATGAAAGAAATTGAAGAAGACCCAAACGGAAAGGCATTCCATGCTTCTGGATAGGAAGAACAAATATTGTTAAAATGTCAATACTACCCAAAGCAATCTACACATTTAATGCAATCCCTGTCATCATACCACCAGCATTCTTCACAGGGCTAGAACAAACAATCCTAAAATTTGTATGGAACCACAAAAGACCCTGAATAGCCAAAGTAGTCCTGAAAAAGAAAAACAAAACTGAAGGCATCACGAGTCCAGACTTCAAGCTACGTTACAGAGCTAGTGATCAAGACAGTATGGTCCTGGCACAAAAACAGACACATGCATCAATGGAACAGAATAGAAAACCCAGAAATTGACCCACAACTATATGGTTAATTTATCTTCAACAAAGCAGGAAAGAATATCCAATGGAAAAAAAGACAATCTCTTCAACAAATGGTGTTGGGAAAACCGGACAGCAACATGCAGAAAAATGAAACTGGACCACATTCTCGCACCATACACAAAAATAAATTCAAAATGGATGAAACACCTTAATTTAAGACAGGAAACCATCAAAATCCAGAGAACACAGGCAGGAACCTCTTTGACCTTGGTTGGAGCAACTTCTTACTAGGCACATTGCTGAAGATAAGGGAAACAAAAGCAAAAATGAACTACTGGGACCTCATCAAGATAAAAAGCTTTTGCACAGTGAAAGAAACAATCAACAAAACTAAAAGGCAGCCTATGGAGTGCGAGAAGATATTTGCCAATGACCTATCTGATAAAGGGTTAGTATCCAAAATCTATGAAGAACTTATCACACTTAACACCTCCAAAACAAACAACCCAGTGAAGAAATAGGCAGAAGGCACGAATAGACACTTTTCCAAAGAAGACATCCAGATGGCTAAAAGACACATGAAAAGATGCTCAATGCTACTCATCATCAGGGAACTACAAATCAAAACCATTATGAGATACCACCTCACATCTCTCAGAATGGCTAAAATTAACAAGAAACAACAGGTGTTGGCAAGGATGCGGAGAAAGAGGATCTCTTTTGCATTGTTGGTGGCAATGCAAGCTGGCGCAGCCACTCTGGAAAATAGTATGGAGCTTCCTCAGAAAGTTAAAAATAGAACTACTCTATGAGCCAGCAATTACATTACTAGGTATTTACCCAAAGAATACAAAAATACTAATGCAAAGGGATATGTGCACCCTGATGCTTATACTAGCATTATTTACAATAGCCAAATTATGGAACAGCCCAAGTGTCCACTGACAGATGACTGGATAAAGAAGATGTGATGTGTACATATACAATGGAATATTATTCTGCCGTAAAAAGAAGGAAATCTTGCCATTTAAAACGATATGGATCGATCTAAAGAGTATAATTATAATGCTAAGCGAAATAGGTCAGAGAAAGACAAATACCAAATGATTTCACTCATATGTGGAATTTAAGAAACAAAAGAGATGTACGCATGGGAAGGGGGGAAAAGAGAAGAGAAGGGAACAAACCACAGAGACTCTTAATGATATAGAACAAACTATGGGTTGATGGAGGGAGGTGGGTGGGGGATGGGCTAGATGGATGGTGGGTACTAAGGAGGGCACTTGTGATTAGCATGGGTGCTGTATGAAAGTGATGAATCACTGAATTGCACTGAAACCAATAGTGCACTCTATGTTAACTCAAATTTAAATTAAAAGAAAAAATAAAGATCACAATATGTGAAAATAAAGTATTTCCTATGATCTCTGTACAGAGATAAGACACCTTGGTACAGTTTAACGGGGCCCTTCATCTCTTCATGTCTTCTTGACATGCCCTCTTGGAAAGCTTCCATGCTCTCTGTTTCAGGGTCTTCTTGTATATTGTTCCACCAAAGATCCCCTTTTCTTCTCGACTCCTATTACTTTTTACTTGGCTAATGTGTTAGGAGTTCTTCAGGACTCAGTTTAGAGACCTCAGAACTTAGGAAACCTCTCTCCCCTGACCATCCTCTCCAAGGTCAAGAAGGCCCATGCGTGGTTAACGATTATCACAGCACTTAACCTCATGGGGGTTCTATTTGTCTGCCTTTTTTCCACCCTAAGCTTCTTGAAGGCAGAGACTTCTCTTGTTCATCTTAGCATATCAGTATGTTGCAAAGAGATTTTCAAACGTATAAAATAGTAGCCCCCAAATAAAGAAAAAAATTCTAATATTAGAGTGGGTTGCATCTTGTAAGGCAGAGCAGGCCGAGGGGAATATAGAGGGACTCTGGCTCTGGCTACTGATAACAAGTCTGAATTAAAATAGAATGGGGAACTAGATCAAAGACTATTGATTAATTCAACAAATGAATGTGTTCAGATAGGTATTTGGTATCATGCAGAAGTTATATTCAGTTGTGCACGATGATGCATATTTGATTTGTAATGAACAAAAAGTCCTGATCAATGTAATAAATATAACAATTTAGGTAATACTCATTAGTTGCCAGGTTTGCTAAGCATTTCGTTGGTTATTTCTTTTAATTTAAATTTCTTCTGTTTAATGTAAGTAAAACCATCATTAAATTGTACACGAAAAAACCCCCAAAAAACAAATACCAAAGCTTCAGATGGGTTTCTGGCTAAAAACTTTATGAAATCAACATAGAGTTTGCTTTGACATGACATACTGTCATGACATACTGCTTCTCTATGTCATGCTTTCTGTGTCCCCAGGAGATAGCCATTGGAATAGTGGTTTCCTGGAATGCATTTAACTTTTGTTAGCAATGAGGCTACCAACAGAATGATTAATAATATTTGGTAGTAGTGTAGTCCTTTTTACCTTTCAGTGGACACCTACATATAATAATTTACAGGTACATTTTATAGGAAAAAATAAAATCATGTTGAGAGAAAATAGAAAACATTTGTTCCCCTTAAAATATACCTTAATACAAATTTGATTTTGATGAGTCCAAACTTAAGATGGTGTAGTTAAGTGACTAGCTTCGAGGGCCCACAAATGCTCCCTCAAAGGGATGTCAACGGAGCAGTGAACCAGGAAAGTTGGGGTGCACTGCCTGAATTTCCAAGGGTGCCTCTTCCTTTTAACCTTTGATACTTACTTCAGAAGGGAAGAGATCTCCTTCACTGCTGTCTTCCCACCATCCTTATTCTCATCAAGCAAACCTATTAGCAAGGCACACGGGCAAAGAACTATCTCCACGACTGCGCGGGGGGGGGGGGGGGGGGACTGTGATGGCCCCAGGAGCAGTGTCTGGCTTCCCAGATTGAACCATGGACAACAAAGGAGCGACTCTGGGGAAGAGATGAAACAACGTTAAAGGAAATAGTGCTATTTGCTTGAATGTCCTTAGGGTGTTGCTTTTACGTCCAGCTCCTCACAATAAACTATAGAAGGATTGCTACTCCTGCCTTTTTTAACCGTATTGTTTGGTGGTTGGACATTTGGAAAGGTTGTGTAAAGGGGTGTATACAGATAGAATAGAATTTTAAGATAAAATCAAACAAACAATTCCAGTACGTAGAAAATTTAATTTGAAATAACTTAAAATAGTTCATCAAGAAATTTTACTTCAGTGCCTTGGCACCAGATGCTTAAGAATATGTTTGAGTCTGATCTCAAATCAGTTCAGGTAAACAGACATAACCAAAAATTTACATATGTGTGTGTGTATATATATATATATGCACACATATATATATACATGCATGTATGTCTGTACATACATGCATGTATACATATATTCAAGTTACATATGTATGTATCCAAGAGTTATATATTCAAGATATATAGATTCAAGACATATATAGATTCAAGATATATAGGAATTCAAGATATATATAGATTCAGGATATATATAAATCTACCCTCACTCAGAGGTGGAATTCTCTAGTTTTACTCATGGCACATATTTCTGAAAAATTACTCCCCAAAGGGGTACATTAATCATTTATGGAACAGATCTCTACTCTTCCTCTTTTAATCACTGTAGTCTTCTTTAAGGTTATTAATTCAGATATGGAGTGAAACTCAGTTTTGTTGAATCAGAGATGATTCTGAACTGCAAGAAACCCGAGTATGCACTTGGGCCTGTCTTCAGGTAGACGGATGAACTAAAGCCAGCAAGAGAGATGGACTGTTTGTTCTTTGCCTCAAAGGTTGTATTTGTCACCTACTGGGGTATAAACATCTATTTCACGTTTACACGTGACTTTCTTAAAATAATCTTTAAAGTTAAAGTGACTTTCTTAAAATTATCTTTGCATCAGCTATAAACACTGTAAAGTAGCCACGTACGATTAAATTAGCTTGCTTCCAGTCTTTTTTTCTAGAAAAGCTTCCTCCCAAGTTAGTAGCAGTAGCAAGTATGGTGGAAGAGTGGTTCTCTATGTGATTGACACTATTTGTAGCAATTAGGTCTTTTCAGCAAATCGTTTTGTAAAAGTTTCTTGGGACTGAGCACTTTGCTTTAGTGGGCACCCAAAGATTGTGTTCTCACAGGCCTGTGAACTTACTCAGGGGCTTCCAAAGTCCCCAGCACTTTCACTTTTGGGTGGCCTTTTCAAATGTAATAATAATAATTAAAAAAAACCCTCCATGATCTACTAAAGGTACCAAGTTGTTAAAAATGGACAAATAATGTCAGTTTAGATCTGATCTTTGGGTTTACATACCAAAATGAAAGCATCAAGATCATAAAGAATACGAAAATTTTATTTTTATAGGCGACTTAACACAGAAAAAACATATTTCTGTTCTGTGTGTTTAAATATTTTAATTTCCTTAGCTTGTCTCTGCTGTGTGCACACAACTAGTAGATGCTTTTCTTTCTTTATTTTGGTTTGGCCAAGGATGCTTATAATATTTGAATTAGGAAGGGTTTTGTTTTCCTAAGTGGTGGAATCTATAGTTCATAATCTATGAAGAAGAATTCTCTAGGTGAGTAAGAAAAATAGAAAAAATTAGGAAAATATGTAAACTCAAGTTATGAGGTATTTCAAGGATACAGTGCCCATGAAAATTCTCTTTCCCACTAATTGCAACTGCCAGATCTCTGGCTTTAGTCTTTCTATCTTTACATTTGGAGAAACACGGAAAAATTTGAGATAAAAGCCCTTTTGTTTGTGTGAGGGTTGCTGTAGCTCAGAACAGAGTCAGAAAAGGAAAGTAAGTAATAAAGCAATGTTTAAATGTACTTACATAAGAAAAAAAATGTCTTCAAAAAGTTATTAAAAGGTTTTTTTTTTTTGAAGTCCTAAAAACACTCACTTTTATAGGGCACATGATTGTCTGTGTGACCACTCTCTCCAGAGGGAGCTTTTTGTTTTTAAATACTAGGAAAGTATGAGTTATTCAAATAAGATTTTCCATGCTATATTTAGTTTTACAGATGTGTTTAGTTCTAAAACTGTGGCTTACTGTGTTCTGGGGAGAGTATGTATATAAAAAAATCCCAGGAAACCCTGACACCCAACTTAGAGGCAGTCAATTTTAGCACCCCGCCACGATCTCTCAATTCCCATAACTTACTGCTTCTGTTAACTAGAAATCCCTGAATTCTCTGTATCTAACTTTCTATGGCTAGAATCTGAGAGAATGACCCATTATCACTTCTTCTGAATAGCCAAGTTTTTTAAAGTGTATCAAAGTTTTATGATCTTTTTTCTGAGAGTTAAATAGATTGTTCCTCTCACATTACAAGAACCAGGAATTTTCAGCCAACAGATTTCATTCTGTATAATGCGTATACCAGAAACACACAGATCACACGTGAATATGCTGTCAGTCAACACACAGAGCATTCACACAAGCGGTAAACGAGGAATGAGCCAAACATACATACATGTGCAAATGTACAACTGACAGCAAATTATTTTAAGATCCTAATGTCCTTTGAGTATTAAAAATGAGCCAGGAGCCAGGTCCTGTGACAGCTGTATGAAAGCTCTCGATTGCAGTTTTCATGTCGAAGTAGCTTCATATCACATCTCGTGAGTTTCGGATTGCACAGCAAAGGACCATGCTGAATATCATGCCAAAGATCTGAAAAAGAAGGAACCACTTGTTAATGACTTTTGAATGATAAAAATTGATGAAAAGGTCAGCAAACTGCCTGGGTGTCTAACAAATAATTACAACCACTCCTGGCTATAAATGGCAGTTTTATATATAATACTTATTTATGGCTGCAGGTTAAAGGCTTCCATATTAACATATCAACTATTTATTAGTTGTTTATACTTTGGTCTAAAGAGTTTTCTGTCATTGGAAAAGTTTCGAATTTTTGCAGCTTTGACCACATATGACAAAGTGGAGCGTCTCTTCATTCTTGGTCCATTTTAAGGTACAAATGATGCTTCGCTATTTAACTCCACATTTTCCCCAAAGCATAAACTGAGGTGTTGGAATTCTGGTATTACTTCTACCTCTTGGATAATTCTGAGAAAAGCCAAACACTTGGCCAAACCAACAGCCACTGGTATGGTTTGAATAGAAGGATGCCAAAAGATCTTTCTTGTTCTCAGTCATTTCCCCTACAGTTTTGCAGAGCCTATGGAATGTTATCTGTGGGTGCAATGTTGATAAATGACTGTCAATGTTTGTTTCAAGAAATCCATACCATTCCCTCCTTGATCCTACCCTACATCGGACCAGAATCTATAAATGCTAAGTTTAAAAAGACATGTATTATCTGTTCTTTTGGAAGGGAACGGGTAGGCTTAAGTAGGAGAAGAACCAGCAGCAGGGCTCCAAGCTTCTCGCTGATGGTACCAGCACATGGCAGGGGAGACACCTAATGGACATCTGGTTAACTGATTACACTTAAGAAGAAAGGAATTTAAGAAGAAACTCCGGGGGTGCTGATTCAAGACGACCAGTAGAAGGCGTTCCCCTTTGAGTGTGGTTGTGAAGGTTGGCTACAACCCCTGCTTCATCCTGGCTGTACTCTAAAGAACTTTTTCAGCCTTGTCCTGCCACTGTCACGAGTCAGGGGTGACTGCCTGTAGGATGCTCGCTCACTGAGACTGTAGAGTTGTTAGGAGCATCTATCTGATACTTCTGTGATGCAGTGCGTTTTCAAGTCTTCTGCCTAAAAACTGTCCTCAGGAAGCCACAGAGGAGCAACCGGGCTAGCCCCAGAGCAGGTGAGGAGGGCCTGAGAGACGGCCCTGGACTGGGGGGTCCTCAGCATAATATTTCACCCACACGTCCCACCCCTCTGCGCTCGAAATACAGAAAAGAGGGCAGATGCCGGTGTGTCCTGAAAAACCACCAATTCATTGATTTTCCTCGTAATTCCCTTATGCTCATGCCATGAATTAATCTACATAGAGAGCCAGAGGGTAAGTACTGCCTTGGCCTTAGCGAATATCACTCAACTCCTGGACACTGGAAATCACCTCTTTACTGGCCTGATTCCAACCTCATTTCCCTCCAACTTGTCTCCACTTGGCAACCACAGGCCCTTCTAACCCTCGGTGGCTTCTTTCTACCTTAAGGATGAAGCCCAGCCTTTCTAAAGGGCACACAGAGACCACAGTTGTGTGGACCCTCACACGCCCTTCAGTGTCATCTCTTGTTGCTCCTCTCACATCCTTCGGTCTCTCAATTCTTGCACACACATACTTTAGAGGCACTGAGCTGCCTGCCGGTGCTGGTTGCACTCGGCTTCACACTCTGCGTGTGTTACTCCCTTTGCCTGGATTCTGGGCTTGGGAACCCTCAGATTATGTATAGAGGGAGCATCTATGAGTGTTATGTTCCAGACACTTTATAGGGGTTAATTTGGAAGAATACTTTAGGTTGGTACATTAAAATTCTCATTTCACAGATGAAGGAATTGAAGAATAGAGACATTAAGAAACTACCCCATGATCCCAGGGCTCACAGGTAGTGGAGTTAGGAGCTGAATCCAGACAGGGTGACGCCAGAGTTTACACTATTAATCACCACATCTGCAAATCATAAGTGAGAGGGATTAATGTGGTATGCTCTTATAAATTTCTAAGAGTAAGAAGAGACCAGAATTGAAAATCACTTGTCTAGTGTAAGTCTGGTGGCCTTAAAGCAGCAAGTTATTACACTGATAAACTCAAGGTCATAATTTGGTTAAAGTTAACATCTGTGTCGGGGCACCTGGGTGGCTCAGTCGGTCGAGCGTCTGACTTCAGCTCAGGTCGTGAACTCGCGGTGTGTGGGTTCGAGCCCCACATCAGGCTCTGTGCTGACAGCTCGGAGCCTGGAGCCTCCTTCGGATTCTGTGTCTCCCTCTCTCCCTGCCTCTCCCCTGCTCATGGTCTGTCTCTCTCTGTCTCTCAAAAATAAATAAATGTTAAAGAAAAAAAAACCCGTATCATATTTTAGAGAACTAAGTCTTGATATATCTAATAAGCTTTGTTCTTAGAAGATGTCCTGTCAACAGTGTCTGTCTTTTATGAGAAATCTCTCCTAAGGTATTGCCGTATCACACTGGAAGAAAACAACATACAAAGGCTTCTTAGAGCGCAAAAGAGGTAAGTTCTGGAACTTTCTCACCGTGAGACCTGCGATTCCAATGCCGACGATTCCGATGAGCTGGAGTTTAACGCTGATTATGGCCTCAATTTCATCAATGCAATTCTGTTTTGGGGGAAAAAAAAAAAGGAATAACAAATGATTGTATCTGTGAATCATCACTCTGATCCAACCCTTTCCTTCTCTACAGAGCAGTTTTTCCATGTCAGCTTCTGCTCACATCCAAACCACTCCTCTTAGCATCATTCTGATAACCTTAAAGCAAAAATGTATATTGGGGAAAACATATAATCCTCTCCTTTTGGTAAAATGTTCCTATTTAGGCCAATGGCTGCTTCAGAACCCTGAAACCTGGCTGGGGGAAGCGATCCTAGGACCTGAAGCATTTAAAAATTTGGGGCATCTTCTCACTTTCAGCATATAAAAATAAGTAAAATATCCCCCAGATAATAGCTCCTTGCTTTTTTTTATTGTCATTAATAGTTTAAAAGACTTGCTACATACTTGGTCCAATTTACTATGCAAGGTAGGGGTTACTTAGTAAGAGGCTTAAAAGACTGTACAGGTTCGAATTAAACAAAGGGAAACCAAATGTTAGCAGTTAGAGGACCAACTCTTTTCAATGATGGCTGGGCTGGGTGGGTCTCTATCCTTTCATCTGTGCCCACAGAGACTTGTGCAGGGCAGGTTAAAAGAAAGGGGGATAATTGGACAGGGAAAAGAACAGATCACTTATAATTAGTTTCTCCAGCTTCTCTCTGGAATCCTTTTAAGTACAGAGGTATGCTCTCGATTCAATTTTGTCTTTAGGCTGCCCAGGTCCTTTTACTTGTCACTGGTTAGTTCCCTCTAATACCCACATAAGCTATATGAAACCCTTACCACAATCTTCAGGTCTCCTATCATACCGTATTCATTCATCATTCATTCATTCAACAAACATTTCTTGAGCAATCTACCTTCATCAGTCAGTCACTGGAATGGTGTGGTAGATACGGAGATAATAAGACATGATTTCTTCTGCCCTTAGGGAGCTGGCAGTTTATTTAGTTTATTGATATATTTTATGAGAGAGGAAGAGAGCAAGCGAGCAGGGGAAGGGCAGAGAGAGAGGGAAAGAGAGAATCCCAAGCAGGCTCTGCAGTTTGAGTGCAGATTCGGGGCTCAAACTCATGAACTGTGAGATCATGCATGACCTGAGCCGAAATCAAGGGTCAGTCGTTTAATCAACTGGGCCACCCAGGTACCCCAGAGAGCTCACAGTTTAGAGAAGGATACAGACCCACAGAAAAAATAATACATTATAATACACGACTGCACCTGTTGGAGAAAATTCCTCAACCTTCCCCTCCTTCACCTATAAGACTTACGCGCTCCATTCACTCAGTGCCAGGCACTGTTGTAGGCAGTGAGCATGCAGAGTGAACAAGGCAACACTGCTCTTATTTCTATCTCATCAAAGCCAAGTACGCATCTCTGTTGAAAGTTAATCCCTTTACTGGGGCCGGATCTCTTTCCCGGTCATCTCCTCAGGAAGCCTGTGCTGTCCGCTATCTTTCTTATTTTGCCTCTACTTCTCCATTGACATTCCCACTCATCGTTATGACACCATGCCCGTGTTCCTCAGTCTAAAACAAAACAATCCCCTCCACGACTGTCCTCCTCTAGCACTACCCATATTCCATCCTTGCTTTCAAAGCCAGCTTCTTTTTGGAAAAGTAACTTGTACTGGTTTACTTCCTTATAAAAGAAATAGGTGCTTCCTGTTGAGATTTGGGAAATACAGTAGTTCCCCCTTATCTGTGGTTTCGCTTTTGCAGTTGGTTACCCATGGTTCCATGGGTCTGGGAGCAGATGATCCTTCCTGTGACATACCATTAGGTCATTAGTACACTGCTACATCACAACATCTGTCACTCACCTCGTTTATCTTATCACATAGGTATTTTATCATCTCACATCACAAGAACAATGTAAGTATAGCACAGTAAGATGCTTTGAGTGAGAAAGAGACTACAGTCACATAACTTTTATTACATTATTATAATTGTTTCATTTTATTATTATTGTTAACGTCTTACTGTGCCTCATTTATAAATTAAACTTTATCACAGGTATGTATGATACCACATATATAGGGTTTATATAAAGACCCTTTATACAGGGTTTGGTGTTATTTGTGTTTCAGCCACCCACTGGGAGTCTTGCAACATATCCCCTGTGGGTAAGGGGGAAATACTGGAGATTAAAAAATAAAGAGATTAAGACATACTTGTATTACTACACTAAAGATAATCATCAACACTGTGAGTATATTCCTTTTTTAAATATTTATTTTTTTAAGTAATCTCCACACCCAGTGTGGGGCTCAAACACATAACCCCAAGATCGAGTTGCATGCTCTACCCACAGAACCATCTAGATGACCCAGGTGGTGTATTTTTAAACTCAAACACACACGTAGGTAATTCTTTATATACAACTATGTGCTTTTTATTTTAAAAAAAAAAATTTTTTTTTCAACGTTTATTTATTTTTGGGACAGAGAGAGACAGAGCATGAACGGGGGAGGGGCAGAGAGAGGGAGACACAGAATCGGAAACAGGCTCCAGGCTCTGAGCCATCAGCCCAGAGCCTGACGCGGGGCTCGAACTCACGGACCGCGAGATCATGACCTGGCTGAAGTCGGACGCTTAACCGACTGTGCCACCCAGGCGCCCCCAACTATGTGCTTTTTAAACTTAACATTAGGACTTCAAAACTACTTTCATCAAAAATTCTTTGCAATAGTGGTTTTTAGTGGCTATAATTTATCATATGAGAGTACATAATTTAGACAGTCCCCTCTTGTTACACATTAATGGCCTTTTCAGTATTTTGTTCTCATGAATAACACTGCAGTGATACCATACCTCTCCCCCTATCTCTGATTTATTTTCCTTAAAATAAATTGACGAGTGGAATTTCTGGATAAAGGGCATGGACATACTCAACTCATTAGTCTATTTAAATTTCTTTTTAAATTTAAGTTTTTATTTTAATTCCAATTGCTTAACATAGAGTGTTGTATTAGTTTTAGGTATACAATATAGTAATTCAACACTCGCATACATCACCTTGTGCTCATCACTACAAGTGCACTCTTTAATTCCCTTTACCTATTTCACCCATCCCCCCCCCCCACCCACCTCCCCTCTGGTAACCATCAGTTTGTTCTCTACAATTAAGAGTCTGTTTCTTGATTTGTCTCTCTTATTTTTCTCCTTTGCTTGTTTTGTTTCTTAAATTCCACATATGATTGAAATCATATGGTATTTGTCTCTGTCTGACTTATTTTGCTTAGCATTATACTCTCCAGCTGCATCCATGTCATTGCAAATGGCAAGGTTTCATTCTATTTTTATATATGTATATATATATATATAATGTATATATATACACACATATACGTATATATATAAAAAGTGACATATATGTGTATATATATGACATGTATATATATGTATATATGTATATATATGACATGTATATATGTGTGTGTGTATATACATACATACATACATACATACATATATATATATGATATATATGTAAGTATCAGTGGACACTTGGGCTGTTTCCATATTTTGGCTACTGTTGATAATGCTGCGATAAACAGAGGGGTGCATATATCACTTTGAATTAGTGTTCTTGTATTCTTTGGGTAAATACCAGTAATGGGATTGCTGGGTCATAAGGTAGTTCTATTTTTAACTTTTTGAGGAACCTCCATACTGTTTTCCACAGTGACTATACCAGTTTGCATTCCAACCAACCATGCATGAGAATTCCTTTTTCTCCACATCCTTGCCAACACCTGTTCTTTCTTGCATTGTTGATTTTAGTCATTCTTACAGGTCTAAGGTGATATCTCATTGTAGTTTTGATTTGCATTCTCCTCATAATAAGTAATGTTGGACATTTTTTCATGTGCCTTTTGGCCATCTGTATGTCTTCTTTGACAAATGTCCACACCTTCTGCCCATTTTTCAATTGGGTTATTTGTGTTTGTGATGTTGAGTTTTTGTAAATTCTTTATATATTTTGGATACTAACCCTTTATCAGAGTTGTCACTTGCAAATATCATCTCCCACTCGGTAGGTTGCCTTTCAGTTTTGTTGTTTCTTCGCTGTGCAGAGCTTTTCATTTTGATGTAGTCCAAATAGTTTATTTTTGCTTTTGTTTCCCTGCCTCAGGAGACATATCTAGAAAAATGTTGCTATGGCCATATCAAAGAAGTTACTGCTTGTGCTCTCTTCTAGGATTTTGATGGTTTCATGTCTCACATTTAGGTCTTTCATCTATTTCGAACTTATTTTTGTGTTTGGCGTAAGAAAATGGTCCAGTTTCATTCTCTTGCATGTTGCTACCCAGCTTTCCCAACATCATTTGTTGAAGAGACTGTCTTTTTCCAGCAGATATTCTTTCCTGCTTTGTTGAGGATTAATCGACCTTATAGCTGTGGGTTTATTTCTGGATTTTCTATTGTGTTCCATTGATCTGCGTTGTCTATTTTTGTGCCAGTAGCATACCGTTTTGATGACTACAGCTTTGTAATATAACTTGAAGTCTGGAATTATGATGCCTCCAGCTTTGCTTTTCTCTTTCAAGATTGCTTTGACTATTTGGGGTCTTTTGTGGTTCCATACAAATTTTAGGATTGTCTGTTCTAGCCCTGTGAAAAATGCTGCTGGTATTTTGATAGAAATTGCATTTTCATTTCTCTTTCTGCTGCTTCATCATTGGTGTATAGAAATGTAACAGATTTCTGTACACTGATTTTGTATCCTTTGACTTTGCTGAATTCGTTTATCAGTTCTGGCAGTTTTTCATTCTACCTACCTATCTATCTATTGGTGGAGTCTTTTGGGTTCTCCACGTATAGTTTCATGTCATCTACAAATAGTCAAAGTTTGATTTCCTCCTTGCTGATTTGGAGGCCTATTATTTCTTTTTGTTGTCTGATTGCTGTGGTTAGGACTTCCAGCACCATGTTGAATAAAAGTGGTGAGAGTGGACATCCTGGTCTTCTTCCTGACCTTAGGGGAACATCTCTCAGTGTTTAGCCATTGAGGATGATGTTAGCTATGGGTTTTTCATAGATGGCCTTTATTACGTTGAGGTATGTTCTCTCTAACCCTACTTTGTTGGGGATTTTTATCAGGAATGGATGTCGTACTTTGTCAGATGCTTTATCAGCATCTATTGAAATGATCATATGGTTCTTATCCTTTCTTTTATTGATGTGATGTATCATGCTGATTGATTAGCCAATATTGAACCATCCTTGCAAACCAAGAACAGATCCCACTTGATCATGGTGATTTTTTACATGTATTGTTTCAGTTTACTAGTATTTTGTTTAGAAATTTTGCATCCAAGTTCATCAGGGATATTGTCCTGCAGTTCTCTTTTTTAGTGGTGTTTCATTTGGTTTTGGTATCAGGGTAATGTTGGCCCTATAGAATGAATCTGGAAGTTCTCCTTCCTTTTCTATTTTTTGGAATAGTTTGAGAAGAACAGGTATTAACTCTTCTTTAAACGTTTGGTAGAATTTGCCTGTAAAGCCACCTGGTCCCAGACTTTTGTTTTTTGGGAGTTTTAAAATTACTGATTCAATTTCATTGTTAGTATTCACTCTTCAATTTTTTTATTCCTGATTCAGCTGTGGGAGTTTATAGGTTTCTAGGAATTTATCCATTTCTTTTAGGTTGCCCAATTTGTTAGCATACAGTTTTTCATAATATTATCTTATGAGTTTGTATATCTGTGGTGTTGGTTGTTATTTTTCCTCTCTCGTTTGAGATTTATTTGAGTCATTTCTCTTCTAAATAAGTCTGCCTAGAGGTTTATCAATTGTATTGATTTTTCAAAGAACCATCTCCTGGATTCATTAATTTGTTCTCTTGTTTTTTTAGTTTCTGTATCATTTATTTCTACTCTAATCTTTATTATTTCCTTCCTTCTGCTGGCTTTAGATTTTGTTTGTTTTCTTCTAGCTCCTTTAGGTATAAGGTTAGGTTGTTTACTTGAGATTTCTCTTGCTTCTTGAGGTAGGCCTGAATTGCTATAAACTTTGCTCTTAGAACCACTTTTGCTGCACCCCAGATTTTTGGACCATTATGTTTTCATTTTCATTTGTTTCATGTAATTTTTAATTTCTTCTTTTATTTCCTAATTGACCCATTCATTGCTTAGTAGCATGTTATTTAAGCTCCATGTGTTTGTGGTTTTTCCAGATTTTATCTTGTGGTTGACTTTGTTTCATAGTGTTGCTGTCAGAAATATGCATGGTATGACTTCGATCTTGAATTTGTTGAGGCTTCTTTTGTGGGCTAATATGTGATCTGGAGAATGTTCCATGTGCACTTGAAAAGAATGTGTATTCTGTTGTTTTAGGATAGAATCTTCTGAATATATCTATTAAATCCATCTGGTACAGTGGGTCATTCAAAGCCATTATTTCCTTGATGACCTGTCCGTTGTTGTAAGTGGGGTAGTAAAGTGTCCTACTATTATTACATTACTATCGATTAATTCCTTTATGTTTTTTATTAACTGTTTTATATACTTAGGTGTTTCCTTGTTGGATGCATAAATATTTACAATTGTTATATCTTATTAGATTGTCCCCTTTATTATGATATAGTGCCCTTCTTCATCTCTTGTTACAGTCTTTAAAGTCTAGTTTGTCCAATGTAAGTATTAATACTCCAGCTTTCTTTTGACATCCATTTGCATCCAATAGGCATTTCTCTGTCCTTTCACTTTCAATTTGCATGTGTCTTTAGGTCTAAAATGAGTGTCTTGTAGGCAGCATATGGATGGGTCTTTTTTTTTTTTTTTAACATTTGGTCACCCTATGTCTTTTGATTGGAGAATTTCGTTCATTTACATTCAAAGTAATTATTGATAGGTATGTGTTTATTGTCATTTTATTTTTTGTTTTGTGGTTGTTTCTGAAGATTTTCTTTCATCCTTTCTTGTCATTCTTTCATAGCTTGCTGATTTTATTTAGTGATATATTTGGATTTTTTTCTCTTTATTCTTTGCATATTTATTAGTGTCTTCTCAGAGAGAGGGAGAAGGGTAGAGAGAGAGGAGTGGGGACACACAGAGAGAGAGAGAGAGAGAGAGAGAGAGAGAGATTCTCAAGCAGATTCCACACAGTACAGAGCCTGACACGGGGCTTGATCTCATGACTATGAGATCATGACCTGAGCCGAAATCAAGAGTTAGAGGGTTAACTGACTGAGCCACCCAAATGCCCTTAGTGTTTTTTTAATTTTTTTTAATTTTTTAACGTTTATTTATTTTTGAGAGAGAGACAGAGTGTAAGCAGGGGAGAGGCAGAGAGAGGGGGAGACACAGGATGCAAAGCAGGCTCCAGGCTCTGAGCTATTAGCACAGAGCCTGATGTGGGGCTTGAACCACAAACTGCAAGATCATGACCCAAGCCAAAGTCAGAGGCTTAAGTGACCGAGCCACTGAGGTGTCCCTAGTGGCTTTTGATATATGGTTACCATTAGGTTTGTATATAACAGCTTCTGCACATAGCGGTCTATATTTAGTTGATGGTTAAGTTTGAACCCATTGTTTTTTCCTCCTCAGGTTTTAGGTATATATTATTATATTTTATAACCGTTTTTTGTGATTTCCTTGAATGATTTTTTTACAGAAATATTCATTTTTTACTCCTTTTGTATATCTTACCTCTATACTCTTACTTTTGGTCTCTTTTTTTTCCACTCGAAGAGTCCCCTTTAATATTTCTTGCAGAGTTGGTTTAGTTGTCATGAACTCCTTTAGTTTTTGTTTCCCTGGGAACACTTTATCTCTCTTATTCTGAATGATAGGAGTATTCTTGTTGGATAGGGTATTCTTGGCTGCAGATTTTTCCCATTGGGCATTTTGAATACACCATGTTACTCCCTCTGGCTTGGAAAGTTTCTACTGAAAAATTCCCTGCTAGCCTTATGGGTTTTCTGTTGTAAGTTACGGACTTTTCTTGCTGCTTTTAAATGTTTTTCTTTATTATTATATTTTGCCAATTTAATTACAATACGTCTTGGTGTGGATCTGCTTTTGTAGATTCTTTTAAAAGTATTTTTTTTAATGTTTATTTTTGAGAGAGAGAGAGAGAGCATGTGCATGAGTTTGGGAAGGGCAGACAGACACACACACACACACACACACACACACACACACAGAATCTGAAGCAGGCTCCAGGCTCTGAGCTGTCAGCACAGAGCCAATGTGGAGCTCGAACCTAAGAACCCTGAGATTCAGACCTGAGCTGAAGTTGGATGCTTAACCAGCCAAGCCACCCAGGCATCCCTGCTTTTGTTGATCTTGATGGGAGTTTTCTGTGTCTACTAGATCTGGGTATCTGTTTCCTTCCCCAGATTAGGGAAGTTATCTGCTATTATTTCTTCAAATGAATTTTCTGCCTCCTTTTCTTCTGGGACTCCTATAATACAAATGTTATTTTTGATGGAGTCACTGAATTTCCTAAGTCTATTCTTATTTTGCATAATTCTTTTCTCTTTTGTTCAACTTGATTACTTTCAAATAGTGTGTGTTCTAGGTCACTAATTAACTTCTCTGCTTCTTTCATCCTGCTGTTCAATCCATCAAGCATGTTTTCCATTTCCTTTATTGAACCTTTATCTCTGTTATGTTACTCCTTACCTCTGTTAAGCATCTCTCTCATGTCTTCTACTCTTTTCTCAAGCCCAATGAGTGTTCTATGATCATTGCTTTAAACACCCCATCAGGCATGTTACTTATATCTGTTTTGCTCAGATCTCTGGCTGTGGCCTTGTCCAGTCCTTTCATTTGGGATAAATTTCTCTGTCTCCCTTTGTCTGCTTCTCTGTCTGTCTCTCTGTGTTAACAAAGCCAGCTACGTCTTCTGCTCTTGAAAATGGGGACTTCACAACAAAGAGGTCCTGGCAGTTCAGGATAGTATCCTATGTGTGTGGCTTATGCTCTGTTATTGTGTCTGGGTCACGTTTCCTTTCCATGCAGTGATCTGCACTGACTCTCTGCCTGGTGTGGGTTGTGCTTGCTCTCTGTGGTGTTAGTGGGACCCCCGGGTCCCACTCAGGCCAGCTCTGAGTGGGTGTGCCTGCCAGGGAACTTGGGAGCAGGGTGGCAGTGTTAGCAAAATTTGCATTGTGCTACTCGTCCCATGCCAGATCCCCCAAAGCACTGTGGTGGAGGCTGGAGGCTGTGCCGGGATGGCTGGGGGTGTGAGGCTGAACTTGGCATCCAGCTGTGCTTAGCATGTGTTGGTGGCTGGGGGTTTTCAGCTGGGCCTGGTGCAGTGGCTAGGCACTGAACATGGTGGCAACTGGGCACTCAGAGGCTGGGCGAGGTGCAGGGGCGGCTTTCACAAAATTTTCCCTGAGCCCAGGGCCAAGGTTAGCAGGCTTGGAGTGGGTGAGTCCTCAGGAGATCTCACGGGCATGCACCTGAACTGCTAGCAGGTTAGGCAGCAAGTGTCTGTGCAGTCCTGCCTCCTACAAGTGGCTCTGTGTTTATGCTGGGGGGTGGAGGAGGAAGACGGCACCTGCCAGCTCCCTTAGTTTGAAGTCCTCCAACGTGCTCTGAAATCAGTATGAACAGATCTGTCTCCTGTTGCCCCTGGCATTGTGTAAAACGCCTTTTTCATGTTGCCTCTTCATACAGGCTGCTGTTTAAGGGCAGTGACCCGGCTCTCACTCACCTTCCCAGCTTGCCCTGTGCGGAGTCAGCTGACTTTTAAAGTTCCAGGATCCAAGTCCCCCAGAATTCAGCCTCTCTGGTTTTTAAAGCCAAATATTATGGGGATTAGTTTTCCCTGCGTAAGTTCCCTGGTGCAAAGGCCCATTTCTCTGTCCTCTCCATGTGTGCGGCTCCCTCCCTCTTCCAGGCAGCCTCCCTTTGCCTTTCTGACCTTCCTAACCTTCCAGATGCAGCTTCTTCTCTACATTTAGTTGTGACGTTTGTTTTCTAAGCCTTTGGATTACTCTCTAGTTTATTGATTTGGATGTGGGTGATATCTAGTTGTAAACATGGGATGGGGTGAGGTCAGGGTCCTCCTACTCTATCACATTCCTAAGCTCTTTTAACTCACTAGTATTCTACAGTCATACTACCTCTAAACATTTTGTATTGACTTCTCTGAAAATGCTCACTTCGTATCATTTTTGTCAACCCTGTATATAACTATTAAGGAAGGAAGAACTTGGTCAATTTCATAGGTTAAACGATGTCAGCTCTTTAATTTGCAGTATTTTACCATTGCTATTAACTGCCTGTATTTTTTATGTGTTTAATGGTAATTTGGATTTTGTCTTTTAAGTTGTTAAAAACTTACTTATGTAATTTCTGCACCCAACGTGGAGCTCGAACTCATGATCCCGAAATTAGAGTTGGATGCTCTTCCAACTGAGCCAGCCAGGTGCCCCTGGATTTCGTCTTTTCTGAGCTCTTTTTTCCTGTCCTTTGCCCCAAACTAGACTACTTGAAAGGACACCCTCCCTCTTTACATCTCATGTCATGCAGGATGGGGTTTGTCCTCACTCCCCCTGACATCAAGTTATCGTTTTAAAATGCTCAATCCTGTCAACATTGCAGTAGTTATCTCAGTGGACCTCCTTGGACTTTTACTTCCCCATTCATATTTTCTGCTTCTGTGCCTCTGCTTATGCTCTTTCCTCTGCTTTCCTCTTTCCTCCTGCCTAATGCTCCCATAGTTACTTCTCACACCTGAAGAGTTAGCTGAGACATCACTGCTCCGGTCAGCTTTCCCGCGACCCTTCCAGCCTCTGGCCTCACTAAGTAACCCTTTGTGCTTTCAAAGCACTTGCACCCTCTGTGCCTACCTCTGTTACTGCACTTTGTCCATTTCTGTGTCCATCTGTCCTGTTAGACTACACATTCCTTGAGAGCAGCGACTTTGTGTCGTTCATCTTTTTACCTGCAGGGCCAGGCGTAGGGTAGGGATGGATAAATGCTGAGCTGACCTCAATGGCAGCACCTGACCCTGGTAACTATTCCCTCCTCCCCCCATGCATCTCTTCACATGTGTCTGTCTGCTTTTTCTACTTTTCTTATTTGGCAACTCTTCTTCTTCCCGTCCTTAAATGTTGTTCCCTGGAATTCTATCCTTGCCATTTTCTCGTCTAAACCTAATGGATTAAATTCTTATCTACAGCTTTAAGACTCCCATGAAGCCCTGACACCCAAACCTCTCTCCTGAGCCTCAAGACAGATTTTGCAACCGTCTACTGGACGTTTCCAGTTGGAAGTTCCACTAGCTCCTCAAAATTACCAGGTTAAGCACTGAACTCGCTTTCTTTCCTCCAAAATATGTTCCTTTTTCTCTATTTCTCAGTTCATTAAATGATACCATCTATCCAGCTAGTAAAGCCAAAAGCAGCAATGGATTCCTCCCTCTTCTCTCATATTGAACTGGTCACCAGATCCTGTAGATTTTCCTTTCTTAAATGGCTTTCTCTCCATTCCTGGTGCTCAGTCCAGCTTGTTACCAGTTAACGTCTCTTGGACGACAACGAGGACAGCAGCCTTCCCAACTGGCCTTCTTGGCTCCAGATTTTCATTTCCCATCAATCCTCCAAACTGCTACTATAGGAAACTCAGGAAAATGTAAATCCTATCCCAAATTCTAACATTAGTACTTTCCTAAGCATACAGCAGGAGATGTAGACTTTTGGCTTCATGAAAGTATTCGAGGCCCTTCAAGAACAGGTCCCTCCTCCTTGAAGGACTCATCCCCACAGGTACCTGAGCCAAAACCCACTACTGGCACTTTTCTGGATACAATTATATTCCCTTGTTTTCATTGTCTTTACCCCGTATCCCTTCTACCTGGAATACCCTTCTCTTTTGTCTGTTTGCTAGGCTCTGATTCATCCTTTAAAACGCATCCTAAGAATTATATCAGGGGAGAGGATTTCTGGAAAGATGGCAGAGTAGATGATCTTCAAGTCACCTCCTCCCATGGGCACACCTAGAGAACCGTGACATCAGTGCAGCCAACCCAGAAACCCCTAAGACTAGCAGAATAGATTTTCCACACTTAATCATAGAAAGGAGGCCACATGGAAAAGGGCAGGGAGGGCAGAGAGGCAGTTGGGAACCAAACTCTTGGTGAGACTAACCACGAACAGGAGGGGCACCACGAGCATGGGGAAGGGAGAGAGACAGACCCCACACCAGTCATCCCACTCACAGGGGACTGGCACTGGGAAGATAAGTCCCCATAACATTTTGTTTGGAAAACCAGAGGGGCTTAATTTTGAGAGGTTTTACAATTTGTGGGGCTTAACACCAGGAAATTTAAAAATCAGCATGCTCCGCTCTGGGAGAGCCAGAGGGTGGTAGGAAACTCAGCTGCTATCCTTAAAGAGCCAGCATAACAAACAGGCCTGCGGAGATATAACACAGAAGCAGCAGTTTGAAAAGTGGCTGGGGTATATGGGAAGGAGATTTATTTATTAACCGCAGAACATGTGCTGGAGGGGCAGGGGTCTTTAGGAGACGTTTCTAAGAACAAAAGAGCTTGTGGGCACCATTTCTCTCTCCCTGCTCTCCAGCCTAGACAGCTAGAGACCTGCGGGAACCAGTGAGAACACCTGCCACCTAGCTTGCTAACACCACATTGCCTGCCCCTGTGTTCTCCTATGGATCTGGGTCCACTCCATCCAACCAGCCCCGCTTGGCAGGAGTCCTTCCAGAATGGCTCTGGCCACATCTCACCCTGCAATCAGCCCAGGCAGGAACCCTGCCACTCCAAAGTGACATCTGCCCTGGGAAGAAGGGAAGATAACCATACACACCAGTTTCGCTGCAGCTCTAGTAGCTGAACCTTGTAAGTGGCAGTGCAGAGGGAGTGCCCTGATAACCGGTGCATCTATAGCTCCAGCAGATAGACTGGGGGCAGACATCTGATCTCACTACTGGCTCTGCCCACCAACAGAAACCTCTCAAAGACAGCACAGGAAGAGAGTCCTGCAGTCTGGGGTCACTGCAGCCTCAGCAGATGGACTGGAGGCCCAAGCCACCAATGAAAGCCTCTCAGGGGACAGGAAAGAGACAGTGCCCTGCATTTTGGTATGACCCCAGCCCCAGCAGATGGGATGAGGGCAGACATCTGGTCTGACTGCTGATACTGCCTAACGACAAGCCCACTGTGGCCCCAGACTGGCACAGGGACCAAACCCTGCCCACAACAGGCAAAGTGGACCACTGCAGTCACCTGGACTGAAGGTAAACAAGGCTCAGCCACAACAGTAGGGCCTGTGCAACTCACATAGAAGACACCCCTGAAGCTCCTGGTCCTGGGGAACAGGGGACATTGCACTGCAGGGCACCGTAAGCCCTCTTCCTCATAGGTAACTACTTTCAAGAGCAGGAGACATAATTGACATTACTAATACACAGAAATACAGAGAATTAGACAACATGAAGAAACAGAGGAATATGTCCTAAATGAAAGAATAGGATAAAAACACAGCAAAACAACTAAATAAAACAGAGACCTTCAACAAAGAGAAAATATAAAAAAGGACCAATCAAAGATGAAGAATTCAATAACTGAACTTAAAAATACACTAGAGGGAATCAATAGTAGATTAGAGAAACAGAAAAATGGATCAGGGAGCTGGAACACAGGGTAATGGAAAGCAACCACACTGAACAGCAAAAAGAAAAAAGAACAATAAAAAATGAGAATAGGTTAAGAGAACTCAGTGACATATTCAAATGCAGTAACATTCACATTATAAGAATACCAGAGAAAAAAATAAAACGGGGGTAGAAAATTTATTTGAAGAAATCATAGCTGAAAACCTCCCTAATCACCTGGGGAAAGAAACAAGCCCACATAGCAGAGAGAGCCCCTAACGAGATGAACCCACAAAGATACATCCCAGGACACATCAGGCAAAAGAAAAAAAAAATAGTGATAAAGAGAGAATTTTAAAAGTAGCAAGAGAAAAGTAAATAGTTACAGACAAGGTAAACCCGTGGATTTTTTAGCAAAAACTTTGAGGGCCAGAAGGCCCCTATGATACAGTCAAAGTGCTGAAAGGAAAAAACCTGCAACTAAGAATATTCTATCCAGCAAGGCTAGCATCAGAATGGAAGGAGAGAGAAAGGGTTTCCCAGATAAAAAAAAAGTTAAGGGAGTTCATTACCACTAAACCAGCCTTACAAGAAACATTAAAGGGACTTCTTTACATGGAAAGAAAAGGCCATAATCAGGAGTAAGAAAATTATGAAAGGAAAAGATTTCACAGGTAAATACAAATACAATAAAGGTTGTAGATTAATCACTTATAAAAGCAATACAGAGATTAAAGCACAAAAGCAGTAAAATCAATTATATCTATAAAAACCAGTCAAAAGAATATGAAGTATGACATCATTACATGAAATGAGGGGGGGGCAGTAAAAATTTAGTGCTTTTAGAATGGTTTCAAATTTAAGCAACCATCAGCTTAATATAGACTGCCATATGTATAAGATGTTGTATATGAGCCTAATAGTAATCTAATAGTAACCACAAATAAGAAACCTGCAGTAATACACAGAAAATAAAGAGAAAGGAATCCAAGCATATCACTAAAGAAAGCCACCAAACCACAAGGGAAAAGAGCAAGAGAAGAAAGGAACAAAGAAAAACTACCAAAGCAATGTAAAACAAGTAACAAAATGGCAATAAATACATACCTATCAATAACTACTTTGAATGTAAATGAACTAAATGCTCCAATCAAAAGACATAGGGTGACTGAATGGATAAAAAACAAGACCCATCTACATGCTGCCTAAAACAGACTCACTTCAGACTTAAAGACACAGGCAGATTCAAAGTGAAGGGGTGGAAAAACTTTTACCATGCAAATGGAAGCAAAAAGAAAGAAGAGGTAACAATACTTATATTGAACAAATAGACCTTAAAAGACAGACTATAATAAGAGACAGAGAAGATCACAACATAATGATAAAGGGAACAATCCATTAAGAAGATATAACAATTGTAAATATTTATGCACCCAACAAGAAAGCACCTAAATGCATAAATATTAGCACACATAAAAGAAGAAATTGATAGTCATACAATAATAGTAGGGGACTTTAACACCCCACTTACATCAATGGATAGATCATCCAGGCAGAAAATCAACAAGGAAATAGTGGCTTTGAATGGTACACTGGACCAGATGGACTTAACTGATATATTCAGAACATTCAATCCAGTAAGAGTGGAATACACGTTCTTTTCAAGTGCACATGGAACATTCTCTAGACTAGATCACATGTTAGGCCACAAAACACATCTCAATAAATTCAAAAAGACTGAAATCATATCATGCATATTTTCTGACCAGAACACTATGAAACTAGGTTTCAAAATCTTTAGGATGCAGCAAAAGCTATTCTAAGAGTGAAGATTATAGCAATCCAGGACTACCTCAACAAGCAAGAAAAATCTCAAGCAACCTAAACTTACACTGAGAGGAGCTAGAAAAGAAAACAAACCGAGCAAAGCCAGTAGAGGAAGGAAATAATAAACATTAGAGCAGAAATACATGAAATAGAGACTAAAAAAATCAGTAAAACTTTAGCCAGACTCATCAAAAAAGGAAGAGTGAGAACTCAAATAAAATCACAAACAAAGGAGGAGAAAAAACGGACATAACAGAAACACAATTATAAGAGAATATTATGAAAAATTACATGCCAACAAATTGGACAACCTAGAAGAAATGGATAAATTCCTACAAACATATAAACTCCCACAATTGAATCAAGAAGAAATAAAAAATTTGAGCAGACTAAATACTAAAAATGAAATTGAATCAGTAACAAAAAATTCCCAATAAACAAACATATGCGACCAGATGGCTTCACAGGTGAATTCTATCAATTGTTTAAAGAAGAGTTAACATTTATTCTTCCTAAGCTATTCCAAAAAATAGGAGAGGAAGGAAAGCTTCCAGATTCATTCTATAAGGCTAGCATTATCCTGATACCAAATCCAGACAAAGACACTACAAAATAAAAGAACTACAGGTCAATGTTTCTGTTGAACAAAGATGCAAAAATCCTCAACAAAATACTAGCAACAAAATCCAACAATACATTAAAAAAATCATTCACTACGATCAAGTGGGATTTATTCTTGTCATGCAAGAGTGGTTCAATATTTGCAAATCAATCAATGTGATACATCACATCAGTAAGAGAAAGGATAAAAACCATATGATCACCTCAATAGATGCAGAAAAAGCATTTGACAAGGTACAACATCCATTCATGATAAATACCCTCAACAAAGTAGGTTTAAAGGGAACATACCTCAACATAATAAAGTCCATATGTGAAAACTCCACAGCTAACATCATGCTCAATGGTGAAACTGAGAGCTTTTCCTCTGAGATCAGGAACGAGATAAGGATATCCACTCCTACCATTGTTTTCTTTTTTTACCTACTCTCACCACTTTTATTCAACATAGTACTGGAAGTCTTAGCCACAGCAATTAGAAGACAAAAATATATAAAGGCATCTGAATTTGTCAGGAAGAAGTAAAACTTTCACTATTTACAGATGATGCAATACCATACACAGAAAACCCTGAAGGCTCCACTGGAAAACTACCAGAATGGATAAATGAATTCAGTAAGGTTGCAGGATACAAAGTCAATATATAGAAATCTGTTGCATTTATACACACTAATAACGAAGTAACAGAAGGATAAATTAAAAGAATCCCATTTACAATTGCACCCATAATAAAATACTTGGGAATAAACCTAACCAAGGAGGTGAAAAATCTATATTCCAAAAACTATATAACACCGATGAAATAAATACAAGATGACAAACAAATGAAAAGATACTCCATACTCATGCATTGGAAGAACAAATATTGCTAAAATGTCTATACTCTCCAAAGCAATCTACAGATTTAATACAATCCCTATCAAAATACCAACAGTATTTGTCACAGAACTAGAACAAATAATCCTGGAATTTGTAACCACAAAAGACCCTAAATAGCCAAAGCGATTTGAAGAAAGAATCCCAGATTTTAAGATATGCTCCAAAACTGTAGGAATCAAAACAGTATGGTACTGGCACAATAACAGACACACAGATCAATGGAACGGAATAGAATCCAAAAATAAACCCACGCTTTTATGGTCAACTAATCTATGACAAAGGAGGCAAGGATACAAAATGGAAAAAAGACATCTCTTCAACAAACAGCGCTGGGAAAACTGGACAGCTACATTTTCAAAAGAATGGAATGAGGCCACTTTCTTACACCGCACACAAAAATAAACTCAAAATGGATTAAAGACTTAGTGAGACCTGAAAAATAAAATTCCAAGAAGAAAACACGGCAGGAATCTGTTTGACATTGGCTATAGAAACATTTTTCCAGATATTTCTCCTCTGGCAAGGGAAATAAAAGCAAAATTAAACTATGGAGACTACATCAAAATAAAAAGCTTCTGCACAGCAAAGAAAACAATCACAGAACGAAAAGGCAACTTACCAAATGGGAGGAGATATTTATAAATGACATAGTTGAAAAAGGCTTAATACCTCAACTATATAAAGAACTTGGAGAACTCAACACCAAAAAACCCCAAACAATCCAATTAAAAAATGGGCAGAGGACTTGAATAGACATTTCTCCAAAGAAGACATGCAAGAACTGAACATCACTCATCATCAGGGAGATGCAAATCAAAACCACAATGAAATATCATCTTACATCTGTCAGAATGGCTGAAATCAAAAACACAAGAAACAAGTGCTGATGAGGACGTGGAGAAAGAGAACGCTCACGCACTGTTGGTGGGAATGGAAGCTGGTGCAGCCACTGTGGAAACAATATGAAGTATTACCCTGTAATCCAGTAATTCCACTATCGGATATTTACCCAAGGAAAACTAATTCAAGAAGATATATGCACCTGTATGTTTATTGCAGTATTACCTACAATAGCCAAGATATAGAAGGAGCCCAAGTGTGCATCGACAGATGAATGGATACAGAAGATGTGGTATAGATACACAATGGAATATCACTCGGCCATAAAAAAGAATGAGATCTTGCCATCTGCAACGACGTGGATGGACCTAGAGGGTATAATGCTAAGTGAAAAAGAGAAACACAGTCAGAGAAAGACAAATACCATACGCTTTCACTCATGTATGGAATTTAAGAAACAAAGCAGATGAGCAAGCAACAACAACAACAAAAGACAAAAACCAGACTCTTAAATACAGAGAACAAACTGGTGGTTGCCAGAGGGGAGGTGGGTAGGGAGATGGGTGAAATAGATAACAGGGATTAAGATGTGCACTTGTTGAAATTTTTAAAAACTAATTTTTAAGTTTATTTATTTATTTTAAGAGAGAGACAGCACACCTAGGGGAGGGGCAGATAGAGAGGGAGAGAGAGAATCCCCAGCAGGCTCCACACTGTCAGTGCAGAGCCAGAGGTGGGGCTCTAACTCAAGAAACTGTGAGATCATGACGTGAGCTGAAACCAAGAGTCGGATGCTTAACTGACTGAACCACCCAGGTGCCCCTAGAATTTTTTTTAAACGTTTTAAATTTATTTTTAAGAGAGGGAGAAAGAGTGAGCGAGCATGGGCAGGGAAAGGACAGAGAGAAAGAGGGAGACACAGAATCCGAAGCAGGTTCTAGGCTCTAAGTTGTCAGCACAGAGCCCGACACGGGGCTCAAACCCACGAACTGCAAGATCATGACCTGAGCTTAAGTCGGATGCTTAAACCGACTAAGCCACCCAGGTGCCCCAAGAGGTACACCTGTGACAAGCACCGAGTAATGCACAGAATTGTTGAATCATTATATGGTACACTTGAAACTAAGTGAAGACTGTTCCGTTAACGATACTTGAACACCAACAAAAAAGAATCACACATCAGGAGGGTCTCCCGCAACCCTTCAATCGCATGCCCCTGTCACGCAGCCTTACTCTTGTACTACCGAGTGGTGGTGCCGGCTCCCCTGCGGGTCTCTCCGGCAGCCGCTGAGCACTTTGAGGGCAGTGGCTGTGCCTTGTTCATGTCCTCCAACTCAAAGGGAGTCACTAAGTGTCCAATGCAGGACTCAGGACACAGGCTGGAGCTAAGATCTCATCAGTCTCCTCACAGCTGCCTGCTTAGAAGCATCCATGTCATTGTCCCCATATTCTCATATTTCTCCCCTAATGTCCCACATGGCATCTGTGCTCCCCCCCATCCCCTTCGCTGAAACTGCAGAGCAAACATCATTAATGATTAAGACCAAATCCAACACATTATTTCCAGCCTTCATTGCCTTGTCTTCTTCCCAGCATTGAACTTTATGGACCAACCATCTCCTCCCTTGCTTCCCAGGCGCCACTGTCTTTGGACTCTCTCCAGTTCGACTCCTCCTTCACAGTCTTCTTCTGGCTTCTTGTCCTTTGCTTACCCTTAAAAGACAGGGTTTTCAGCCCACCTCTGCCTTATTCCACACACTCTCCCTGGGTGAGGCCACTCCTACGGCTTCAGCTACCACCGCTATGCTGGGATTCCTACACCCGTCTTCGGCTCAGATTACATGTAAGTCCCACAGGCACCTAAGTGCAAACTTGGCCAAAACTGCCCCGGAATGTGCTCTTTTCCCTCCATGCACCTCTCACGGGGAGCAGAGTCTCCATCCACCCATTCTGCTCAAGCAGAAGTCTGACGTCTTAGCTTCTTCCTCCCACTCCCCACTCACACACAAGAGATTGGCCAGGCCTGTTGATTCTACCCTCCGAACATTTCTGAATCGGCTGCCTCCTCTCCATCCCTACTGCTCGTGACTTGCATTAGCTCCTCATCCTCTCTTACCAAGGTGACCACAAGTGGCACCTACGTGGCCTCCCTCCAACACTCCCCAACCTTCTATGCTACCTGTCACACCCAGCAGCCTGAGTACTGTTTCTACAATGCAAAACGGACTATGATAATCCTCTGCTAAAAGCAACACCTTTCCCAAACTTCCAGGTGTAAAATCACGCCTTTGTCTGCCTTGCCCAAGAATGTCCCTCACCATCCCCTCTGGACTCCCTACTGTCTTGCAGTCCTGGACTTCCCTACTGCCATGCCTCTGTTCCTGCTGCTTTATGGGCCCAGAATGACCTTCCTTTGTCAAAATGCAGCTCAAGGATCTCAACTTCTGTGAAGCTTTCTGTGTCTACATTGTATTCTTTACAGGCTTCACGCATACACCATCTCCCTTGACTAGTCTACAAGGCCACTGAGGCAGGAGCCATGTTTCATCTCAGAGTTTTCAGAACCTGGCACAAAACATGGCACAGGTTTTCAGAACCTGGCACCTTCACTTGCTAAATGAAGCATTCATCAGTGACTTCCAGGGAGAGGTGGGTGGGGCAACGTTCTCAGGGTGCACACCTCTGGCCCTGGTGAGTTTAATTAATGCTATGGCATTTGCACCATTATGGGCAGGTCAGCTTACCATCATTTCCCAGGGGACCGGGAGACTAGGACTCAGCATTGCTTCATGTATTTTACATAGAATAAAGCTGAGGCTCAGAAGCCACTGGGAGATGGCCTGCTAGAATCATACCCAAGGGCAAGAGCCATCTTACAGTATAGATAGGATGGGAACCCTAGTAGAGAAGCTTACCTTGTGCCCTAGAAGTTCCTTTGGGCATGTGGGTTGGACCTGTTCAGAGCTTTCTTTTCCACAGCACTGAAACTAGAGAGTCAGAGAACAGCTTTTAGGGCACAGGAAGCAGGAGTGGGAGCTATAAGTCTGGGCATCACAGCAGAGGACTGGGGCACTGAGGCAGCAAAGCAGCTATGGGGCCAATCTCTGCAACCCAAACTGCCATTTCTAGGAAGATAGTGAAGAGTCACATAACCATGCTAGCAAAACAAGAAGAGAACTTCGGTAAAGTTGTCTGAGTTTTACGATGGGAAGTGACTCAAGGCAATCCAAACAAAGCAAGAAGCCAATGACAGTGTCTTGTGTAAATTGCTGTTTTTTAGACAGGAATTGGGTCCTTAGATTCTTTATTTCAGCCTGGGAGTAACTTACCCTGCTGAGTAGCTCAAGTTTTATGAGTTTCAGGAAGGGCTCATTAACTGGGGACAGTCTGGGACAGAGAGGAGAAGTGGCCACAGTAAATAAACCCCAGGGGCTGAAAGGCCAGGGCATGAAGTCAGGCCAGCAAATAGGTGTCCTGCCTTAGGGCTGGCTCTTCAAAGACAAAGGAGACTGTGTGTTGCTTGATGTCCCTGGGGCAGCTGAGGCTGAACAGGATAAATGGTTGGCACCTTCCAGGACATTCCTGTGACAAACAGGAATGGGGCTACCCGGAAGCAATTGGCCCAGGGGTTCAGAGATACTTCTCCATATGGCAGTGGTTAATAAATCAGGATGACTCTGACCTGGCCCATCATCCATAAGCCCTTGTTGGTTAGCTGTGTGCAGCCCTCAGCACTGCACTGACAGCACAGTCCCACAGAACGTTCTAGGATAAAGGGAGCATAGCTGTCTTCGTGCCCTTTTGTGTTACAAATGGGGGAGGTGAGTGATTATCTATCAGGGAGGCAAAGAAGTGGCTCAAGTCACAAAGAGGCTCAGTGGCAGAGCTGCAGCTAGAAAGAGCTTTCCTGACTTGAAGGTCATGGTCGCTTCTATGACACCACCATGCCACCCTCTGAGACAGCTTAGAACCGATTTGGGCTGCTTTCTGGGTGCTCTTCTTTGTGCCCTTTTGTCTCTCTGGGGCACATGCCCTGACTTCCTCTGGTGAACGCTGGGTGCCAGGTAGGCCCCTTCCTCTGCTAGGTTCTACGCGTAATGCCAATGGCGGCTCCTGTGAGGGCTGAAATACAGCTGCGGCATGGCTTCACCAAAGTTATTCTGATCTTTAAGCCAAGTGAAGAGAGAGGTCCTGACTAATGCATGGTCTTCAGAAGATATGATGTTAAAGAAGAAGCAAAGTTACTTACTGTTGAGTGGAAGGTAATGAGGGTCCCATTTCCCTTTTCCCTGTCTTTCAGGTAATCATTATAAGCCTCTTCATACATGGTCTGAACATGCCGTATAGCCTGAAAAAATACCAGGAAAACTGTGGGAAGTTCCAAACATTCTTCTTTCATCAAGGAAAACCCCCTCTTCCTTACCCTTGGAAAATACAGCCTGTCCCTGTGTTTATCTGTATTTTAAGTCAATTCTGCATTTACAGAATAGATTATAGATTCTGGAGTTTCACAGATCCTTCTGGAGATGGGAGGATAGACTAACCAAGAATAACTTTCCTATGAAATCTTTCCTAGAAAGATTTCTTTAAGTGGAGGTTCTCAAACCTGAATGGACATCAGCATCCACCGAGCCCCAGACTCTGGGGCCTCCCCAGGAGATTCTGACATACAGCGAGTGGGGACTTAGGCATTCTTGGTACCCCACTGGTTAAAAGTATTCAAGTCTATTCATGACATGGTTTGAAACATGCTCATGACTGAGGAACGCTGTTTCAGCATATAAATATCGTAGAAAACGTAGAGAATGCTTTTTCTGATATAAAGGCATGTGATCTGACATCCATAAAGACCTCAAAAAGTCATTAGATCCAATTCCTCCAACCTGCAAATATAGCCAGCTACTTCAGAAACATTCCAAAGGAGGTGATATTTACTTATTCTACATGTTCACCATTTTTTTTTACATCTAAAGTAAGTTCATAAACACAATATTGATAGCACTTGAATTTACATGAAATACAGTACGTTTAAGACTCCGTTCTTCCTCCTTTTCACTCCCCTCTTTCCCACAGTGTGTTTTTAACCTTCTAAAAAGGACATTTCCTCTGTGGGTTCTTCTGATAACCTATTTTGGACACCTATAGTTTGAGCACAAATCTAAAGAGACTGGCTTCACCAGCACACAGCAGGTCAGGCTTTAGTCTTCAAGGATGATGTGGCCTCTTTCCAGGCCGAGCCCTATGGACAAATATTAGTCCAACAAGGGATAAAAACGCATGTTCCTCTTGATCCCTCTTTCTCACGAATGCAATTTATCCCCTTTCCCCATTACAAATAGGATAATCTTAAGATAAATATCCTTTAAAAAATCATAGCCCCTTTCATAAATCTAGTGAAAGCTATGAACTATCTCCTCAGAAAAATGTGTGCACATACGTGTATACACCCGCATAGGTCTGCATGATATTTCCAGGTTAAGACATTCTGTGCCAATGAGAAACGTGGGGGTTATTTAGTTTTGTAATACCATTGTGGGTGTAATATTCTCACATCCTTTGCCATAAAGAGACCCTTTAACCATCGTAAAAAGAAATGGCATGTAATTTCTACTTACTACACCCTTGCCTATAAAAGCAAATACTCCAGTGGTTACTTCAGCAGCAAAGATCACCAGTAGGCAGGTGAAGAACTATAGAGGAGAGAAAACATTCACTTCATTAACTCAATACCTTTTCAATGTATTCGGCCTCTTTAATTCTAGTTCCATTTGGAAAACATGAGGCAAGATTATTCGTTCGAACTGATCTAGTAGGACGGATTTGTCCCCCCCTCCCCTGGAGCTTGTTTATGCGTTCATTTGCTCATTGATTCATTCAGTGATGGTTTATTGAGCATCTACTCTGCACCAGGCACTGTCCTTGGCACTGGGTATTCAATGGTGAATAAGGTAAGATCCCAACGTCTCTGCGATCATGGGCCTCATCTTGGAAAATGGTAAATATGATAAAGGAGTAAAGCACTAAAAAAAGGTGAGTTGGATAATTTCAGACACTGATAAAGAAATCCCACCATTCAGAACAGTGCCTGGCACCTATGCGCTGAACGAATTCTTGAACAAAAGAGATACTACGAAGATCTAAAACAAGGCCAGGAGATAGGGAGCAACTGGTGGGGCCTGGGGCCTGTGAGGGCTTCTCTGGGGAGTGGGGGTGGTGGTGAGGGGTGGCCTCCCGGACAGATTTCTGTTCCGGTCTCTTGGGTCGGCTCTATGTGAAGAGATAAATGAGAGAGATGCTCAGCAACAGGGGAAAGACAGGCAGAATGCAGGACTGCGGAAATGAGTTAAGAGATTTTACACAGCAAGAGATCAGAAGCAGCAGGCACGGTTTAAAAATCAAAGATTGCAACGAGTAAGGAGAGACTGCCCTCTGAAATTGCTGTTTCTGACCCCACATGGAGAAATACGAAATCCTTCTCTCTTCTGACCCCTCTTCCTTCTCCCTGTTTCTCTTAGGTCGCTCTGGCATTGGATGTGTATAGCAGTAACTGAAATTCGTTCTTTTTTTTTTTTTTTTTGACAGAGGCTGCTTGTTAAAATAATCCACAAGAGAGATGTTTGGCTAACTTATTGATCTCAAACAGCAATTCTTTTCTTGTAGATAACAGCACTTCCCTGGCTATAGGAATCTTAGCTGCCTCACTGGGAAGTACTTTTGAAAGAACAATCATAATTACCCCCTACAATTATTAGGCACCTTTCCTTCCAAAACATCTTCACACTAATGACCTCATTTTTTTTTTTCATATTTTCCATATGAGGCAGGGACAAAGATAATATTATTCTTTTTTTTTTTTTTTTAAATTTTTTTTTTCAACGTTTATTTATTTTTGGGACAGAGAGAGACACAGCATGAACGGGGGAGGGGCAGAGAGAGAGGGAGACACAGAATCGGAAACAGGCTCCAGGCTCTGAGCCATCAGCCCAGAGCCTGACGCGGGGCTCGAACTCACGGACCGCGAGATCGTGACCTGGCTGAAGTCGGACGCTTAACCGACTGCGCCACCCAGGCGCCCCAAGATAATATTATTCTTAAGCAAGAGATGGAGAAAACGGAGACTCAGGGAGAGGGAGCGAGTGCCAAGGTCTCAGTGGGCCCGAGGAGCTGGCGCTGGAGGCCCGATCTCCAGTGCCCTTCAGACCAGTCCCCTCCCACATGCCCCACTTACAGATCCGAGCACACACTGCGACTCCCGCATGGCTCCGCAGCACCCGAAGAAGCCCACGGCCATCATCAGGGCCCCTGCTCCAACCAGTACATACAGTCCTGCAGGGAAGAGGTCAGAGGGGACACTGAGCACCTAGCCCGCTTGCTCCCCTGCTGCGCCAGGTGTCCCTGCAGAGCAGAGCATGGCTGCTGACAGTATAATGGGGAGCACTTGCTGAATGCTTGCTGAGTGTGCACCTGACAGAACCCGCACCAGGGTCCTGGGAGGTAGGGGGTACGATTATCCCCGGTGGACAGAGAAAGCTGACACCTACGGAGGTGAAGGGACCTACTCACTGTCACTTGAGCGGCAGTGACTAGTCCAAATTCCACGGCTCATGCTCTTAATCCCCTCCAGGTGCCTCCTACATGCCGGGCACTTTACCTTTCAGATTTCTACCTTCCCTGGAAAGTGGGCATCACTATAATTTGCGGGAAAGTAGTACAGTGAGTCCAGGGGTGGTCAGGAGTCAGTGCTGGAGCTGGGACACAAACCCACACCTTTCCAGGAGATCCTGGGGCCGTCACGGCACTCTGGAATTAATGGCTGTCTCCATCACAGGAGAGGCTGCGAAGACAAAGTGTCTGGAAGGGAAAAGGGCTGATGGTCTGCCCAGGCACAGATGGGGAAGCAGGGACAGGGTGGGGCAGAACAGGGGGTCTTTGGTTACCAAGAGGGGCAGGAAGACACAGGAATAAGGCAGTCAAGTTTGGTTGAGAATCACCAACTGTAGAGGGCGTCACCACGAACGCTGGACACATGGGAGGTGGCAATGTTCCAAGAAAATAGCCAATGAGAGGAGGGGACAGGCTAATACACACCAAATACTATTCCTAATACCACAGTAGCTACATTTATTAAGGGCTTATTTTTTCCAGGCACTGTTTTCAGCACCTGGCACAGATTGATTAATTTTATCTTCCTGAGGCAGGTACCATTATATCCATTTTCTAGAGAAACTAGTCCCCAAATGGTTAAGTGATTTGCTCAAGAAGATAGAGCTGGGATAAAAATACCCATGTGCCTCTAAAGCTAGCTCATCATGGTTAGCCTACCCTGCCCTGTCTCGTCGGTAATACCAGCAGCCTCATTGCTGGCGCTAATCCCACTTAGTCCTGAAGTCAAGCCACAGGAACCACTGTTCTCACAGAGAAAGAAAAGGACAGAAATGTTCTTGTTCGGAGACAAATAAAGCCAAGCCCTTTCTTATTTCCTTTTCTGATCCGGAGATAAGTCAGAACACAATGTGGGGGCCTGGCACTTGACTTGCTTAGAGTAATGCTAATTGTCCCTATTTTATTTTTTTGCATTGTATTCATCTGAGTCACCTGGAAACCACTCCCAGTCACCGAAAGGGTGGGAGCCAGCCGGTGTCCCACCTCAGTGGGGAAAGCCTGAGCCGGGTGCCTCCGGGGGGCCCCTCTCAGTGCTGACGGTTGTTTGTGGGCAGATCTGTCTGGTCCCTGACACAGACAGGGTGACACCCAGGCAGCTCTGCTTCCTGTAGCACCCCAGCTCTTCTCGGGGCCCCTGGGACGGGGAAGCCCTGCCGTGCTGTGGCAGGTTATTTATTTACTTCCTGCTACGCCAGATCTGCCACTCCCTCCCCTTCCCTTTTCGCTAAAAGAATTGACTTAGTGTGGAACGGACGTGGGAATGAGAAACGACACCATGTTAAAGACAATACTGTTGTTGGCTCCACTGCCTACACACCTTATTGCTTTAAAAATTTTATTTTTCGAAGCTCTTTCACTTTCATCATCTTACTGGTCTCTCAAACAAGCCCGTAAGGTAAGGCGAGTGTTCTATTTCTGTTTTGCTGATGGGGGTCAGAGAGGCAAGGTGGCTCCAGGCAGGACACCCGGGACTGGAGACCTGATCCCCACCCTACTGGAACAGGCTGCAGGAAGGCAGCAACACTGTACTCAGTTCCCTCACAGAAGATCTCATGGTTGGGCTACCTTAATATATTGATTTCCCATTTAAAATGTTCACTGTGGGGGCACCTGGGTGGTTCTGTCGGCTGAGCATCCTACTTGGGCTCAGGTCATGATCTCAAAGTTCGTGGGTTCGAGCCCCAGGTCTGCTGTCAGCACAGAGCCTGCTTTGGATCCTCTGTCCCCCTCTCTCCGCCCCTGCCCCCCTCGAGCTCTCTCTCTCAAAACATAAACATTAGAAAAATTTTTTAACGGTCATGGTCTCCCACTGCCACAAGATCTACTCTACAGGTTCTGCTTACAGTAACAGCCTAGGGACTGGGCTCACCTTGATCCTTATCTAGCCCATGCTCTGGCCACAGGGGAGTTTATCGTGATCTGACCCGGCCAGCTCTTTTCCATTTTGTGCTTTTGCAGGCTGTCCTATTTGTCTGTCTTCTGTAGATTTTAAGTCCACAAACAACCCTTATTCACCCTATCTAGACTACGCCGACACAAGGCGGGATTCTTGATCAGTGTTTGTTGGATGAGGGGATAAAGAAAGAACATATCAAATCTGAAGTTCTGGACTGGCTGTCTGCCATCGCCCATCTTTGCTTAGAGATACACGCTAGGAATACATCTCAACCAACCTCCATGAAGCTGCCACAGGGTGGGCTCTCTCAAGGTCGGGCAGATGAGTGCATGGCTGCACACTCTGAGAAAGGGTTCCTGAGAGTCTGGGATGTAGGAAAGAGGGGTGCCCCTGAGGAAGCGGGGGTGCAGTGGACAGAGGCACAGGGGCCTGAGGAGGACACAGTTGTTCCCCACTGCAAACAGGCTCACTCGGTTCCACGGGCAACAATCCTCTCCCTTCTGAAATAATACGAGCTCGCCAAGAAAATTTGCCGATTGGTATAGTAGTCCATTCTTAGGCTGTCAGAGTCTAGAGCTCAGAGCAAAAACACCCTGGAACTGACCCGGCAGCTCCAAATTCAGAGGCCTCTCCCAGCAAACCTCAGTTTGTGTACATGTGGGCCACATGACTCAGCCCAGTGCCAAATGAGCACTGCTTGCTGGAGCTTAAGGGAAAATCAGACGAATTCCTTAGGCCTCTGGAAAGCAGTTCCCAGTCTGGTTGTAAAACTGCACACCATAAGGCCACCTGTGGCTTCCAAGGACACCTTATCCCTTTTCTGATCTGGCCCTCAAAAAATAGCTGTTGGCCACCTGGGTGGCTCAGTGGGTTGAGCATCCAACTTTGGCTCAGGTCACGATCTCAAAGTTTGTGAGTTCGAGCCCCGCATCAGGCTCTGTGGTGACAGCTTGGAGCCTGGAGCCTGCTTCGGATTCTGTGTCTCCCTCTCCCTCTGCCCCTCCTCTGCTCATGCCTGGTCTCTTTTTCTCTCCCTCTCAAAAAATAAACATTAAAAAAATAGCTGTTGATTGACAGTCACATTTGAATTCCAAGATGGTTTCTGTAGAACCCTTTCCCTCTCAGGCGGTTGGTGTGACAAGTGTATTACCGATTTCTTAAAAATCCCCTATGCCTTCCAAGTCCTATTTCCCTCAATTTGAAAAAAAAAAAAAAGAGTAAACACCTTGAAAACGCATTTTTATCATTAATAGCTGGGCCTTGTGATGCAAGTGATCTTCACGTGACACACTATCACCAAATCTCTGACGATTCCATCGCTCGTTTCTTACATTCCAGATTCTTCTTTTTAAGCCAGAAGCACCATTTAGTTAACATGGAAAGGAGACAGCAACCTCCAAAAAGCCTTGTCGGCATCAACTCATTTCAAAACGGCTTCCCCTTTTAGGGACTGGAGAGTGGCCTGGTCATCAATTATAGTGGCTTTCTGGCAGCAGATGGTTTTACACACTCGGCTAATGACCATTTGTCGTCTGGAATATTGGATGGGAGTTGGCTTATGGGGACAGTAAAGACTCGGGTTCTAGCTAAATAACAGCAGCTATCGGTTATCGAGTCGTGCTCTAAGTAGCGTAACATGTATTAGTCATGGAGTCATTCAGGGCTAGAGGAACAGGTGCCACTTCCTGGAACCTCAGCCTGCTCTGTGCGGACTCTGCACTGTGACCTTGACAGGCATCATCTCGGGAACCTGCCGTCTGACAAGCCTCAATGCTGTCAACTCTTCTCTCACTGACTACCGGCACCTAAACCATTCCTTTCTCTCTCTTTCCTTCTCTTTTCGTCCCATGGAATCATGCATCCCGTGGGCTGTGGGCCGGCTCCTTCCTTGATTGAGGAACACGGTAACCTACCTACACAAAACAACAAGGCTACACGACAGGTACTGCGTGTAAGCACGCTCACGTGTTAAATCATCTCATGCTATGACGTCTGTGGTGCTGGTACTCCCATTTCGCAGCTGGGGAATCGGAGACACAGACAGTTTAAGTCACTTCCCTGCGACTGCACAGCTCATGGACGGTGCAAAACTGGAACTGAACTAGGGAGTCTATTCCAAAGGGCACCCCCCCCCCCCCCAACTCCTACAGGGCAATTCCGGTAGGAATGCAGGAGAACAAAGCTCACAGCTGGAAGTCTGTTAACTTTGTAACTTATAAATGTCAGGAGGGTTCTTTCTTCTTCCTTGAGAGAAGGGCTTGAGGAGTCTCTAGTGGATGATGTCTGGGTTTTCCTCTGAAAATACAGGGCTGGGAGCCAGAGACCCATGCCTGTCAACTGAGCTTTAGGTACCTCCCCTTAGTCCTCAGTTTTGTCATCTGCAGTATGGATAACAGTCTGACTTGTAAAAAAGGCTTCAGGGAAATTGTCTCAACAACGTGAGCTACGGCACATCTCTTCTGCAGCCACTATGACCGTCATGTACAACTGAAAACCAAGAAGTGAAAAAAAAATATTAGCGGGGTGAGTCAGAGTTTTGAGAAAAGGCAGGCCGGCTCCTCAGCGTTCAGCACTGCGTCCAGCCCTCAATCAGAGCCAGGCTCCCGGACTCTGAATTCAACAGGGAGACACAGCTGTAGGCAATCAGCCTGTGTCCCCGAAGGGCCAAAGGACTGCTGTCTGTGTGGGCAGCCCCTTCGTGGAGAAAACCTGCCAACGTCCTCTGCTCACGGGACACGACTTCAGGCTCTCCAGCACATGCCATCTGTCCAGGCTTCCAAGGGCTTAGGGGAGGCCTCCCTGCCCCCCAAGAAGCCCCCTGCGGTATCTGCCCCTCTACGGGGCAGCCCTAGAGACAGACTGACAGGAAGTCAGAGGGGCAGATGGGTAGAGTTTGGAAGACACGGGGGTGGGAGAGCTTCCCCTTGGAGCTCACTGAGAGAGACTACAGTGGAGAGAGTGCAGGAAGCCCCAAGCCACCCAAGCCTCTCTTGCCAGGCTCTCCTTTGTCCATGTTAGCACTCAGGGGACACAGACTTCCTGCGTCAGCCTCCAGACCCCGGCCTGGACTCAGAGGACCTGGAGAAGGGGCGGCAGGAGACAGTCTGACCACCCTCACGCCCTGCCCTCAGCGCCAGTTCCCCCCAGGGCTTGCGGCTGGATCCTTTCCACCCTGTCCCCAGCTCACATCAGGGTAGATCTTCATCACAGGAAGGGAGCCTCTTTCCATCACAAGGAGAAAGAACTAAGGATCCCAGACAGGAAAGCATCCCCCCAAAGACGGAGGAAGTTCTCCTACAAAGCATGGCAGTCATTTGCCCAGAAGCAGGCAGCCAGACCACGTGTCCTCCCGAGGTCCCTCTCAGAGGGGACGGACTCTAGGCTGTGAGGCCCTGTTTCTTTCAGAACCACTTGAATGTGCCAAGGCCATTCACCGACGCTCTTTAACAAAGGGGTGATAAGAGTTTGGTGGGCTGATTGCTCTGGAACTTACTCTGCAAAGAAAACACACAGATTAGTGACTGGTACCCTGTGACATGAAGTGAGATTTTCCAAAAGCTGGGCCTGCTTCTTTTTTAAAGTCCTATTACCTCACACTGTTTGCTATGCAAGTCCATAAATGGTGTCTGGGTGTACTTTTCTCCTCATTTGATTGCCAGAGAGCAGGTATCTTTCCGATTTGGAAAATTATTTATTGAGGAAGGAAGTATCGCCTTCTATAAACGTGGGTTATATTGCTTCACTTAGAAGGAATATTTAAAGGGAAGAAAAGATCTCTGACTTCACAGGACTTTTTATTGTTGCCTCTAACCAGAGAAGCCACTTGGGGAAACAAACAAGGAGACCTGGGTTGTGGGCTGGGCCCCATCACGAAGAGCTGGAAAACCATGGCTGACTGCCAACCCCCGCTGCTCTACCCACTGGTTTCTAGTTTCTTGATAACACATTTCGCTGAACTTCAAGCACTGACCGTGAGCGTTTCACCAGCCACTCAAGGGAAGTCACAGGGAAGGGAAGTGTGGCTGAGGAAGAACTAAGGGTGGGCAGACCCACATCCATGCCCCAGGCCACTAAAAACACACAAGATGGACCTCAGGCCCAGTTTATAGCCTGTTGTTTTCCCTAACCTGAATTCACTTCCTCCTCATCTCCGTGAGAGACACACACCTTCTCCGCTCAGTCCCTGTGGTCTGCCTCACCTCAACCTCTAAGGCAGGCATGAAGCCCAGGCCTCGGCCAAAAAGCCCATTCCAGTAACTGGTGTGGGAACAGGCACTGGACCCAAGATTGCCAGTAAGAGTGAGGCTCAGGACTTTGGCTGGAGCTGCTGGAACGAAAGAAGTATGTACCTCCGTTGCCAGTGTTGCTCGGGAGATGGCACCTGAGCTGGGAGCAGCCATGTTGTCACGTCTAATGGGAACCCGCCCAAGAATGGAGCCAAAGGGGAGCAGGGCTAAGAGATGGGTACAGGCTGGGCTCCGACCGCACCACCTGCACCCCCGAGATGAGTACTGATCCTGGACTTTTCAGTTTTGTGAGTCCAGACATTTCTGTTCTGCTCAAGACAGTGGGAGTCAAGTTTCTGTGACTGGATTTGAAAAGGGTCCTGACAGATACGTCCATCAAGATATGACATTTCTTGCATCTTGAGCAGTTCATTTTGCTTTCGTTTCAAAAATAGGATCAGGAATGTCTGTATGGAGCCTCTTCACCCTCTTACTCAGCACAGGAAATCTCCCGAATTGATAATCACTCCATTATGATTTTTGCCACGTTCGTGGTTAAATACTGATGTAGAGGAAAGCTCACTTCTATCTGTGGAAATCTGCTCAGCTTCTTTGGTTTACAAAATCATTAAAAAGGTTCTCTTCTGTTGGCCCCAAATGTACACCTGTGAAATTGCTATCAGCACTTTGTTTCCGGGACAACATACACAGGCTGCTCCCGAGACTGGCTTTCACCTCAGGTCCACATTCCTCCCCCTCTCTCTGAGCAGGATCCCTTCCTTCTGCAACTCAAGTTTCCACTGCAAATCATTAATTATTACTTCTAGGCTTGACTCTTCTATCACTGATATCTTTTGTCATTTTGATTCTATTCCTGACTTTAATAATGTTTAATAATAACGTTTAATAACATTTCTTATCTGCCTGTCTCTTTCTTCACAGTCCCTACTATTGACAACCCCCAAGGGTTATGTCCTACGTCTGCCTATGTCAATAACCTAGCATGGGCTATCTCCCCTCTCATTCTGCCGCTGCCAGAATAATCTCTTTAAAATGAACTGCCAGGGTACCTGGGTGGCTCAGTTGGTGGAGCGTCCAGCTCTTGATCTCGGCTCCGGGCATTATCTCACAGTTCATGGGTTTGAGACCCGTGCTGGGCTCTGCGCACAGAGTCTGCTTGGGATTCTCTCCCTCCCTCTCTGCCCCTCCCCTGCTTGTGCTCTCTCTCTCTCTCTCTCTCAAGATAAATAAACAAAAACAAACGCAGCGCTGATCATGCCTCCCCCAAACCCTGAATTATTCCTCTACTGATTACCAAATTAACAAGTTTTGACATTCAGGGTCCTCTGTGATTGTCCTCCCCCCTCTCTGGCACTTCTTTTTTTGTTTGTTTGCTTAACGTTTATTTATTTATTTTGAGCGGGAGAGAGAGAGAGAGCAAGCACATGAGCAGGGGAGGGGCAGAGAGAGAATCCCAAGAAAGCTCCTCACTGTCAGTGCAGAGCCCATCGTGGGGCTCGATCTCACAGACCGTGAGAACATAACCGGAGCTGAAATCAAGAGTCAGATGCTTAACCCACCGAGTGACCCGGGCGCCCCCTCCCTGGCCCTTCGAGTCCTACTTCCCACCTTGCCCCAACCTGTTACACTCCAACCAGAGTTCTCTGCCCAGCCTGGGTTCACTGGTCACTGTCCCGTGGACATGCCTTGTGCAGTCTTGCCCCACAACCTTCACCGTCCTCATTTTGCTTCCACTTACTGATTACAGTCTGGCCTTTCAAACCTACATCAGATCCTTGCCTCACCAGTTTAGAATGACCCCTGATTCACCCACTGCAAATACCACTTAGCTGGCATTTACATGCTAGTTTCCATTAGAATTTGAGTTGTTAACTCCGTGAGTCTTTTCGAATAGGTTGCAAAGATATGTGGGAGAAAGTACAGCGTTCTCATCCTTTTTTGTGTGACTCCAGTGCCCACGGCTGTAGATGCTGGGTGATGCATCCATGAATAGGTTATATTTTTTTCCCAAATGGAGAAACCTCTAAGAAAATGGAAAGAAGAGAGGCACCCCTGCTTGAATAAATACCTATGTCTGCATAAACCCACAGTTGATGACACCCCCAAATTAAAACAGCCAGGAAGAGATCACTAGATAACCAGACGCTTATCATCATTGAAAGGGAGACCGCTTTTCTTACATGTGTTTCACATAACCCAGGCCTTCATGACCTTTTAAAATGGGTTTTCTTCACTGGTGCTGAAAATTTCCAGTTCAAGCTCAGAAACTGCATTATAGAGATTTACATCTGTCAACCTCAAACTTGGTGAGGAGGTGGGTAGGTGGCTGGGCATTAGGCAGTTACTTATTGCCAAACACCTTGAAGGAGAAGGTCTGCCTGTAAGTGAACTGGTTGATGTTTCCCATGGTTTGGTTCTAGCAAAGGGCGGACTCCCCCCAGCTTCCACCTGAAGGCAGAAATGCAGCTTTTGATGGAAAGTCTTGAGAGTCCCTCCCGAGGAAGAGGGGATAAATAGGGTGCCAGTGCGAAGCCAACAGCATGTGAAGAGAAGACAGACTGAATGTTAATAACCCTGAACCACTGCGTGCCTGGATTTCAGGAGCAAAAGATTTCTGGTTTTATTGGGAAGGATGTCACGTTACGCCATCAGGTAACTACTGGCTTCAGAGTAGGGAGAGAAAATATTGTTGAGCCTGGGCATCAGCTATAGTTGGTTGGAGGGGCTAGGTGAGGAAGACTGTGGTAAGAGAGCAGCCTGAACAATTAGCCATCACTTCCCCAGGAGAGAAAAATGATGGGTAACTGCTTGCCTTATATTTGCCAGTGCTAATTCCGAGTCATGAGTAAGGCTCTCCCCAACTCATTCAGTCTGTCTGAAACCCACCTGTCTTCCAAGGCCTCGTTCAAGCCCCCCTCCACCTGAGACTGTCCTGCCGGCCCCTAGTGTTTTCTCTCACTTCTTCTTCTTCTTCTCCTCCTTTTTTAATGTAAGCTCTAGGCCCAACGTGGAGCACACACTCATGAGCCTGAGATCAAGAGTAGCGTGTTCTTCTGACTGGGTCGGCCAGGTGGCTATTAGAAGTGTCTCCTAAATCTGTGACGCTGATTTCATGTGACTGCTAAAGTCACAGGCACATACACCACCACTGTTCGCACACAATCTTTTCTCTTTTTTTCGTCTTTTTTTTAATAGGCTCTATGCCCAATACGGGGTTTGAACCCATGACCCCGAGATCAAGGGTTGCATGCTCCCCCGACTGAGCCAGCCAGGCGCCCCTTCTACTTCCTAATTCAGTGGTTATGCTTGGGCCACTCGTTAGCACTTAAGTTTGCTTGTGATTGTTGTCTGCTGTTTATTACTGCACATGTCTGAGAGGCAAGAATCCCAGGACAACAGGATCAAACCACGCCGGCTAATCCAGAGGGTGCTGAGGTGTGACTATGCTGAACCGAGTCAGACATTGCAGGGAACAAGTATGAAATAAGCAGGTCCTGGACTACCAGCAGCATATGGGGGTTGGGGGGGGGGCAGGGAGATTCATTCCTTCTGCTCCCCTCCCCTGACTGTTTCTGCGCATCCCCGGGGAGGTGGCACAGGACAAGGACAGGCCGAGCTTTGTCTTGGGGCACTGGGGCCTGCCCTGGGATGGAGACGAGGTTTTCAGAGCCAGGAGCGCCTCAAGGAGAAATATGTTAAATGTGCGTGCTGGCTGTGGACGGAAGGGTGTGCACTCCCTGGAAACCACGTGAGTGGAAAAGAGCATTTCGGTGCTAAGCACGATGGCAGATTCCTCCGCTCCGTCCTTGGCACAAAACTCTTTGTCCAAGGGTCAGAGGCCCTCCGGGGAGACTGGGCCCCTTCCCAAGCCCAGGGTGCCTCCCCATTAGTCAGAGAGCCAGTCACAGTAGTTCTCTTCTCGGCCGTGATTGGCTTAGGCTGGAACACACGGTACAGTCCTGGCCAATAAGCTGCGAGGAGAGGTCTGCCGGGGGTCTTCTGACAAAGGTGGTATTCATCCCTAAAAGGGGCCACGCGAGGTGAAACTTCTTTTTTTTCTCTTTTGGAGGTTGCCGTATGAGGACATGAGACGTGGAGCCACAACGGCTGTCTTTTAAACCCGAGGGGAGGTGTCTGAGGTTATCCCAAGGACTGCTGGTGGAAAGACGGAAAAACCCTGGCTCCTTGATGACTTTGCTGGACCCAGAACTAGCTCTGGAGACGAGACTCCCCACCGCCACTCTTCCCTCCCCACGTTTCATCAATTTCGATATACATTTTACATATTTACACTTTAATGTTTCTAAAATTAGCATGCATATTTTAGGGGCGGTCATGGCTGAATTGGCAGCATTTCTTCTTTCCCACCTCGAGGTGGAACTTAAAATAATTGTGTGTTTTACAAAAGACTGCACCTAAGATTTGATGAATGTGGAGTGTCCTTACAGTTACCCATCTTGTAGTAGGTTTTCTTGTTACTTGCTCCTGGAAGTATCCTCGCTGATCTGGCTGCTCTCTGCAGGAGGAGGCAGTGTGCGAAAGGTGCCAGGAACAGGAGGTGACACAGCTGTGGGTGGCCCTTCCTGGTGTGGACTGAGCCTGGGTGCTCAGTACCCCCGGCCCGGCAGTGAACGTTGCTCTTCTCCGTGCTGGGAGCAAAGGACTTGCACAGGGCCCTGCTTCTCCCCCAGCAACTGACGTGGACCGTGTGGCTGCTACAGACCGTGAAATGGCCAGTCACACGGGGCTATGACCTGCAGTGACAACGGTCTGGAGCTTTTTGAAGTCTAGAGTCTGGGTGCCCGCGGCTGGAGAGTGAGGACATTCGCAGAAGAGGATGAGGAGTAGATCAGAGGGACTAAACCCCGGGGAAATGCTCAGCCCCTATTACTGACCACACTGTCTCAGAACTGCAGGCTGCCTTCGCAGCCCTCATCCCTTTCCTCCAGCTGGGCGGGGGAGGCAGCCTCTTCCCTGGGTAGGGAGCCCTGCCTTCTGCAGGCCCTAGTTAGGGATGGACTGAGCACCTCCAAACTTTGAGATGTCTCCTCACTTGGAATTGTGTCTCTCTTACGACAATTTAAAATAGCAGATCACACACAAAAAAACCTGACTCGGCAGGGACCCCGTCAGCCCAGACGGACAAGAGGATGACTGATTTTGTGGCGCACCCACCTCATTCGGAGGGCAAGAGGCAACCTTCTAACTCTTTGGAAATGAGATGTGGCTGAGAGAAGCACGGTGGGTCGGTCCTGGTCCTCCCACACTGGTCTTTCTTGATCCATGTGAGGAACGGGCAGGGTAGGGGTGCAGGGTCCTCGCCTGCCACGGCCACATGGCCCCTGCACCCTCGGGGCCAGGTGGAGTCTACAGGGGTCAGGTTTTGCGTCCTCACTTCCCCTCCGTAAATCCAGGTGCGGGTTCTGCCCTAAGCCTCCGGGGCAGCTCTGGTAAAGCTTAGAGAAGCAAGCTGGGGTCACTCACCCATGTAGAAATACTCCGGGGACTTGTCCTCTGATGAGAAGTCCTTCATGGTGCCTCCAAACCGAAACCATAGTCCAAAACCAATGACGGCCGACCCTGCCAGCTGAAAAGGAAACAACCTGGTTTTTCAGGGAATGGAAAGGGATGGTGTACACATAACCTGGGAGTGGGCTGGGGGCACAGAGTGCTGAGGCTGGATGAGGGTATCCCTTCAGAAACCAGCCTGTCCGCCCTTCACATTTCCTAGGGAAGGTGAAACAATGTGCTCAAAGCCTCTCAGGTACCTGATGTGATACCAGAACTGGGATTTCCTGATTCCAAGCCCAGAGTTTTCCCCATTCTGCCAGGCTGCCCTGCGGTGACTGGGCATGACAGCACAGCCTGGGAGGCATCTCAAAAAGAATGTTCCAATAAAAGTCCCCCTGGAAGGCATCTACCCTCTGCCACATTGTCCCTTGCTGGGCAGTCTGCACCTCCTCACCGACATCACAGTGAAAGGGGACCGTCACCACAACAGCAAGCTGAGCTCTAAGACCTGGAAGAAACCCACTTTTCTCAACTGGAAGAAAGCACACCACCTCCGAACCCGCTTTCACCTCATGAGTGTGCAGTGCCCAGTTAGAAAGCTCTTTTAGAGGGATCTAGAACCCTGTCTCCACCAGGGCCTCTATGATCACAGTACGGCCTGGGGATGGTTTTGCAGGCAGAGAGGGAGCTCAGCTGTTTTTTTGTTTTGTTTTGGTTTTTTTTTTTTTTCTTTTTGGTTGCTATTTTGAGTTTCCATGGAAAGTGAGAAAGGAAAAAATAATTTTCTGAAAAAGCACGGTCTGTGTACTGTGCGGCTCATGGAGAGGCCGTGTGGCTGGCGCAGGCAGCGGCTGGTAGACTCATCGCCTGCTTCCTCTCGGCCACTCTGAGGGCTTCTGTGAGGCTCCGCATCAATGCTGGGAGTCTTTCCTCCCGTCGCAGGACTGTCACAACTCCTGCCACAAACACCCATCTCGGGGGCGCCTGGGTGGCGCAGTCGGTTAAGCGTCCGACTTCAGCCAGGTCACGATCTCGCAGTCCGTGAGTTCGAGCCCCGCGTCGGGCTCTGGGCTGACGGCTCAGAGCCTGGAGCCTGTTTCCGATTCTGTGTCTCCCTCTCTCTCTGCCCCTCCCCCGTTCATGCTCTGTCTCTCTCTGTCCCAAAAATAAATAAACGTTGAAAAAAAAAAATTAAAAAAAAAAAAAACAACAAACACCCATCTCGAATTGCGTCCTATCAGTCAATCAACAGATACTCGCTGGGCACCTGCTGGGCTCGAGGCTCGAGGGGAAGCAAGCAGATGTCAAGATCGCCTCCTGGGTCGGCCAACCCCTCTCGTTGGTGTGGGGGCGCCCGAGCCCATCATCACATGAGCAGTTCAGAGGCTGCTTCTGGCCCGACAGGGAAGAGCACACACACATGCTAGCAACAGGACAGGATGCGGTCAGGGCAATAGAGGTTTTCCGAAGGAAAAGGGCATCAAAGTCAGGGTCAGACCAGAGCCCTTTGGATGCAGCATCCCTCCATTCGCAGGCTGCTGCTAAAGGACCTGGTGCTCCCGTTTGGGGCTCTCTGGCTGGACTTACGTAAGGACTTTGTCCTTCCCTTGTCTCCAGGCCACTTCCCTCTGTGGCTGGCTTCTTCAGAAGAGCATGGGGAGTCAGAGACGCTAGCGCTCCACCAGCTGGACTCTCTCATGTGGAATAAGTAAAAGTTTCCAGTACTTAGGGGAAAGCACTAATTGGATAATGTGAGGGACAGCTAAGGGAGCTGGAGTCTGCCAGCTTTTTATTTTTTTTATTTTTTTTTATAGCATTTATTCATTTTTGGAAGACGGAGAAAGACCGACCGTGAGCAGGGGAGGGGCAGAGAGAGAGGGAGACATAAGATCCCAGGCAGGCTCCAGGCTCTGAGCTGTCAGCACAGAGCCCGATGTGGGGCTCCAACTCCCAAGACCAAGAAAGAGATCATGACCTGAGCAGAAGTCGGACGCTTAACCGACTGAGCCACCCCGGAGTCTGACAGCTTTAAAAGGGGTTTTGCATGTTTAAAAGGGTAGCATGGCATGGAAAAATATTGAAAGAAGTCATGCTAAAACAGTCACAGTATGTATCTCTGAAGGTGGGATTATGGGTGGCTTTTTTTTCCCACTCTACTGTCTAAATTGTGTGCATTAAGCATGTATTACTCTCGTAAGCTTAAAAATGTTTCTTTTCCTTCTTTTTTTTTTTTTTTTTTTTTTTTTTTAAAGCATTATAGGGTAGTTTATCTGCTCAACCCTGAAAGAGCGGGGAGGCTTTTCTTGGGCCATGCTTTAGTTTGGGAGGGAACCAGCTTTGAGGTCATTGCTGTTCTGGTGTAGGAAAGAGAATGATGCCCTTGGGAGGACACCGTCCTAGAAGCTCCCCGAGGCTGCCTGGGACAGACGTGCCCAGCAAAGCCTCACAGGCAACCCTCCCATCTTGCCTCTGCGGCGACTTGATGGAAAGACAGTTTCCAAATACAAAGCAAAATCTATTGACAGAGGCGTCAGGCCAAAGGCCTGCAGCCACCAAGCAGACTGTGGAGGAGGTGACTGGTCCCAGGGACACCCCACCACGCGGCCACATTTTTGGCATGTCTGTACACAGACTTTAATTTATTGCTGTCTGGGATCACCCTCCCAGACGGAACACATTTGTCCACTTCTGGCACACATGTAGTCACTGCATAATGGAAAATTAAAAGAGAAGTTGCAATTTAAAGCCACGGGGCAAGGAGAAAAAAAATCTGGGCTTGCTCATCCACGCCCCCAACCCCAAACCACACGGGTTTCCTCCCGGGTCAAGGAAACTGTGGCTTAACTGAATGTCATCACTGTGTGGAGGGAATCCTCCCAGCACATAGCCACTGGTTGTGTCAGGAATACGTGGGTGAGGACCAGTCAGGGCTGAGGTTGCTCGTGACAACAGTGATCGCTGCTTTGGAAAGTGACATCAACACAGACCACGTAGCCCTTTGGTTTTTTCAGACTCACCATTCCGGTAAGTCTCTTGTAATACTCTGATCACTGGACTCTGACTGATCTACCTCATGCTACAAACTGAATTAAATTGAAAAACTTCACCCCAATTCCAGTGCAGCCAGGGGCAAAGAGAGCAAGGCAGGTGTCAGTGAGTCCCCTTGCTCTGTGTGTCCCAAAGCCGGGAAGAGACATCTCACTAAATGATGTGGGAGAAGACTTCAGGCCCACTAGGCTTAAATTTTAACCCCTTCTAGGCCCAAACCCTCTGTTTTCCCACTCTTCTCCTTTTAATCTCAGCCACAACATGCACCTCAGCCAGTGTTGGAACAAACAAGGAATGAGGCCGCCCTTTCCTTCTCTTGCCCCTGCCCTCACCTCCTTCCCCTTCCTCCCATCTTTCAAGGAATCAACTGTGGTCCCAGTTGGGGATGTGCTAGGCTTTAGGAAATCAATGCTGAAAGACAGGACTCACAGTCTCACATGGAAGATAATCCCATGAATGGACACATGCAACGTAATGCAGGAAGTGTGCTCATGGAGGAGCGTCACACTGCCCTGGGGGGTCAGAGCAAAGCGTGACAACCGGTGTTCGGCAGAAGGCATTTTGATTTACACCTTGAAGAATGAGCTGGAAGTCACTGAGCCAGGGAGGACTGGAAGGGGGGAGCAAATATCAGGCAGAGGGAACAGCATGGGTAAGGCTTTCCTTCCTTACCTGGAACCTGTGTTGGGCAGAGAGAGAAAAATCTGGGGCTGGAAAGGCACATTGGGGCAGATCATGCATGGCCCATGGCTTCTACTTAGCTTGCTGCCATCTTGGAAAGCCCATGGCAGGGCCTTGAGGGGAGACGGGAGCTACTCATTTTGATGGAACAATCAGGAGCATGAGTGCTTCCTCATGCCAGATAGTGAGAAGCCAGAGATAAAGACCCGATGGCTGAAGGAGGGAGCAGGGACACTAGAGAGTGGATGTAGTTGAGTGGTGAGGACCACAAAGGGTCCACTCTCCTAACTAAAGAACTTTTCTGAGGGCTGCCCCTGTGTCCAGGACTCGTACCAATCCTCATGCCTCTGGAGTAATTCTCACTAGAGATGTTGTTTTTTCTAGGAATGGATGTTTTCCTACAGCAGCATGAGTGGGACTTTGATGTTGGTCACTTAAACATTTATTGAACATCTATTGTGAGCCAGGAGCCAAAGATTCATAGGAAAGGAAGACCCAGTTCCTTCTCAGGAGGATCTCAGGGGCTTATGGAGAAGCTGGTTCCCACCGGGTGGTCCACAACAGACACAAACCTTGCAGGTAAGAATTCAATCACAGAACCAGCCCATGAGAATATGCCAGATATCATTATCCTTTGTGTCACATTTCTTTTCTGAGGACCAACTGTGTATTACGAACTCAGAGAATGTGATGAAACAGAATTTTGAGGGCAAAAGTGTGCCCACCATTTAAAAAGAGGACAGGAATCAAATAGGGGAAAAAGGTAACAGTGAAGAGAACAGTGACATATACATCCATGTCATTAAATAGGGGGTCACCAGATACAACTCTATTATGCATCTTCACAGGCAAGTGGTTTCAGTATCTAACCATACTCCAGAGCGTTTGCAGGACACAAAGTTGCAAATTGTAAGCATATGTCTTTAGAGAAGTCAGTTTGTGTTCTAAACTGAAGTAGCAGCGGAGAGGTCTCCAGACCTGCTCAGAAAGCATTTAAGAAAGTGGATGAGCAAAAAGTTTCCTTTAAGGAATGGCTATCTGTCAGAAACAGATCATCTGGCACAAAGCAGAACTTGTCAAAGGATTTCAATTTTATTTTGCTGTATTTATTTCTACTTTCCTAGGATTGCTGATGAAATGTTCCATCTTGAGGACATATTTTTTTCACTTAAAGAAAACAAAGATTTCATGGATCACAAACATGGTTCTTTGGAAGGCACTAAGTTGGAAAGCGGGCTGTGCTGAGATGCGAAAATGCAACGATCACTCCCCAGACCCTGGTGCCCAGGGCTGCCCAGCTTCCCACCTGCACCCACACCCACACCCAGAGGCAGCCAGCCAAACCTTGATCATAAAAAGCAAATACATGCCACTCTGCTATCTGATAACTAAACCCAGCAGAAAGCCCCCTATTTGGGTAAAAAAAGCTTCACTTGGGGAAGTTCTGAGTACATATTTTTTCACCTATATGGGAGATACAGTTTCAATTCCTCCTCACACTTGAGGGCCTCCGCTCTTACTCTCTTGCTGTTTCTTTAGCTTAGAAAGCTCTCCTCCCCTCTCCTCCCCTCCCCCTCCCCTGAGCTCCCCAACTTGCCCCCCATCCCCACCCCCCAGCTATCAGCTCTCTTGTCACTTCCTCTGGGAAACCTACGCTGGCCTGCGTATGTATTTTCCTTCATGTCTCATGTAACCACTTCTATTTAAATATTTCTGGAATTCAGAGGTGCCTGGGTAGCTCAGTTGGTTAAGTGCCTGACTCTTGATTTTGGCTCAAGTCAATGATCTCACAGTCTTGGGATCGAGCCTCGCGTGTGGTCTCTGCTGACATGGCGGGGCCTGCTTGGGATTCTCGTCTCTCTCCCTCTCTCTCTCTGCCCGTCCCCGCTCTGTCTCTCTCAAAATAAATAAATAAACATTAAAAACATAATCCGTTGTAAATATTTCTGGCATTGAAAAAAACTAAGGCCTGAGCTGCATGAGGGTAGGGATAGGGTGTATGTTGATTTACCCCTCAGCCTTGTAGAGCAGGCTCCCAACAGACATCTGTTAAGTGCAAGAGAGGAGGGCCTTCACAAGGTTACCATTTAGGCTGTGCTGTGGACTGAACTGTGTCCTCCACCACCACCCAGATTCATATGCTGAAGCCCTACCCGCAGTGTGATGGTATTTGGAGGTGCAGCCTTTGAGGGATGATTAGGTTTAGATGGGGTCATGATGGTGAGAGCCCCATGATGGGATTCCTTTATAAGAGACCCTAGAGCCTGCACTCTCCCTCTCTGTCTGTCTCTCTCTCTCTCTCTCTCTCTCTGCCATGTGAGGACACAGTGAGAAGGCAGCCATCTGATTTCCAGGAAGAAAGCTCTCACCAAGAGCCCAATCGGCCAATACCTTGATCTTGACTTTCCAAGCCTCCAGAATTGTGAGAAATAAATTCCTGTTGTTTAAGCCAATCTATGGTATTTTTTTTATGGCAACCTGACTTGACTAAGACAGGCTGACAGGAATGATTGCCCCCCAAGGGAATACTTTGCAAAATACTATTTTCAAAAACATCTGAGCCTGGGAAACACTGTGCAGACACCTTGGAAGGCACTGTGTGAACACACTGCTGAATATACTCAGCAAAACACTTTCCCACAGAAAACCAAAACAAAACCAGCGCAGGTAGTTATCCACTTCCGTGTTTCCTAAGCCTGTGCGGATGTGTGCTGTCCCCTCATGCGTGGACACAGGGTACATCTCCACACGCCTTTGACAGGCAGGGACATATGAATGCAATTAGAGCAGCAATCAAGGACTCGAATGAAGGACTGAACCAAAGCAATTTTGTATTCCTGCTTCTCCAGGGTGAACACCATGTGCGCCCACAACCCAACTCATCTGCAAATCTCTTCTTTGGGATGAAGTCATGCAAAGCTGGAAATGACACTTGAACCCCAGAGTTTCCATTAAAAGCTTTTAAGCTCGGGGGCAGTTCTCATCCCGGATGGAATCACGTAATGAGCACTCACAGTTTTGATGTGATTGCAAACCACATTATGATACCATAAGGGTAATGGAGTTTCATCCTTTCAGCAGGCAAACGTCAGAAGCACATTTGCTCTGGACGGTGACACTAATTTTCTCAAGGAGGAAAGCCAGCTCCCAAGATTTTCATCCCCTTATTCAGTGAAAGAAGGCAGACAGCACTTTCTCAAAATCAAGGATTTTGTCAGAAGAAACCCAAGAGCCAAAGGCCACAGGAGATCTGAGGAAGCTCGCTGCCTTTGCCCTGACATCCGGAGCAGGTGAGGTGTAACGGGGAGGCAGGGCTGCAGCAGTGTATGTTAGCTTGGAAACGTGCCGGTTAGATACCAGGGTTTCTGATTTTCCCTATTATTTTTCTCATAACGGTTTCATTAGAACAAGCTCGTGCTTCAGAAATTCCCGGAAGACTGCCTCCGGGTAAGGATATATTTTAAAACCAATCCATGTTGAATTCTCTGCACTGATGGTAATGTTCTGCAATCAACATCGCGACAGAATCAGGAGCATGTCCTCTCTGGAAAGAATGCCGGGTTATAGATTTGAGCCAAACACACCTTCTTGTGCTTGTTTAGGTCATTAGGAAGTTAACTTGTGTGGCTCAACCGGCATGGCATTGCGTGGGAGGCAGTGTGGAAGTGCTGGGTCACCCCAGGGACAGGAGAAGGAAACTAACCTGGGGTGGAGCTTTCCTCCACCCCAAAGCAGATACAAGACAGGTGCTGGAAAGTGTGTTGCATTTACTCAGTGGTTCTACACAATGCCTTGTCTCTAAAGAGATACAAGGCAAAGGAGGAGGGGGGGAAGGATCAGCAAGGATTAGGAGAAAGGTGATGGCCGTATAGTTGTCTTTGACAGCAACACAAATATCACAGACTGCTGGCTAATGACTCCAGTGAGCAGATGGCTTCATCAAGGGAAGATCAAATACAGAACTAACATCCAACCCACCAAGTCACTGAAGTGAATGAAATCCGCTGTCTGCCTTAGCTCACCTAGCGGATGACTTCCCAGGAGCACAGTAATGGCCTTTTCTACATCCTCTGACTTCCTCCTTACAACACCTGGCTGGCTCTTATCCCAGGCTCGCCCTCTGAGTAGACATATACCTTGAGGGCTCCAATGCCTACTGTGATATCTCATCTGTATCAAGCTTTATATGAGCAAAGACTGGGCATGAAGCAATATTTGTTTTAGAGCCTAATATCTTTCAAGGTATCTCAAGAATTATTCTTGAGATACATAGGATTCTTAAATATCAATCAATGATAATGCTCTCCATCCAGTTTTAGATGGTACAGAGAAACAACAGGAGGAAATAAATGTTTCAGGTAGAACTCAGGTCAGACTGGAACAAGCCTAAAAGCTTTGGTTTATTAAAAAGTTAGCTTGGATGGAATCCCGGAGAAATCCTGAAAGTCCAGCTTGGTGTTCTACAGAGCTTTTACTTAACAGCAATTTTGCCAGAAGCCATTTGTGCCGTGAAGGCAGACAGCACTGGGGCATTAACAGGGGACCGGACAGATTCGAGCGTGTGCAGGGAGAGCAAATGGGCTTCCTGGCTGAGTGACAGCAACTTTCAGGGCACCAGGCCCTGCTCCACAGGGGGCTTTGCCATCCTCGCCCAACTTCCGTGCCCCAGTTTATAAGCTGACTCTTTCCCAACCACCATTACAATGGGGAGGACGGGGCTTGGCACGCACTTGGGAACACTGCCAACGATTCTTCTTGAAAATTCTACCGCTTCTGAGTATTCTGACTGCATAGTGATGCCCTCAGGCTGGATCATAACAAAAACATCCACCATATAGTGCTGCGGTGTCGACAGGCGGAGGTTCTAGGCATCCTAGATTGGAATCAGGCTCTGTCACTTACTAGTCTGTGATCTTGAGCAAGACACCTGATCCCTCTAACCCTCAGCTTCCTCATCTGCAAAGTGTTGGTAATAACAGTGCCTCCCTAAGAGGTCAAATGAGTTCACGGTTCACACTTAGGAGAGGGAGTGAGTGTTAGGAGTGGGAGTGGCACTTAGTGTCATTATGGTGGTAGACGTGCTAATGTTACTACATACAGTCAAACTGAAAACTGAATCCTACTCAAGGTAGGAAACACCAGTACCATAGTACCAATAGCTAAGTCTTCTGCCACCTGTCTCCCCTCACTTTTATTTTAGCTCTATGCTCTTTCCAGGATAGCTAGAATCCCCTTGAGTTTTCTCAATCATCCGATACTCCAGACGTCAGTGCCCCTTTCTAAAAACTGTACTTCCCCTCTCTCTTTAGTTTTATAAGACCTAATGAGAGATAAACAGAAAAAATGGTTTAGAGAGACAGAATAACTATACTTAGGCTAGAGCTATCCAATAGAACTTTTCCCAGTGATGTGAATATAGATGTTCCCTCTCTGTGCTGTCCAGTATTGTAGCCACTAGCCCCCTATGGTTATCAAGCACTTGACATGGGGCTACTGTGACTGGGGAGCTGAATATTAAGTCTCTTTTAATACTAACTAATTTAAATCTGAGTCGCCGCATATGATTAGTAGCACGGTCACCATACTGGAATGCACACGTTCATCACAGCTCCAACCTTCTCTCCTGCTGGTCTGCAGACTTAGAGTGGTTGACACCAGAGAGTCTGGGGCCACACACGGAAACCTAGCTCTGTCGCTGGCTGGCTCGGAGTCTCCGCCAAGTCTCTTAAAGTGTCTGCACCTCTGTCTCCTCCTGTGCAAACTAGGGGTAACAATAGCTGCTATTTCGGAGATTGGAGTGAGGATTTAAGGAGCTAATGTAGAAAATGCGCTCAGGAAAGCAGCGGCACACAGCTTACATTTATATAATGCTTACTATTCTTCCTCAAGGTTTTGCTCCTGAAATTGAGTTTAAAAACTGTCTCTTGATACATATATACCCTTTCTCAATTCCCATCTTGCTTTTCCTCTGTCTTAAACTGACCAGTCATGTTCTCAACCTCTCTCCTGCCTCTCATATACTGGACCTGACTCTCGGCTTCCACATCTGTAAAATGGGGATAATTACATTGTGTCATGGGCCCGCTGCAATGTGTGATCAAATGGGATAAGGCATGTGAAAGCATTTTGTAAACTAAAACGTCATATGAATGTTAATTAGCATTATTATTTTTGTGTCCAATTAAATCCAAAAAGGATGAAAAAGGCCGGCCAAGGTAACCCTTACTCATCTGTAAGATATGCTCTCAGCCAATCGGATATTCTCATTTTACCTGCTTCTTCCTCAATTCCTTCTCCGAATTCTTTAGCAACCATGACGTGATTTGCCTCAGTGGTCAGTACAGCATCACTTACTTCAGGAGAACAGCCCTGCTGTGATGTTAATGGTCAATATTAACATAGGGGATGGAGGTTATGTTCTCTTTCGTCACACATGGTTGGAGACATAAGGATATTGCATGCATGTTCTGGAATTGCACAGTGAAATGAAGTGAACAATGGACACATGGTCACTGGGTAATTCTAGAAACCATCAAGTCTTAATGTGAAAAAAAAAAAAAAGTCTTTTAAGAGAAATGCCATAAGGAAGCCAAAACAAAGGGTACTCTCTGCCCCATTCAGAAATGAGAGCCACCTGGAGGTCTTTGACCTCTTCAGGCCACATCTAAACCAAAGTGTATTCCCTAGACCAGCAGCATCAGCATCACTGGGAGGCTTGTTAGAGATGCAGACCTACTGAAGTTAGAGGGGCGGCAATCACCAAAGGCTTTCCCATCGCTTCTCAAAGCCTTCCCCTTGGTCATAGAGAGGGAGAGCAGGGCACAAACAGGCAGCCCTTGTGCTGCCATCAGCGAACGTAGTCCTGTTGGCCAGAGCTTTGCCAGTGACCGCTGAACCTCTTCTAGGTGCGGAGAGACAAAGGAGGATCCCAGCAAGAAACAGTCACTGCCCTCGAGGAACAAAGACACTAGAGAGGAAATAAGCCACAGTGAAAGGGAAAATGGAGCGCTAACATAGAGGCATGAGGGTCTCAAGGTCAAGGACTGTGTCTTAATCGTTTCTGAATGCCCAAGCACTTGGCAGGGTGCCGGGCACACAGTAGGTCGTCAGCATATGTCTCCTGAGTAACTGCAGAGGAGGACATCTGTCCTTTGGACTCCATGCCTTTCGGAAGCTATGAAACTCTTGCCCTTTTAGTTGGTCGGTTGGACCTAGGCCACCTATCTGTCACTTCTCTTTACCTTTATGAACCTCTTGGATCCTGGTTTCTACTTGTACTTCTAATGCTTAAATATGACTGCTGCTAATAGCTTACGTTATTGAGTGTTACCTATGCACACGTACTATACTTACTATTTGGCCTATAGTAACTCATTTTATCTGCACAAAAATCACAGATGGATGTTGGTACTGAATTATGTCTATTTTATAGATGAGAAAACTGAGGCTCAAAGAGGTTGAACAACTCGTCCAAGGTCCCCTAGTTAGTAAATAATACAGGCAAGAACAACCCCAGGCAGTGTGATGCCAGTATCCACCTTCCTGGCTTTGAGTTCCTGGATTTGAATGGCCATACTGCCTGGACCTGTCCGAGGTCTACCCGGCTACTGGCACTATACCTCTAGCCTCCACACACTGGCCCTGTCATAGACTCCTTGCCCCCTCCAGCAACGCTAGGCCCCTCTTGTCCACGTCAGGGGAGGCTGGCCTCCACTGCTACCTTCCCCCCCTAGACAGAAATCAGAAACAAAGACTATCTTACCAGAAGGCCAAGGAAATTCCTGTCTGCCTTCTGGGGTGGTCTAGCTTTTGGGTGGACTCCAAAGAATACTTTCTTCAGGTATTTTTCTAAACCAGTGTTCTGAACAGGTGGTAGCTCTGAAGTCGCTGTTTGAATTAAATTTGACAAAAGTGGAGGAGGCAACCTGTGTAAGCTTCAGTAGGGTCAAATATGTTTTACTCCCCAGCCCACGGGACACAGTCTTTCCCAACAGCACCTGCTAGACATCACCGACTGAAACCCCAAAGCTGCATGAATAGTGGTGAGAAGGAAAGGAGAGAAACTTCAGACAAGCCATATATGGCATGTGACTTTCAACAATGAGCAGTCCTGCTTCCTGTCGGTCGCTAACACCACGTTGCTCGGTATAGCACAATGATAGGAAAACGCTGAGTGTACAACAATAAACCAAGGAATAAACAGCGCCCAGGTTTTTCTTGAAACCAACATATGCAGTGTGGTGGACTGTGGTGTTTTGTTTTTATTGCTATGCAACAGAAGAAAAAAATAAAGGTGATTTCAGTGAAAGGCATGGGAATATACTGTGCTATCTGATTGCAGTGTCCGAATTTAGACATGACAGATGTTGGGAGGGGTTCCATGTTAGACATCGACCATGATAACAGACATGAATTTGGTGGGGTTCATGGCTAGGCTGTACTTCTGTTTTTAAAAATTCAGTGGTGAATACAGTCAGCAGCCCTGGGCCAGGCAGTGCTGTGCTGGCTCTGGCAGGATCTAGCTGAATGTTTATAAAATCAGGAGCACAGCCTGGGGAGACTTACTTAAACCAAACTGCCAGAGGAGGCTGCAAATTGATTTGTCAAATTGCAGATCCACAGAACACACCCACCCCTACCTCCTTGCCTGCCTTCTGTTGAAGGCCTGATAGGAAAGAGAGTGTAGTCCCCGAGGGGGACCTTCTATCTCAGAGGGGCAGACACCCAAACATCCAACAGTGTGTGGCGATATTACACTTGAATATCACAGTTAAAGCCCAGCCTTCCAGGAAAACTGGCCCCCACCCTCTGCCCATTCCCCAACCTCCCCACAAACCCCTCCAACCAGGAAAAACAACTTCAGAAACTAGGGTGGGGCTTTTCTGGAATCAGGTTCCCTCAGTTACAGTGAAGGTAGACATCTAGATAATTTATCCCAAATACTCATTTTCCCCTAAATCATTATGTACTGGTTTCAGCTGGCCGTTTCCCTGTGGTTGTGCGTGTAGAGGACCTGGGAAGGCCTCTTGTAACTGCTGCTGCTCTGAGACCCACAGTCCCCACCCTCCCATGGAGTTGGGAGAGAGGAAGACCCCATACCACCCGCACCCATCCCTGCCCCTGTCCTGTGCTCAATCTGCCCAAGAGAGAACAAATTGGCAGGTAATGAGCGGGAAGAGATAGGCTCAGTCATCCAGATAAAGTCGATCATTGATTATCTGTGCAAACTGGAAAGGTTATTTGTACCACGTCCTCTAACCTGCAGATTCATGAATTCATTCTACAGACTATTCACTGAGCGGCTCCTGCGTGCTGGGTTCTGTTCTAGGCACTGGAGGTGCAACTGTGAACAAGACATAAAAACAAAACAAACAAACAAAAAACTCCTGCTCTCCGAGCACTCCGAGTTCTAGCGCTCCAAATTCGTGAGTACGAATTGAGAAGATAACATGTAGTTATCCTAAAACAAAGACAAGCTGCAAGCCATTTGGCAAACAGACAGGCTATTCCCCCAAATTACGGGACTCGGGAAAGAGAGCTAATTTTTATCGAATGCTTCCTGTCTGCACTAATAACAACGCTTTTTGAGCACTTACTACGTACTAGACTCATAGGAAGAGGAGGTCAGGCGCTTTACACATTTCCTTTTAATCCTCCTGACAACCCCGTTACCTCAATAGTATGGACGAGAAAACAGACTCTTAGAGATGAGAATAGCTTACTCAAGCACACTCTGCCTGGGATCTCTGCACTCAAGCCTGACCCCTTTGTCAGACTGGATGGTGGCATCGCTCCCTTGCCTTGCCTACCTTCATTCGACAGTCCTTCGGGGTTCAGCTTAAGCACCCTATTCTTCAGGACAAGAGTCCTGACTCCTCACTATTGCTGTGATCCTTTCTCTGAACTCCTTAATTAGATCATACATATAAAAGGTCAAGACTAACCCCAGTAGCTAACACATGGTAGACGCTCAAACATCACCTCGTTCCTACTTCCCTTCTTTACTGTGCTTATGGCCAGAAGTGTGAACTTTTTGCTTGATTATATACTTATTAACTTGTTGTTCTATATGCATTGGGCTTGTTTCCTTAACAACATTAGCAAACTTAGGGAACAGCATTTTATATTGACAAATTATACATATTAATTTATATTTATATGTGATAAATGAGCTTTATAATACTTATTTAATAATTGTTTAACAGTGGTTCTCAAACTCAAGCATGCATCAGAATTACCTAGAAGGCTTGCTAAAATAGATTGCTGGGTCCCTCCCCCAGAGTTCCTGCTTCAGCAGGCCTAGAATGGAGCTGAGAATATGCATTTCTGACAAGTTCTAAGGAAATGCTGATGCTGCTGGTCTAGGAACCACTCTTTGAGAACCCCTGCTTAGGAGTGTGATGTACCACAGTGTTTAGGAGTTCGAGTCCTGCCTCTGCCACTCACTAGCTATTTGACCTTGGGCAAGTCAACCTATTTGAGCCTCTTTCTTCAACTGTAAAAATGGGGATAGCAATATTATACACGTGAGGACTGTTGTGAGGATTAAGTGTAATAATGAATGCAATGTGCTTAGCACTGTCCCTGACACACAGAAAACATTCAAGAAATGCTTCCTCTTATCCCTGGAAGGGCTGGCATAACATCAGGCACTAAGTAAGCACTGAGCCCAGCCCGAGAATTCCTTCTAAGGCTGATATGAAACTTGTTTTGAATTTGTAAGCAGCGAGAGCGAAGGGTGTCACCCAAGCATGACATCTATAATTAACAGCTTTTGAAATTAAGCCACACTATTAAAAAGCACAACATAAAGGGCCTTTAGAAACGTCCCTCCCTACAGTAGGCTGAGTGTAAATGCCTGGGATACAAAAACCATGTGTATTTTTAAAATTCAGGGGCTGTCTTTGGGGTGCCTCCTTCACACCTTCCCCTGCTGCAGGATGCTGAGCCTGGTAACTTTTCTTCTGAGAGGCTGCAGTTGCTGAAGTCACCCAGCCATCTGGGCTAATGGGTTGGCAGACATGAGCAGAGCCCATCACTCAATAATTAATTAGTTGCAGCCATGGGAAGACCGACTCCCCAGAGCCCATAGGACAATCACCATCCTCTTCCTTCCTGGCTGTTTCAAAGCACCCAGGCCACTGCTGCTCCCCCCCACCCCCAACCCACCACCCCAGCTTTAAGAACCTGTTCACCCAAAACAAGATTTTTATTTTCCCCCAGGGTCTAACTGAGCAGTTATACTGACTGACAGTTTCTTGAGAAAGCCCAAGCAGGAACGTGCAGAGAAAACAATTTTTAGACCTTGTCCTCCAGGGCCTGAGACAGGATAGCCGGGGATCTAGGGATGGTCTGGCCCTAACCTCGTCCCAACAATATAGGAGACCAGGGGCATGGCCCTATCTCTCTGTGAACCACTAATCCGGGGAATGCTGGTTCAATGCAAAGTTGAATGAGATCATCTGTGGTATTTAGCAGAGGCTGCGGGCTAAGGGTTGTGGGGAGATGCCGATGCCCTTTGCAAGCCCCTCTCTTCCGTCCATACGCTTCGCAGAAGAACACCACCACCCCCTCCCAGCCCGTGGTACCCTCTTCTAACACCCAGAATAAGGACGACCCGCCCCCCCCCATACCATTTTCACTCCTACTCCCAATTTCCTAAACAAAACCATCCTCGCCAGGTGGTATCTCCATACACGCCCTTTGGGGCACCACCCCCGGCAGCCCCCTCCTGGGCCCGGAGGGGGGGGGGAGGTTCTCTTCCAGCGCCCTGGCCAGGCCCCCGCTGCGGTAGAAAGGGAGAGCAAGAAGGGGTGAGTGCCCTGGAGGCTGGGGGACCCACTCCTCAGGAGGTGAGGTGAGGAGGGGCTGGTGTCCCCGCATCTGGAGTCACCAGCTGAGGCAGAGGTTCCTCAAAGGTAAGATCCACAAGGTGTCCCCCCCCTTCTCACCGTTTCTTGTTGCTCAACCTCTCCCTCCGTCTGTGCTTCCTTCCCCTCCAACCCTCCCCTTTTATTCCCCCCTCCCTCTTTGTCTGCCTCTTCCACACCTCCGCCTGTTTGAACACCCAGCCTTCAGGAGCCCGGCTCGGACGCCGCAAAGGCCAGCTCCCCGGGGACCCTGGCCCCGCGCCCCCGCCCGGCCCCTCCCCTGCCCGGCCCTCCGGGCTCCGGGTCTCACCCAGAAGAGCAGGTTGAAGCCGAGCAGTAGGTACTTGATGCATCGCAGGCCCCCGCGGAAGCGCCCCATGCTGCGGCCCCGGCGGCGGGATCCCGAGTCCCCAGGCCCGCGCTCGGAGCGCCGGGAGCGGCGGGAGCCGGCGGGGAGGGGGCGGAGCGCGAGGGGCCGTGGGCGGGGCCTGCGGGGGGCGGGGCGGCGGGGCGGGGCCTGCGCCCGGCGCGGGGCTGGAGCGGGCCCTAGGGGACCCCGAGAGACTGGCGGGGGGTGGGGGCGCAGAGGGGGCGGAGAGCCGAAGGCCGGAAGGACGCGTCCTCCGCTGTGCCCCCGCAGCGCGGGACCTTCCCTCGGTTGCGGGGCCCCGCGGGCTCAGCGCTCTCGGTGCTTCCGCGGGCATCTGATGGGTAGGAGCGTCCGCTGGGGACCGGAGACCCATTTAATCAGCGCCCTGCGCAGAGACTCATTTGAGGCCTGCGGTGGCGGTTGAGAATGAGGACGCGGCCCCGCTGGCTGTGTAAACCTAGGAAGGTGGCCTCGGGCAGAAGAGAAAAGTAGGACCCGGGGCCGCCCTGAAGCTGGCAGTACCCGGGCTGTGCTCCCCCGGCGCCGGGCGAGCGCACCGGCCGCGGGGCCCTTTCTGGGGATCCCCCCGCTTCGGTCGCTCCCGCACTCCTCCGAGAACTCTTACCTTAATAGGCAAGAACTGGCAGAAGGCGCGGGATGCGGTTACCCTGCGCCCTGATGGCTCCCCACCCTGCCCCTTCTGCACTGAGCGGGGGAGTCGGTCAGACCCCTCGGGTCCCGCTGGATTCGACTGGTGGGAGGGCTTCGAAAGGAATTCAGATCCTGGGGTATTAATTGTGATGTGGACACGGGAGAAAAAGGGGGGGCGGGTTTTGTGTTGCTCTGTTTTATTAAGTTAGGCTGCTGGCAGGGAAACCAGGCTCCCGCTCCCATTGACTAAGAGTCTGCAATATGTGGTGCCAGACGGTATGGGGGCGACAAGAAAGTGTAAAATCCAGGAATCCTGTGCATCAATTCAGCAAAACTTGAAGTGCCAATTATAGGCTAGGCATAGTAGCAAGCCCCAGGGACTCAACAATGAGACAGCCAGGCCTGGCAGTATCTTCTCTGGTGGTAGAGAGACATCTGTAAGCACATAGTTATAGCAAGATGGGGAGGTTGGGCAAGGTGCTGGCCAGCAGAGCTGGACCTCACCTCATTAGACAGGGAAGACTTTACAGAGGAGATTGGGCCTGACCTGGTCTCCAAGAATGAGGTGAGCACAAAGGAAGAGCAGTCCAGGCAGATGGGACAGCATGTACAAAACCACAGGGCTGGAGAGACCAAAGTCCCTCCCCCCCCCCCACACACACGACCTTCAACTAGGAGAAATGTAGTTAGCTCAAGTGGAACAGACAGGAGGTGAATCTGGGAGGTGGTGGGCATAGCTCTCAGCTGACAAAGGTCCAAAAGTATCCTTGGGTCTCAGTTTCTTCATTTGCAACATGGAGATCATAGCACCTGCTTCATAGAGTTGTGAGGATTCAGTTACTCTTTGTAAAGTGCCTAGAACAGTGCCTGGCACAGAGTAAGTACTCTCTAAAGCTAAGCTATTACCGCATCACACTCTTATCAATCAACCGGTTTCTACCATGTTGCCATCTTTGCCTCCATCTGTGTCTTTGGACATTTGTTTGAATAGTGAATTTTATTTATGAAAATGAATAAGAAGCCAGAAAAATAAAAGTGCTGATTCTGGTAATAAGTCTCAAATAGTGCAATAGAGACAAAGATGTGAGTCATTAGGTATGCAGAAAGAGGCAAATAGCTTCCATCAAACACTGTTCTAGGTCTCTCATTTCTGCTCTATTATGAAGGAAAAGAACTAAAGGGTAGGGTCTCGTACCTAGTGGGCATTCAATAAATCTGAACTGAATGAACAGCATCGATATTATATTTTAAATATAGTGTTGAATTTTAGGTCTCTAAGACAAAATGCATTTAGAGATGATATATTCAAAACTCTTGAGAACAGAACCCTTCTAATAACATGTAAATGTATTATTCCTTCATACTATGATTTTAGCTCACATGTATTAGAGACAGATGGTTCCCTACCTAGCATAACAGGTTTAGATTTTGAATATTGACTTTCCCAACTCCCCCCTCCCCATCTATAAAGTTGTGTCTTAGGGGAGCTGACCCTTGACAGGACTGGGGCACCCTGATAACACATTTGCAAGAATCCATTATTATACGAAAATGGGGGGCTACAATACATGACATACCCAGGAAGTTAGCTTTTAAACTGGGTGTTATGCAAAGCCACAGACAAGATCTAGGCAGGCGATAAGATGGTTAGATGTCTATTTTTAGAATGGTCAAGCTGGGGCCACATGGAAGATGGTTTAAAGTTAAGACTTGAGACTAAGCAGTTCAGGGAAGAAATGAGAACTTGAACCAAGACAGTGGCAGTGGATATAGGAAGGAGGCTCAGATCTGAGAGAGACTCAAAGACTGAGAAAAGATCAAGACTGTGAATATGAGGAGTAGAGAGGAAAGAAAGGTAAGGATGATTCCTGGGCTCCTTACTTGGGTAATTAATCAGGCCCAGGGACCATCAATTCAGAGAGGGAGTATAGGAGGTGGAACAGGTTTGGGGGAGAATGTTATATATGCTGTAGCTGGGCTTTCCTGTCACCCAATCCTACATCCAATTTAGAGGACAGGGAAGCTGGGTACCTGCCTCCTGGTTTCCTTTGCAGTTCTGATTAATGGTATTTATGTGGAAGGCTGCTGGAGGCTTCTGGAAAATCTGAAGTTGTGTTAATAAAAGTTCAATTGTCACTGGCATTGCTTCCTTCCCCTTTTTCCTATCTTGAACTCAGACATGATGCCTGGAACAGTAGAACACTTTGTGGCTATGAGGAAAGGCCAAGTGAATGGCAGACCTGCCAGGAGATCGTTGGGTTGCTGAGCCAACGCCAGCAGCCGTCCACCTCCAGATCTCTTGTTATGTAAGAAAAATCGCCCTCGTTTTGTTTGTTACATTCTGTCACTTGATGATATTTCTAACTGACACAGGAAGACAGTAAATTCATATTTGGATCTGTTGAGTTTTAGATCTGATGGGAAATCCAGATGGAGTGGTCCAGGAGAAGATGGAAAGATTATTGGGATTCTGGAGAGAGGTTTGGGCTGTTGAAGTCAGAGGTTTGGGCTGTTGAAGTTAGAGATTCATTAGCAAATGGTGATAATAGAAACCAGTGGTCTCAAACTTTTCCCACATGTCCCTCAAAGAATTATGAAAAAAATATTCTCATTTGTACACTTTGCCCAATATTTTACTGTGAATGTTTTCAACATACAGAAAAGTTGAAATACTTGAGCAGTGAGCAACATACACACACCACCTAGATTCTCCCATAAACATTTTGCTTTAGTTACATTACTTATCTCTACATCTGTCCATTTTCAATCCATTTTATTTTGTGTACATTTCCAAATACATGTTTGACACCAATACATTTCACCTCTAAATTTTTTGGCATGCGTGACACTACCTATATTAGTAGTTTTTCTTTTTTGCTTGAAGTAAAATTTGCCCCAGTGAAATGTACACATTTTTAAGTACCCCATTCGATGATGTTTGACAAATGCTTTGGCGTTTATAACAAAGAGGTCCCTTGAACTCTTTTGCAGTCAGTCTGTGCCCCCGTCCCTTCTAGAGGCAACTGCTGTTCTGATTTTTTCATGATAGATTAATTTTCCCTCTTCTGTAACATCATATAAATGGAATTTTACAGTATTTACCCTCACATTTTTTAAATTTTATTAATTTTTTAAATGTTTACTTACTTTTGAGAGAGAGAGACAGAGCGCGAGTAGGGGAGGAGCAGAGAGAGAGGGAGACATAGAATCTGAAGCAGGTTCCAGGCTCTGAGCTGTCAGTACAGAGCCTGACGCGGGGCTCGAACTCACGAACTGTGAGATCATGACCTGACCTGAAGTCGGACGCCTAACAGACTGAGCCACCCAGGTGTCCCATACCCTCACATATTTTTAAGTTGACATATAAATTTCTTTATTATAAGTTAGAATATTTGCAAAAGATGTCATTTCTAATGTATTTTAAATATCTACGTAAAAAACGGTCACATCCCTCATTTTAATGCATCCACTAGAAACTTAGTGCCAGTGTCATTTGCTACCGACCATCACCCATTTCTTTTTATGTCTCAGGTTTAACACTTGAAATGACAATATGAAACGTTTCATCAGGTCTAGTGCATGACAATCTCTCAATTTTTAAATTAATTCAGAAGACTTAATTCAAGATAAATTTTTATTGAGGTGCAATTGACATACATTATATGAGTTTCAAGTATACAACATAAAGATTCAATATTTTTACATATTCATCATCCATTTAAAAAATGTATAAACAAGCTCATCTTCAACAGAGTAAAGGTTTCACAACTTTCCTTTTTCTCCTTGAACTTGTATTTCCATTCTATCTTTCCATGCGATGTAATCCTAAAGTAATTTTTATGCTTGAAAGATTTTTCTTGAATGTGCTTTTATACTTGTCTGAGCAAATATTACTATATGTTTATTAAAAGAAATTTTGCCTCCTGAGACCCTAAGGCTCTAAGTGTTAATTAATTTATTCTCGCTTGAGCTATCATTAATTATTCTTAGTACACAATTGATTACTGATTAACACACAATTATAGTTTAAATACACAATCATTAAGCACAAACGTAGAATATTACTGGAACTGCATCTTTTAATGAGGTTGGGGGGGGGGGCTGGGATTTTTCTCCTACTAGTTTACCTATCCACGGATGAATATTCCTTATTGCTAGAACAACACAGGGCTCAGCATAAATTGTCTTAATATTTTTCCTTGCTTTGATATTAATGCTGAGAAACACTGGTTGGATAAATAAGTGAATGAGGATGGAAGAAGTTGTTATAGCAACTGCCAATTAGTTCTTCAACCCCCTTCTGAATTATAAGCCCCATTTCACATATAGATGTATCATCAAAAACTATCATCAAATGATCAATATGCTGACAACTCCATTTGGTCTTTCTTCAATTTTATTTATTTTATTATTATTTTACTTTTTTATTTTTAATTTAATTTATTTATTTATGTATGTATTTATTTGAAATTAAGAGGTTTTTTTTTTAATGTTTATTTATTTTTGAGACAGACAGAGACAGAGCATGAACAGGGGAGGGTCAGAGAGAGGGAGACACAGAATCTGAAACAGGCTCCAGGCTCTGAGCTGTCAGCACAGAGCCCGACGCGGGGCTCGAACTCTGCGAGATCATGACCTGCGATCTCAGACTGTGAGATCATGACCTGAGCCGAAATCGACTGCTTAACCGACCGAGCCACCCAGGCACCCCATTATTTTACTTTTTTAGATGTTTATTTACTTTTGAGAGAGAGAGAGAGAGAGCAGGGCAGAGAGAGAGGGAGAGAGAGAGAATATCAAACAGGCTCCACACTGTCAGTGCAGAGCCCAGTGAAGGGCTTGAACTCACAAACCGTGAGATCATGACCTGAGCCGAAATCAAGAGTCGGACGCTTAACTGACTGAGCCACCCAGGTGCCCCAATATTTTTATTTTATTTTTTAATATTTATTTATTTTTGAGAGAGAGAGAGCATGAGCGGGGGACAGGCAGAGAGAGAGAGAGAGGGAGGGAGACACAGAATCTGAAGCAGGCTCCAGGCTCTGAGCTGTAATCACAAAGCCCCACAGGGGGCTCAAACCAACGAACCACGAGATCGTGACCTGAGCTGACTGAGCCACCCAGGAGCCCCTGTTCAATTTTATTGAAAGCAGGATTGGAACCCTTCTAACTTACAAGAGCATTTATTACCCATATTATAATCATTCACTATATTATAGTCCTTGTAGGTAGTCTCAGTACCTATGGCATTTTTTTTTAATTGAAGTTTAGTTGACACACAATCTTATATTGCTTTCAGGTGTACAACATAGTGATGTGACAAGTCTAACTGTGATGCCAAGCTCACCACAAGTGTAGCTACTGTCTGTCACTATACAATGTTATTACAATACCATTGACTGACTATATTCCCTCTGCTGTACCTTTCATGCTGTGACTTATTCATTCCATAACTGGAAGCCTATACCTCCCACTCCCCTTCACCCATTTTACCTATCCCCCAACCCCTTCCCCTCTGGCAGCCATCAGGTTGTTCTTTCCTACAGCAACTTTTCAAGTTGCTGGCCCAGAGATTTTTACATAAACTCTGAAGAAATGTGCCCTTATCAGATTTAGGATGAGCAAGAAGGAACTTATGAAGGAAGACGCCTGTCATCAAGGTGTCACATATTCTCAGGCAGATTGATTCTAGGAAGGAAAACGCATGGCAGTTGAGGATCTGGAAATGGATCCTCTCGAAACTATTCATGTTGGAACGTCTTCTGGAAAGATGTCTTATATTGCCAGGTTATGCGTGCCCCAGAGATGGACTGCTGTTTTGAGCCCTGAGAGTGGATGATATGGCCAGGGAGGATGTGCAAAGTGTTGAGAATGGAAACTTTATTTTATTTTTATTTTTATTTATTTTTTTTGAGAGAGAGTTCACAAGTCAGGGAGGGGGGCAGAGGGAGAGAGAGAATCTTAAGCAGGCTCCACGCTGAGCGGAGCTCCCATCCCACGACCCTGGGATCATGACCTAAGTCAAAATCAAGAGTCAAATGCTCAACTGACTAGGCCACCCAGGCACCCCAAGAATGAAAACTTTAAAACAGCTACATTTTAAGAAGTGAGCAGAGGAGACGTAACACTCAAAGGAGACTAGTCGGACATGACCAGAGAGGTGAGAGAAAAATCAGAAGAGAGTGATGTCATAGAGGCTGGAGGAGGAAGAAAGTTTCTGAAAGGAAGGACTTAGTCAAAGTGCACATACCTCAGCGGGAGCAGGTAAGATAAAAGTTGATTGCATTTGGTGATGTGGTAACTCAGGACATCAGGGTAAGGGCTGTTTCAGAAGCGTGGTGGGGGGGGGGGCATGTGGAAGCTGGGCTGCAGTTTAGGGGTGACTGGGCAGTGGGGGAGTCACCGTAGCTGCTCTTCAGGAAGCCCACCTACAAGAGTGGTAGAGGAAAAGTGGTGGCGTTGGGGGGGACGAATTTTCTTTTCTCTTTCCTTTCTTCCTTCGTGGAAAGATTTGGGCATGTTCGTAGTAGTGCTTTGTGTCCTTCCAGTGCCTGTGGAAAAAGAGAGGTCGAAAAAGATGAAAAGCAAGAGTAGAGACTCGGAAGAAGTAGAAAGGTGCGGAGAGACAGAACATTGATGGAGGTTTACGGACGGAGTCGGGAGAAAGCAGGCAAGGGACGGTGGCATCGAAAAAGCTTGCATTCTGTGTTGCCTAATCTCAGTCCTTGAACTCTCTGTGATCTGATTTTGCTACCTGTGGAACTCTCTGCCTATTTGTTTTAGTGTCTTGTTTCCTTGTGTGTTGTGTGATTTCTTTCTCTTTTCTTACCGTAAGCTGCTCATTTCCCGTGGAAAATTGTGGAAATGCCTTGTGTCCTGAGTTGAGGTTTTGTTTCTCCGGCGAGGGTTTACTTTGACGTCTGCAAATCAATCATCTCAAGGCACCACCGCAGAGTATT